>NC_041384.1:748994969-749032698 GCF_002162155.2 Triticum dicoccoides
GGCTCGATGCCCGGAGCTGGAGAAGGCGGCGGCGGGGCGACGCGCGGGGCGGCGCGGCGGATCCGGGCCGCGGGGGCCTCGCCTGGGCCTCCCGGGCCGGCGCGGAGAGAGAAGGTGGCGGCGAGTGGCGGCTTGCCACGTGGTGGTGGCGGGGCGGACCGGACACGTCCGTCGGTGGGGGGGTTTTGTCCGGTGGGCGACGATGATGATTTGGATCTAGGTTTTCGGGAGGAAGGGGAAGGAGAAATTCGGGGGTGTCTTTAAATAGGCATAGAGGGAGCTAGGAGTGTCCAAATGAGGTGCGGTTTTTGGCCACGCGATCGTGATCGAACGCTCTAGATGATGGAGAGGGTTTAGGTGGGTTTTGGGCCAAATTGGAGGGGTGTTGGGCTGCAACGCACACGAGGCCTTTTCGGTCCCTCGGTTAACCGTTGGAGTATCAAACGAAGTCCAAATGGTACGAAACTTGACAGGCGGTCTACCGGTAGTAAACCAAGGCCGCTTGGCAAGTCTCGGTCCAATCCGGAAATGTTTAATCCCCACACACGAAAGAAAGGTAGAAATGACCGCCGGAGGAGAACGAAGCGCCGGAATGCAAAACGGACAACGGGGAAAATGCTCGAACGCAAGAGATGAACACGTATGCAAATGCAATGCACATGATGACATGATATGAGATGCATGACAACGATAACAACACACGGAGACAAAAACCCGAACCCGAGAAAATAAAATAACTTAACGCCGGAAACGGCAAGAGTTGGAGTACAAATTGGGAAGTCACATCCGGGGTGTTACAAGGTCCTCGAGATGGAAACCAGAAAAGGACCTTCTTGTTGTTGTTGACAGATGAAGATTGTGATTTTCGACAGCAACGTGTCTGGCACCGCCATCACAGTCGGGGAGGATGGCGTGCTCGAGCTCTCGCGTCTTGTCATGGTGGTGTCGGCAGGGGATTCCTTGGTGATTACGGTTGGGACATGGGATGGTGACGGTGCTGACTTGCACATAAAGTCATCCTTCGCGTTCACGCCTCTTCTCTATGGTGAAGGCGCGTTGTCTTCCCTATGCTGGTTACATGCAAATTAAGGTTGTCTAGTCAGCTTTATTCGATCCAAATGTTGACGGATGACCTTATTCTCTGCATATTTTCATGGTTTTAGTTGTCACGGTGATTTTGTTGCTGCCCGAAGTTTTGCTCAAATGGTTCTCGCTAGGGTTCATATGTGATGTTTTGTTCTTTATGTTGATGGCTTGCAGTTTTAGCACGTTGCTAGTGTTTGAGGAGCCGCCTTTGCGGTCGCAGGGTTTCATGCTTTGGGAGTAGTCTGCATGTGGTCGTGTCTGTAATGATTTTCGCCTATCTTTTCGTTGATTAACTGGACAACTCTCTTGTGATTAATTGATTAAGAAAGCAAGTCATTGGACTCTGTTTAGAAAAAAGAATTATGACAATGTCATATTTACGTTTTCAAACTGCAGTCACTCTTTTGTAATGTTGGACTAAGTGATACTAAATTTATATAATGTACATTGATCAGCACAATCGCCTGACTGTAAGGTAGAAAAGTTGTGCAAACTATTCGCCATTGCAAACCCATATTCTAGTATCTATCAAATGTGAAATGATGCATACTGTAGATGTTAGTAATGCCATGCAGTTGTGCACTTGTAACAATTCATCCAATAATATAACCATTTGTGACTACACAAAAAAGGACAAATACTCAGATGAACAGTGCCAAGTTCACTAATAATAACATGCAGTGTTTTTTTTGTACAGTTCACATTATTTTATACCGAGTATTTTTGTTATGACTTTTTTAATATGCAAATTATATAGTACTCCACTTGCACCCATTAAATTGTGAACAATATTCAAAACTCGAAAAACAAAAATAGAGATGAAACATGGGGAGCATGGGCAACTTGTTGCCAAAATTTCACCGCAAAAAAGAAAAGAAAAATTGCCAAAATTACTTTCCGTGAAGCATATATATAGTCTTCACATGATGCTCAAGACTGAAACTGCAGATTAATAGATGCTGTCACCTCATGATGCTCACCAATACCAATTGGGGTTAGTTACATCAGCTAAGGTGGTTAGTGCGGCAAACCAGCAAGGTAGCGCTTGCTAACACAGCATCAAGAATCATCCAATTATATGCACATATATATAATGATATTTACTATAGCTCTCATCTCACATGAACCCTAGCTGGGTGAGATCGTCGTCCGGGATCTCCAGGCCTCCGGAGAAATCAAAGTCTTGCAGCGAGTCGTCCAGGCCGTCCGTGAACCAGGCACTAATGTCGTTGCCCTCCGGCACGTCCAGGATGTCCACCATGGGGTCCATCGGTGGCAGGTTCATGGGGGCGTCCAGGGACTCCGGAGCGACGTTGGCCGCGCTGTTCCTTGGTTGCTGGGTAGGTCTTGTGCTCAGAGGGTTGTTCCACTCGTTGGATTCTCGCGGCGACGGTGATGGGAAGCTGGAGTTGGATGGCTCTGTGACTCTGCCAAGGACGTTTCCAGATGTTGATAGCTGCGCTAGCTTCTGCTTTGGCTTCATCTTGGTCTTGCGCTCGTTCCGGCCGCTGCCAGACGAGTTCCGGCCGCTGCCTGATTTCGAGCTGGAGTTCTTGGCAGACCCATCTCTGCTCTGGTCCCTTTCTCTCTCGCCCTTTTTCAATTTTGTGCTACCTGCAAAAGGATCAGCAGAAGTTGGGATACCTCATGAAAAAGGATCTCTGACAAAATCATCATGCCAAAGTTAAGTAAAATTTGTTCAAGGGTGCTAGAAATACCTTGGCTCAATGGGCTTCTGTCAAGCTTTAGGGCCTTTGGCCTATCTGCAGATCCTGGAGGGACACCTGGAGCATAAGAAGGCAGATTAATTATATGGAAGTTCTTACAACTATAGTGTCAAATAAATAGGCGGGTTTGTGTGGCTTATTTCGATATCCACAATTGCATGTGCATTACCATCAACTGGGTCACTCTTTGGCAAAGGCGCGGACAGCACACTCCAAAGGAAAGGCTCCCTGAAGCAGCTTTTCTCTGTTTCCTCAAATTTCTGGCACCGGGCAAGTGTTCGCTTTGCAAAAGCCAATGCAAGCTGTTTTGCAGCCTTACTGGCTGCTTTACTGAGACCGCCCTTGTGACTAGAACTACCTCGACCACCCTGTGAAAAAGATCAAGGTTAAGGTTACTACTTGTAGTGGTTTCTGAAGTGGTAAACAAAAAAACCATGCATAGAAAGAAACATGCAACACTGGAAACCAACCAATAAAATATTTCCTAGTTATACAGAATGGACTAATAGTGAATGCCAGGCCAAACATTGCTATCAACAAGACTACACTATGAAGGTGCCAGGCCAACATGCATCACATCACCCACCTCAGTTGTTCAGCAATCAGTTAAGACACGAAACCTATGGGAAGCAGAATGCCCTAATCGTCCAATTCCTTAAAAAATTTAATGCTAACAAAAAGTAGGTGGTAATACAACTAATAGAGTATTCAGGTACCAGCAATTTTTTGTATGCCCTCTCTACTAATTTGTTCATTGCGTGTTGCTCCAGGCTCCTGCAAACAAAATTTTGGAATTAGACACCGCAATAGTTTCTACTCAGTTACATTAATAAAAAATAGACATAGGTAGAACCATTAATACCTTTCCTCCATGTTTTTAGTATTTCGAATTGCTTTTTCTAGCTTATTTAATTGGCATTTCTTCTGATTCACCTGAAACAAGTCGAGAAGCATACATATTAATTAGAAAAGCATATCCTTTCCTACAAAAATGTGCAAGTTGCGCAAGTACTAAGAAATATGCCAAACTGAATGTTGTCAAAAGGACACGTGCAGGGAGGTATTTTTTGCATTATGCATTTTTTAATGTTTTTAATGCATAGAACTGCTGTAAATCCAATGACAAAAGGAAATCATCAACACGTGAAAAATGAGGATAAGGCTGCTAGAATTAGTTGAAGTGTGGTGCATAATCTCATTTGGTTTAAAGCTCCCTATGTGGGACCGTTTCAAATTGACTCAAACAATTCCAAGTTATGCAATATTGCCATATTCAAACAGCCCAAAAAAGTGACTTTCTCACCGAACCACTTATCTATTGAAATCTGCTAAGTGGGTGAGACCTGCTATTTCACTAGTTTCAGGTACTATCAATTTGTCACATGAGACTCAACATATCAAGCAATTCCACCATAATATTCTCATCAGTCTCACTACTTAAGCTTGAAGCCTCGAATGCAAGTTCTAGAACTACTAATACCAATGCTAGTTCAGTATGCTCTAAGTTTTCACAGTAACTTCATGTCAACTCTAGAGAGGATGAAATGATGACTTGATAACTTTAATTATCCGAATGATCGTTTGAGTTTTAACCAAAATTGAATGCTGACTATACCCACCTGATCAAAGAGTCTTTTCTGCAGCTCCAAAATAACTTTATTAATATCCTCATCCTCTCCCTCGTCCAGCTCTGGCTGCAGTCAGAAAAAATATCGCCACGACCATGATTTGAGTTAATAAGTAAACATATGGAATAACACGCAATTACTGAAAACAATGAGGTGACGATCTATGATGCATCTGTTTTCTCAAGGATCATCAAAATATGTTTGCAGTTGGTTCACCCTAAATGAACATACGATGCAAAATGAGGGTCGACACTCTCACGACAGATCAACACCCACTGAACCACACCCCCTCAAGGTTTCGAATTCACAGCCTGCTTTCAGCCCTGATCACGGCATACTTCCAAAATTTGTCTGATCTAGTTAAAGTAATTGGCTTATATCATGTACATAATGTACTGATAATCTCTTGTCAGTTCCCAAGAAAACGAAAAGAAACAAAAAATGGAATCAAATAAGAAAGGATAGCAATTTCCTTTAGCAAGCATGGCAAATCCTTGCCATGTTCAGTTTTTTGCCAGGAATTGCCATGCTTGCTAAAAGATATTGCCATCCTCGCGACAACATAACTTGCCATCCTGACATCAGATTTTTAGCATTTCCATATAAAAATTGTAGCTAACTACTCCCTCCATTCCATATTAGTTGTCGCTGAAACGGATGTATCTGGACGTATTTCAATGCTAGATACATCTGTTTGAGCGACAACTAATATGGAACAGAGGGAGTACATGACAAAGAAATAACCTTCAAATAGACAACTTATCATGAATCGGGCTTTTAGAAACCATACCATCTCTGGAAAAATGTCAATACTGTGCAACTCGACCAAAGTCCTATCATGCAAAGACATCTGCGCATACTGATATCCATATAATGGTAAAGATAAATCTTTTCCGGGAGTTTGATACTGCTGTGTAATCTGCGGTACTGATCCATGCAAAGAGCCGTTTTCTGGGTACCCCATAACATTTATCCCATCTGATAGATTCTCACTGCAAACTGAACTTTGACTATATGAGCCCCTCAAATTACTGGAAACTGCGAAACCATTGGACATGCTGTTATATGCTGGGTTACTGTTTGAATGCTTGAAATCAGGAGACATTCCAAAACTGGATTCTAGCCCCGTAGCTTCAAATTCAACTGAGGCAGCACGAGGAAGGTAGTCATTTGAGAATTCCAGAAGTATATCTCCTTGGACACCATTGGACTCGGGAAAGTCATCAACATCTTCTACAATCAAGGCAGAGAGCAGTCTACTTGTCAGGGGAGCCATTTCACCAAATATTCCTTGCCCCTGTGCCTTTTGAGATGTGTTGTTATGATTCTCGCCATTATTATAAGACAAAATGTCAACAGATTCCCTTGGTCCAACACCATTTGCTTCCCCTTGATCCAGCAACAAAGAAGAATTGGATGGAGGCAGAACCTGGGAGGAATGCTCAACCTACAGATGAAAATAATATATAAAACATGGGTATCAAATTCAGATCTTTGCAGTACAGGGTAGACAAATAAAGGAATACAGAAGTTGAGGATTTTACTGGAAACATCTTGCACGATAAGAGTAGGGAGTAGACATATAAAGGAATACAAAAGTTGAGGATTTATTGAAAACATCTTCCACGATAAGAGTAGAGGAGTGGCAGAAGGTAAAGTACCATTGATGGTGGCCCATTGTAGTTAGCTGATGCATTTAACTTATCTTCATCGTGCTTATTAGACATGCCCATCTCAAGTTCTTCCAAGAATATTATCTGACCAGAGACTCCGGTAAGTGATGATTCATCCCAACAAGGCAACAGGTCCATTATACCAACTTGTAAGGAAAATAAAATCGAACCTGGTTTTTCAAGAAGGATAAATCTTCAGAGCTGATGAAAGTAAGCATGGGTTCTATTTTCTTCCAAAAAGGGCCAGCATATGCACCAACTGCAGAAAAGGATAAAGAATTCATCAACCATGAGACATGAAATTGCAGCTCTTTGCATGGCAAATAGATAACTACGATGTGTGCAATTGCACACCTATTGCACCACGGGCAGCATTTGCGGCAGCTAGAAGTTCTTCTCGGTCATCTTCAGATTCACCTACAACAAACAGCTTAGCATCAGGATCAACTTTCAGAGAAAGAAACCAAAGATCTTCAATGGTAAATTAAAATGTCTATCAGCAAACCTGTAGTATCCATTGACCCACAATTCAGAATTTCTGGGTGACGAGATGATGCTTTGCGGTCCGAGCCTTTCTTTGTTGGAGGACGGCCTAACTTACTGCACCAAATTAAAGAAGACCATAAGTTTCAGATACAAAATACAATACATGTGTTCGCTAGAATTCAGTCATTAAGCACCTTTCATTCTTTTCAGATGCAGGTCTTACGCTCTTTACCAACTTCCTCGTTTCAGTGCTGTCCAACTTCTCTTTTGGTATGGATGAACACCCTTTAACATGCATAGTGCCTCTTCCACTCCTTCCTTGACGACGAATACTACCATCTTCAAGTTCTTCTTTCAACGGAATCCTGCTTTTCTTGGACGAGAAAATTAAGTCTGATGCCATATGAGCTGAATTTGCCCCCTCATTCTCAAAGTCGCCACTGTTTGTGACTTTTTCCTTATTCCTGTGTTCAGTAGCAACAGACCCTTCACTTTCTGATAGACCAGCTGGAGATGTAACATTATCCATTCTAGATGCAGCTTGTGAATTATTGCTAGCTGCACCCCTTGGAAGTGAAAGGCCAGGCGTTTCTAAAGCTGGCCTAACAGCAACATCAACTGGTGATCCTTCAGATACGGGTTCATCAAAATTTGACACCGGTGATACAACATTTGCTCTTCTTGTCCGTGACATTTTCTGTGGACGTTGACCCACCCAAGCAACAGGAGGTGAAGAGGCAGTTGCAGCCATGGGACGCTTGCGATTTGTGGTGCTTGCCAATGGTGAGGCTTTATTTGTGCACGGTGCTTCTTCCCATTCATCAACTCCTCCAGCTGAGCGTAGCAAAGTAGATGATGAGTGGATACCGACAAGCGAACTGGTTCTTGGTGCTCTGGTTGCTTTACCCTTGGTCACAGGACTTAAGGTTCCTGGTTGCATATCCTCGGAAATATGTGCCCTGGAATCACGATGGATACAAAACATCAGAAGAATGAAGAAGCACATAACTATTCATATTTTGCAAAAAAAAATTGAAAGTTCGAAACTACATGAACTACAGCAGCACAAAGAGGTTTCAACCATTCAAATCAGTCTGATCATGTTATAGAATGTGTTGCTACAATATTGACATCAAGCTATCAATGCTTACTTGTTTCCTTTCACCAAAACCCGTTCTTTGTCTAGCCCACCATGGCGCTCTCGTCTTTCATTTGGAAGAGGGGTGGAATCCATCTCTGTCTTCAGAAGATACCGTGAGCCAGAACTACTCAGTTGAGAGCTTCCATCCATCTTGCTACCTCCAGATGCTCCAGCAGAAGCTCCATGTCTGTCATACAACAATTAAAAGGAGGGATAAGATAAGTGCCCCTGAATGCGGAGATGACTCACCATGGTCATGAACCTGAAGACAATAATCTGAGGTTGGACCTCTGAAGCTATAGCATTCTTAACCTCATAATGCATCTCCATAATGATCCATTTGAAGCTTATGTGGAAAAACTATAAATACATAACAAAGCTGATGACAGTGCACGAAGATTACCTAAATGGAATAGCATCACTAGATCGTCCACGTACTTCACTGTTTGATCTATGTTGAACTGATGGTTTAACATCTCGGTCTACATCACTGCCTCTATTGAGCATAGTTCCAACAGAACGCTTACGTTTCATCTTTTTCTCCCATCCTTCACCACCAGGAGCTAGGCCTCGTAATTTGTCTTCAGAAAACCCTGATGTGGCATTGGCAATTCTAACGGAGCTTTTGTCCTTCTCCAAAGATGGGTTTTTCTCAGTATCAACCAAAGGACCTCCTTGCCTTGTAGAAACACTAACACGCCCTTCCAACTGAAATATGCGGCCAAAGAGTCAAAACAAAAGCAAATGGTAGCCTTTGAAGACATAATAAGGATGAACGCACTCATAGTCAAAAAAAAGTAAAAATGCACTATTGTCTAACAATTGAACAGGCCACAAAAAAAATAAGTGTGGGGACTTTAACTCGACCACTGAGCAACAAAAGGGAATTCGGTAGAGAGACATGGTATTAAAGTGTTGCTCAATCTTGACACATCTCTACCTAGGGGAACTGGTCCACTCAAAGATTAATCGACCTAACGGTTCTGTCTCCACAATGTTTTAATTCAGTCATGAAATTCGATACACTGAAGGAATAGTTGGGCCTAAGCGCATAGTTATCAGCATCATAGAAGTATACAAAGATTTGTCATTTAAGATGAAATCACTTCCATGACCTGTTGTCCCATGTGATTTGCGCACGCACACTGACATGCCATGCCAACCACCAGTTCACACAAATTTATCTGTTTAGAAGAGGAATAACGGAACCTCTAATATGTCATAACGCATAACCCAAAGTACCAACTCAAACTAACTACAACCGTGGAAGCAATGGCATACAAGCGAAATGGAGTTGCTGACTGAAAGCATCGGTGAAGTAGCAGAAGTACAAACCCGTGCATCTGCCGTCAGCGACGACCGGACACGCTTGCTCATGGTCGAGCTCTTAGCCCTCTCGTCGAGCCTCTGGGCGGGGTTATCCCCGCTGTTCTGAGCCCCGATCCTGAGAGAGCTGCCGACGTTCCCCGACGACCTATCCACCGACGCGCCGTCGCTCCTCTGCCGGCGCCGCGTGACCACGTTCTTGTACTTGTCCAGCTTCTGGATGGACTCCTGCAACGACTTCACCCTGTCCCTGCAACCCCATTCCATTTCAGGCCCCACCGGAGCAGCAATGCACGCGGAAGAAAAGCACGGCGAAAAGATACGAGGAGCAACGTGTACTTGGCCCTGGCCGACGACTCCGCGACGCCGCCCCGGATCCGCCGGAGCTCCTCGGCGGCCGCGGGGGGGAGCGGCTTGCCCTGCGCCAGCGCGGCGAGCGGCTGCTCCGCCGAGTCGGCCAGCGCCCGCCGCAGCTCCGCGGAGCGCGAGTGCCGGTGCTCGCCGACGGGGAACTGATCCAGCGAGATGTACTGCGCGAGCGACGGCGGCTCCGTCGCGGCCCCCGGCGCCCCCCTCGCGGGGAAGCCCCCCGCGGCGGCGTCGGGCCTCGAGCCTCCTCCTCCTCCTCCCGACATCGCGCCTCGTCGTCAGCCCCCTCCGAAGCTGCACTGCATCAAGGTCAAGAACGAATCCCGCCGACCGGCCGGACGAGGGCGGCCAATCCGGCCGTCGAGCGGCCGGGATCGGCCGGATTGGGGATCGAGGGGCCCGCGGGTTGGGGGAATTCGGGGCGGGCCGGGGGGCAAAACCCTAGAAGCGGAGGTCGCCGGCGGCGAGGGGGAGCGCGTGGGGGAATTCGGCCGGGTTGCGGGTACAGATGGGAGAGAAAGATCGGTCCTTTTTAGGCACGAGGGCAAATTCTGACACTCTTGGACCCGGGGTCAATTTGGTCAATCATCATTTCATTTCTCTTTTGTAGTACAATTTTTTTCAAGGGTAGTGCAGTACAACCTAGGTTTTCTATACAACAAAACGTTTTTTTCAAGCTCACTTTCTTCGATTTATTGGGCCTCAAAGCCAAAATATGATATCAAGCCGTAACTAATTTCGTTGGAAACGAGTGCACGTGCCCACCCATGTCGCTACTTAATAACCACGCTCTCTCGCGGCAATCATGAGTCGCACGCTCTCTCCCGAAACTGACCACCTATGTTGCTACTTAAATTCGTTGGAGTTACTGCTAGTGGAGGATAAGGTGGATAGTTGGAGGCGAAATGGAACATAAAGATGTCGTGTGGGGTAATTATTCAAGAGGATCGAGGATTTAAGGCGAATAACACAAAGGGGGCGAGGGAAATCACTACACATAATAACCACGAGTTTAGATCGGGAATGGGTCCAAACGCATCTTTATCGCTTATTAATTTCGTTGAAAGTAGCACTTCGCTCTGCATCCCGCAGAACTGGTCACTCACATTTTGCAACTTAACTTTGCTAGAGTTACACGTAGAGGGGACCAATGGAGAGCGGGATCGAAAATGGAAAATGGACACGCATCGGTAAACGTCAAGGAGGATAACATGCGGAATGGGAGGATGAAGAGAAATCAATGCACATAATAACCATTGCCTTGCAAATCTGAACTCTGCCCGTCAACCCTACGTCCTTCTAATCCCCAAGTCAGTAGTATAAAAGAAAATTAGCAAGTTCCATAGCACGATTAAGAGCAAATGAGTACTAAAGTTGTACCATGCAAAAGAAAAAATCTACAATGAAACACCAATCATAATATTTGATCTCAACAGATGCATTACACGTGTGATCTATGTGAAGATACCCTAGATCCATACAAGTAGCTACTAATGTCTTTCTACAACGAATAGATTACATGTAGAAGACATATAAGAAAATCTTTAAAACAAATATGGGAGTGTGTACATAGTGATGTACTACTACCCTAGGGTTGAGATGGTTGCACATACACAAACAATGACATACAAAAAAATCTTTAGAATAAATACGGGGAGTGCCTACATAGTGTTGAACTACTACCCTAGGCTTGAGATGGATTGCACATACACAAACAATGCCACAAGGGTTTTCATTTTTATATCCACATTTTGCAGTTCCATTTCCAGTGAGACCAAAATATGTCAAGTAGGGAAAATTTTAAAAAGTTAAGAACATAGATTCATCCTTGAGATGATTCGGAGGAAATGAGTAAGATATTTATAAGTATTCCTTAGTTTCATCGATGTAGACATCCTACCTTGGGGAATAAAAATCAACAATCCCGCTGCCATGGATAACCAGAGATTCCCATCTTTCAAATAGAAAACCTCCTTAAATTTGACAGTCAAAGCTTCTGGCAAAATATGTACGATTCTTCATTTGGATACATGCATGCATAGGGGTTTACTGAGCTGAGGAGAAAACTTCGCCAACCATGTAATGAGCATGGTTAGTTATATCAAGACAACACACTTAGAAGAGGAAGAAATTAGCAGCATAAGATTTGATCATAATCGTTTATGTTGGATTCATTCTCGAAATAAGTACATTTAGGTTATCACCGAGAAGAAGAAACTAGGGAGCTTGATAAGTCTCCGGTTTATCTATGTTTTTAGTTTATCTTATTATATTATCAATCTTCTATGCTTTATATGCCATTTTATATCATTTTTATGCACTAACCAATTAACTTAGTGAGTGTCAGTTCCTATTTTTTCCCTATTTCTTTTTTCGCAGAAAAAACATACGAAATGATGTCCAAGCACGACAAACTTCACGGTGATTTTTTCTAAACCAGAAGAAACCCTCAAAGTTCGGGGATGCACCGGATGATGATCGAGGGAGGCACAAGCTCAGGTGGCACGCCCTGCTTTCGCACTCCCTACTGATGCCTATTGCATGAATCTCATTCAGTCAAACTAGAAATTGTGTTTTTACAGCTGGAACGATGAATGTAATCCTACTATTCTTTAAGGGTAGGGTCGTCTGAGTACGGTACTATGGACATCAGGGCATATTGAATATAGTCATATAATTTGGTGTGCTGACACACCATTCAAGGTAGAAGGAAGCAGTGGGGGAGGCGTGCCTTATGAGCTTATGGGTCCCACGTGTTCCCGTTTGACCTAATTACAGCGCTATAAATTCCCTAAAATCCAGAAACCCCTAGAGCAAGACCCGAAACAATTCCTCCACTGCCGCAAGCCTCTGTTATTCCCTAGTCCCATCTGGAGTCCATTGTTGGTACTCTACCGAAGGGGAAAACCATTGGGGAGGCGATCTTCATCAACTTTGCTGCCTCCATGATGATGTGTGAGTACTTCCCACGAGACCTACGGGTCCATAGCAGTAGTTAGATGGTTTTTTCTCTCTCTTTGATCTTAAATACAATAATCTCTTCGAAGATCTATTTGATATAATTCTCGCGGTGCGTTTGTTGGGATCCGATGAATTGTAGGTTTATGATCATATTATTCATTGAAAGTATTTCAGTCTTTTCTAAGATTTATTTGTGTGTGTTTTGATAGCCTTGTATTTCTCTCCGATCTATCCATCTTCTTTGGCCAATTAGATTGATTTTATCTTCAGTTGGAGAGGTGCTTGGTAGTAGGTTCAATCTCTCGGTGTCCTTACTCTATGATAGAACGAGTTGCAAGACATGTATTTGTATTGTTGCTACTAAAGGTAACATCTTGTTGTGTCTACATTATGCTATTATGCTTCAAGCATTACTCTGTTTATTATGAACTTGATACCTTGCGATGCATGCTAGATAGCAATCAAGAGGTGGATTAATAGTAGTAGATACAGATGGATTTTGTTCTATTTGTCTCGGACGTAATGCCTATATAGTGATCATGCCATGAAGAATCATCATAACTATGCGCTATTCTATTAATTGTCCAACAGTAATTTGTCTACCCACTGTATTATGCTAATGAGAGAGATGCCTCTATTGAACCTTGATACGTCTCCAACGTATCTATAATTTTTTATTGTTCCATGCTATATTATATTCTATTTTGGATGTTTAATGGGCTTTATTATACACTTTTATATTATTTTTGGGACTAACCTATTAACCGGAGGCCCAGCCCAAATTGCTGTTTTTTTGCCTATTTCAGTGTTTCGAAGGAAAAGGATATCAAACGGAGTCCAAATGGAATGAAACCTTCGGGAATGTGATTTTCAGAACAAACATGATCCAGAGGACTTGGAGTCTACGTAAAGCAATCAACAAGGAAGGCATGAGGTAGGGGGGCGCGCCCACCTCCCCCAGGCGCGCCCTCCACCCTCATGGGCCCCTCATTGCTCCACCGACGTACTTCTTCCTCCTATATATACCCATATACCCTGGAAACATCAGATACGGAGCCAAAACCCTACTTCCACCGCCGCAACCTTCTATACCCGTGAGATCCCATCTTGGGGCCTTTTCCGGCGCTCCGCCGGAGGGGGCATTGATCACGGAGGGCTTCTACGTCAACACCATAGCCTCTCCGATGATGTGAGAGTAGTTTACCTCAGACCTTCGGGTCCATAATTATTAGCTAGATGGCTTCTTCTCTCTCTTTGGATCTCAATACAAAGTTCTTCTCGATCTTCTTGGAGATCTATTTGATGTAATCTTCTTTTGCGATGTGTTTGTCGAGATCCGATGAATTGTGGGTTTATGATCAAGATTATCTATGAACAATATTTGAATCTTCTCTGAATTCTTTTATGTATGATTGGTTATCTTTGCAAGTCTCTTCGAATTATCAGTTTGGTTTGGCCTACTAGATTGATCTTTCTTGCAATGAGAGAAGTGCTTAGCTTTGGGTTCAATCTTGCGGTGTCCTTTCCCAGTGACAGCAGGGGCAGCAAGGCACGTATTGTATTTTTTCCATCGAGGATAAAAAGATGGGGTTTATATCATATTGCATGAGTTTATCCCTCTACATCATATCATCTTACTTAAAGCATTACTTTGTTCTTATGAACTTAATACTCTAGATGCATGCTGGATAACGGTCGATGTGGAGTAATAGTAGTAGATGCAGAATCATTTCGGTCTAATTGTCGTGGACGTGATGCCTATATATACATGATCATACCTAGATAATCTCATAACTATGCTCAATTCTATCAATTGCTCGACAGTAATTCGTTTACCCACCGTAATACTTATGCTCTTGAGAGAAGCCACTAGTGAAACCTATGGCCCTGGGTCTATTTTCCATCATATTAATCTTCCAACACTTAGCTATTTCTATTGCCGTTTATTTTACTTTGCATCTTTACTTACTCTTTATCATAAAAATACCAAAAATATTATCTTATCATATCTATCAGATCTCACTCTCGTAAGTGACCGTGAAGGGATTAACAACCCCTTTTATCGCGTTGGTTGTGAGGTTCTTATTTGTTTGTGTAGGTGCGTGTGACTCAAGCGTGATCTCCTACTGGATTGATACCTTGGTTCTCAAAAACTGAGGAAAATACTTATGCTACTTTACTGCATCACCCTTTCCTCTTTAAGGGAAAACCAACGCAGTGCTCAAGAGGTAGCAAACCTATGGCCCTCGGGTCCATTCACTTTATATTTACTAAATGCTGAGGAAATAAGCAATTTTTCGATGAAATTAATCCAAGAATAAATCATGAGCATGGCGTAAACAGTACTAAGCACATACTAATATTTGATCATATTAACGCGTACTAGACAGAAAGTAGAAGCATATACACAAATCACTAGTACGACTAAAACAGTAATAAACAAAGAGAGGGATAAACGAGTTATACCCTCCGATCGGCCATGCAGAGGCCGCAATGGCAGTAGCGACATCCTCGGTGGCCTTCTTCTCGGCTTCAAGCTTCTCAGCGGCGGCACGGTTGACTCCGTTGGCGGTGGACATGGTGATGGCGCGGACATGGACCAGCGGCGGCGAGCAGTCGCGTAGGAGACGCTCCCCAAAAACCTAATCGCCCCTCTCCCGTACAGGATCCAAAGAAACGGGGTTTCGAAGGCCTACTCTCCCGTCAACTATGTACGCGGTGGACGGGATGGGATCACCGGCGACAACAACAGCAAAAGGAATGATAGTGGGCATGGAGGCAGATGCGATCTGTTTCACGTGGCGGCTAGGGTTGGCCACAGCGCCTCCAATATATAGGCACGGCCGCGTGGAGAGACGTGGGCTGGACCTAAGTCCGAGTCGATGACAGCCACGATCTGGTGTCTCAGATCATGGCCCGGATATCAAAGTCTCTCCATTCCTAACCGGCAAAAATAAGCGCATAGGTGTGAGCTTGGCTCAGCTCATCCCCGCAGCACGACGCGTCATGACGAGGCGAGGCGAGGCGTGGTGAGGCGGGCGGAGGAGGAGGAGCGCATCGGAACCACTTCTCGTCTCCAATAGCATGTGGAAGAGAAACCCTTATAAGGAGGTCCAACTTCTCTCCAACTAGAGGTATGACACTAAACTTCCCACCACACCCATTGCCATATAATTGTTGGGGAACGTAGTAATTTCAAAAAAATTCCTACGCACACGCAAGATCATGGTGATGCATAGCAATGAGAGGGGGAGAGTGTGATCTACGTACCCTTGTAGATCGACAACGGAAGCGTTAACTTGGTTGATGTAGTCGTACGTCTCCACGGCCCGACCGATCAAGCACCGAAACTACGGCACCTCCGAGTTCTAGCACACGTTCAGCTCGATGACGATCCCCGGACTCCGATCCAGCAAAGTGTCGGGGAAGAGTTCCGTCAGCACGACGGCGTGGTGACGATCTTGATGTACTACCGTCGCAGGGCTTCGCCTAAGCACCGCTACAATATTATCGAGGACTATGGTGGAAGGGGGCACCGCACACGGCTAAGAATATGATCACGTGGATCAACTTGTGTGTCTAGGGGTGCCCCTTGCCTCCGTATATAAAGGATCCAAGGGGGGGGTGCGGCCGGCCCTAGTAGGAGGCGCGCAGGAGGAGTCCTACTCCTACCGGGAGTAGGACTCCCCTCCCTTTCCTTGTCCAAGTAGGATAGGGGGAAGGAGAGAAGGAAAAGGGGGGTGCCGCCCCTCCCTCCTTGTCCAATTCGGACTAGGGGGAGAGGGGGCGCGCGGCCTGCCCTGGCAGCCCCTCCTCTTCTCCACTTTAGGCCCATGAGGCCCATTAACCCCCCGGGGGGTTCCGGTAACCCCCCGGTGCTCCGGTTTTATCCGAAACTTCCCCGGAACACTTCCGGTGTCTGAATATAGCCGTCCAATATATCAATCTTGATGTCTCGACCATTTCGAGACTCCTCGTCATGTCTGTGATCACATCCAGGACTCCGAACTAACTTCGGTACATCAAAACTCATAAACTCATAATATAACTGTCATCGAAACCTTAAGCGTGCGGACCCTACGGGTTCGAGAACAATGTAGACATGACCGAGACACGTCTCCGGTCAATAACCAATAGCGTAACCTGGATGCTCATATTGGCTCCTACATATTCTACGAAGATCTTTATCGGTCAGACCGCATAACAACATACGTCGTTCCCTTTGTCATCGGTATGTTACTTGCCCGAGATTCGATCGTCGGTATCTCAATACCTAGTTCAATCTCGTTACCGGCAAGTCTCTTTACTCGTTCTATAATACATCATCCCGCAACTAACTCATTAGTTGCAATGCTTGCAAGGCTTAAGTGATGTGCATTACCGAGAGGGCCCAGAGATACCTCTCCGACAATCGGAGTGACAAATCCTAATCTCGAAATACGCCAACCCAACATGTACCTTTGGAGACACCTGTAGAGCTCCTTTATAATCACCCAGTTACGTTGTGACGTTTGGTAGCACACAAAGTGTTCTTCTGGCAAACGGGAGTTGCATAATCTCATAGTCATAGGAACATGTATAAGTCATGAAGAAAGCAATAGCAACATACTAAACGATCGGGTGCTAAGCTAATGGAATGGGTCATGCCAATCAGATCATTCAACTAATGATGTGATCCCGTTAATCAAATAACAACTCTTTGTCCATGGTTAGGAAACATAACCATCTTTGATTAACGAGCTAGTCAAGTAGAGGCATACTAGTGACACTCTGTTTGTCTATGTATTCACACATGTATTATGTTTCCGGTTAATACAATTCTAGCATGAATAATAAACTTTTATCATGATATAAGGAAATAAATAATAACTTTATTATTGCCTCTAGGGCATATTTCCTTTCAGTCTCCCACTTGCACTAGAGTCAATAATCTAGATTACACAGTAATGATTCTAACACCCATGGAGCCTTGGTGTTGATCATGTTTTGCTCGTGGAAGAGGCTTAGTCAACGGGTCTGCAACATTCAGATCCGTATGTATCTTGCAAATCTCTATGTCTCCCACCTGGACTAGATCCCAGATGGAATTGAAGCGTCTCTTGATGTGCTTGGTTCTCTTGTGAACTCTGGATTCCTTCGCCAAGGCAATTGCACCAGTATTGTCACAAAAGATTTTCATTGGACCCGATGCACTAGGTATGACACCTAGATCGGATATGAACTCCTTCATCTAGACTCCTTCATTTGCTGCTTCCGAAGCAGCTATGTATTCCGCTTCACACGTAGATCCCGCCACGACGCTTTGTTTAGAACTGCACCAACTGACAGCTCCACCATTTAATGTAAACACGTATCCGGTTTGCGATTTAGAATCGTCCGGATCAGTGTCAAAGCTTGCATCAACGTAACCGTTTATGATGAGCTCTTTGTCACCTCCATATACGAGAAACATATCCTTAGTCCTTTTCAGGTACTTCAGGATGTTCTTGACCGCTGTCCAGTGATCCACTCCTGGATTACTTTGGTACCTCCCTGCTAGACTTATAGCAAGGCACACATCAGGTCTGGTACACAGCATTGCATACATGATAGAGCCTATGGATGAAGCATAGGGAACATCTTTCATTTTCTCTCTATCTTCTGTAGTGGTCGGGCATTGAGTCTGACTCAACTTCACACCTTGTAACACAGGCAAGAACCCTTTCTTTGCTTGATCCATTTTGAACTTTTTCAAAATCTTGTCAAGGTATGTGCTTTGTGAAAGTCCAATTAAACGTCTTGATCTATCTCTATAGATCTTTATGCCTAATATGTAAGCAGCTTCACCGAGGTCTTTCATTGAAAAACTCTTATTCAAGTATCCCTTTATGCTATCCAGAAATTCTATATCATTTCCGATCAGTAATATGTCATCCACATATAATATCAGAAATGCTACAGAGCTCCCACTCACTTTTTTGTAAATACAGGCTTCTCCAAAAGTCTGTATAAAACCAAATGCTTTGATCACACTATCAAAGCGTTTATTCCAACTCCGAGAGGGTTGCACCAGTCCATAAATGGATCGCTGAAGCTTGCACACTTTGTTAGCTCCCTTTGGATCGACACCTTCCGGTTGCATCATATACAACTCTTCTTCCAGAAATCCATTCAGGAATGCAGTTTTGACATCCATCTGCCAAATTTCATAATCATAAAATGCGGCAATTGCTAACATGATTCGGACAGACTTAAGCATCGCTACGAGTGAGAAGGTCTCATCGTAGTCAACCCCTTGAACTTGCCGAAACCCTTTGCGACAAGTCGAGCTTTGTAGACAGTAATATTACCGTCGGCGTCAGTCTTCTTCTTGAAGATCCATTTATTCTCAATTGCTTGCCGATCATTGGGCAAGTCAACCAAAGTCCACACTTTGTTCTCATACATGGATCCCATCTTAGATTTCATGGCTTCAAGCCATTTTGCGGAATCTGGGCTAACCATCGCTTCTTCATAGTTCGTAGGTTCATCATGATCTAGTAGCATGACTTCCAGAACTGGATTACCGTACCACTCTGGGGCGGATCTCACTCTGGTTGATCTACGAGGTTCAGTAGTATCTTGTTCTGAAGTTTCATGATCATTATCATTAGCTTCCTCACTAATTGGTGTAGGTGTCACAGAAACAGTTTTCTGTGATGCACTACTTTCCAATAAGGGAGCAGGTACAGTTACCTCATCAAGTTCTACTTTCCTCCCACTCACTTCTTTCGAGAGAAACTCCTTCTCTAGAAAGTTTCCGAACTTAGCAACAAAAGTCTTGCCTTCGGATCTGTGATAGAAGGTGTATCCAATAGTCTCCTTTGGATATCCTATGAAGACACATTTCTCCGATTTGGGTTCGAGCTTATCAGGTTGAAGCTTTTTCACATAAGCATCGCAGCCCCAAACTTTCAGAAACGACAACTTTGGTTTCTTGCCAAACCATAGTTCATAAGGCGTCGTCTCAACGGATTTTGATGGTGCCCTATTTAACGTGAATGCGGCCGTCTCCAAGGCATAACCCCAAAACGATAGCGGTAAATCAGTAAGAGACATCATAGATCGCACCATATCTAGTAAAGTACGATTATGACGTTCGGTCACACCATTACGCTGTGGTGTTCCGGGTGGCGTGAGTTGCGAAACTATTCCGCATGGTTTCAAATGTCCACCAAACTCGTAACTCAAATATTCTCCTCCACGATCAGATCGTAGAAACTTTATTTTCTTGTTACGATGATTTTCAACTTCACTCTGAAATTTTTTGAACTTTTCAAATGTTTCAGACTTATGTTTCATTAAGTAGATATACCCATATCTGCTTAAGTCATCTGTGAGAAAATAACGATATCCGCCACGAGCCTCAATATTCATCGGACCACATACATCTGTATGTATGATTTCCAACAAATCCGTTGCTCTCTCCATAGTACCGGAGAACGGCGTTTTAGTCATCTTGCCCATGAGGCACGGTTCGCAAGTACCAAGTGATTCATAATCAAGTGGTTCCAAAAGTCCATCCGTATGGAGTTTCTTCATGTGCTTTACACCGATATGACCTAAACGGCAGTGCCACAAATAAGTTGCACTATCATTATCAACTATGCATCTTTTGGCTTCAACATTATGAATATGTGTGTTAATACTATCGAGATTCAATAAGAATAGACCACTCTTCAAGGGTGCATGACCATAAAAGATATTACTCATATAAATGGAACAACCATTATTCTCTGATTTAAATGAATAACCGTCTCGCATCAAACAAGATCCAGATATAGTGTTCATGCTTAACGCTGGCACCAAATAACAATTATTTATGTCTAATATTAATCCCGAAGGTAGATGTAGAGGTAGCGTGCCGACCGCGATCACATCGACTTTGGAACCGTTTCCCACGTGCATCATCACCTCGTCCTTAGACAATCTTCGCTTAATTCGTAGTCCCTGTTTCGAGTTGCAAATATTAGCAACAGAACCAGTATCAAATACCCAGGTGCTACTGCGAGCATTAGTAAGGTACACATCAATAACATGTATATCACATATCCCTTTGTTCACCTTGCCATCCTTCTTATCCGCCAAATACTTGGGGCAGTTTCGCTTCCAGTGACCAGTCTGCTTGTAGTAGAAGCACCCAGTTTCAGGCTTAGGTCCAGACTTGGGTTTCTTCTTGAGCGGCAACTTGCTTGCTGTTCTTTTTGAAGTTCCCCTTCTTCTTCCCTTTGCCCTTTTTCTTGAAACTAGTGGTCTTGTTGACCATCAACACTTGATGCTCCTTTTTGATTTCTACCTCCGCAGCTTTCAGCATTGCGAAGAGCTCGGGAATAGTCTTGTTCATCCCTTGCATATTATAGTTCATCACGAAGCTCTTGTAGCTTGGTGGCAGTGATTGGAGAATTCTGTCAATGACGCAATCATCTAGAAGATTAACTCCCATTTGAATCAAGTGATTATTATACCCAGACATTTTGAGTATATGCTCACTGACAGAACTGTTCTCCTCCATCTTGCAGCTATAGAACTTATTGGAGACTTCATATCTCTCAATCCGGGCATTTGCTTGAAATATTAACTTCAACTCCTGGAACATCTCATATGCTCCATGACGTTCAAAATGTTGTTGAAGTCCCGGTTCTAAGCCGCAAAGCATGGCACACTGAACTATCGAGTAATCATCAACTTTGCTCTGCCAGACGTTCACAACATCTGGTGTTGCTCCAGCAGCAGGCTTGGCACCCAGCGGTGCTTCCAGGACGTAATTCTTCTGTGCAGCAATGAGGATAATCCTCAAGTTACGGACCCAGTCCGTGTAATTGTTACCATCATCTTTCAACTTTGCTTTCTCAAGGAACGCATTAAAATTCAACGGAACAACAGCACGGGCCATTTATCTACAATCATACATAAACAAGCAAGATACTATCAGGTACTAAGTTCATGATAAATTTAGGTTCAATTAATCATATTATTTAAAGAACTCCCACTTAGATAGACATCCCTCTAATCCTCTAAGTGATCACGTGATCCAAATCAACTAAACCATAACCGATCATCACGTGAGATGGAATAGTTTTCAATGGTGAACATCGTTATGTTGATTATATCTACTATATGATTCACGCTCGACCTTTCGGTCTCTGTGTTCCGAGGCCATAACTGCATATGCTAGGCTCGTCAAGTTTAACCTGAGTATTCTGCGTGTGCAAAGCTGGCTTGCACCCATTGTAGATGGACGTAGAGCTTATCACACCCGATCATCACGTGGTGTCTGGGCACGACGAACTTTGGCAACGGTGCATACTGAGGGAGAACACTTCTTGATAATTTAGTGAGAGATCATCTTATAATGCTACCGTCAATCAAAGCAAGATAAGATGCATAAAAAGATAAACATCACATACAATCAATATAAGTGATATGATATGGCCATCATCATCTTGTGCTTGTGATATCCATCTCCTGAGCACCGTCATGATCACCATCGTCACCGGCGCGACACCTTGATCTCCATCGTAGCATCGTTGTCGTCTCGCCAATCTTATGCTTCCACGACTATCGCTACCGCTTAGTGATAAAGTAAAGCATTACATCGCAATTGCATTGCATACAATAAAGCGACAACCATATGGCTCCTGCCAGTTGCCGATAACTCGCTTACAAAACATGATCATCTCATACAATAAAATTCATCATCATGCCTTGACCATATCACATCACAACATGCCCTGCAAAAACAAGTTAGACGTCCTCTACTTTGTTGTTGCAAGTTTTACGTGGCTGCTACGGGCTTAAGCAAAAAACCAATCTTACCTACGCATCAAAACCACAACGATAGTTTGTCAAGTTGATGGTGTTTTAACCTTCGCAAGGACCGGGCGTAGCCACACTCGGTTCAACTAAAGTTGGAGAAACTGTCACCTGCAAGCCACCTATGTGCAAAGCACGTCGGGAGAACCGGTCTCGCGTAAGCGTACGCATAATGTCGGTCCGGGCCGCTTCGTCCAAGAATACCGCCGAACCAAAGTATGACATGCTGGTAAGCAGTATGACTTGTATCGCCAACAACTCACTTGTGTTCTACTCGTGCATATAACATCAACATATAAAACCTAGGCTCGGATGCCACTGTTGGGGAACGTAGTAATTTCAAAAAAATTCCTACGCACACGCAAGATCATGGTGATGCATAGCAACGGGAGGGGGAGAGTGTTGTCTATGATCCCCGGACTCCGATCCAGCAAAGTGTCAGGGAAGAGTTCCGTCAGCACGACGGCGTGGTGACGATCTTGATGTACTACCGTCGCAGGGCTTCGCCTAAGCACCGCTACAATATTATCGAGGACTATGGTGGAAGGGGGCACCGCACACGGCTAAGAATATGATCACGTGGATCAACTTGTGTGTCTAGGGGTGCCCCTTGCCTCCGTATATAAAGGATCCAAGGGGGGGGGGTGCGGCCGACCCTAGTAGGAGGCGTGCAGGAGGAGTCCTACTCCTACCGGGAGTAGGACTCCCCTCCCTTTCCTTGTCCAAGTAGGATAGGGGGAAGGAGAGAAGGAAAAGGGGGGGGGGGCGCCGCCCCTCCCTCCTTGTCCAATTCGGACTAGGGGGAGAGGGGGCGCGCGGCCTGCCCTCGCAGCCCCTCCTCTTCTCCACTTTAGGCCCATGAGGCCCATTAACCCCCCGGGGGGTTCCGGTAACCCCCCGGTGCTCCGGTTTTATCCGAAACTTCCCCGGAACACTTCCGGTGTCCGGATATAGCCGTCCAATATATCAATCTTTATGTCTCGACCATTTCGAGACTCCTCGTCATGTCCGTGATCACATCCGGGACTCCGAACTAACTTCGGTACATCAAAACTCATAAACTCATAATATAACTGTCATCGAAACCTTAAGCGTTCGGACCCTGCGGGTTCGAGAACAATGTAGACATGACCGAGACATGTCTCCGGTCAATAAACAATAGCGGAACCTGGATGCTCATATTGGCTCCTACATATTCTACGAAGATCTTTATCGGCCAGACCGCATAACAACATACGTCGTTCCCTTTGTCATCGGTATGTTAGTTGCCCGAGATTCGATCATCGGTATCTCAATACCTAGTTCAATCTCGTTACCGACAAGTCTCTTTACTCGTTCTGTAATACATCATCCCGCAACTAACTCATTAGTTGCAATGCTTGCAAGGCTTAAGTGATGTGCATTACCGAGAGGGCCTAGAGATACCTCTCCGACAATCGGAGTGACAAATCCTAATCTCGAAATATGCCAACCCAACATGTACCTTTGGAGACACCTGTAGAGCTCCTTTATAATCACCCAGTTACGTTGTGACGTTTGGTAGCACACAAAGTGTTCTTCTGGCAAACGGGAGTTGCATAATCTCATAGTCATAGGAACATGTATAAGTCATGAAGAAAGCAATAGCAACATACTAAACGATCGGGTGCTAAGCTAATGGAATGGGTCATGCCAATCAGATCATTCAACTAATGATGTGATCCCGTTAATCAAATAACAACTCTTTGTCCATGGTTAGGAAACATAACCATCTTTGATTAACGAGCTAGTCAAGTAGAGGCATACTAGTGACACTCTGTTTGTCTATGTATTCACACATGTATTATGTTTCCGGTTAATACAATTCCAGCATGAATAATAAACTTTTTTCATGATATAAGGAAATAAATAATAACTTTATTATTGCCTCTAGGGCATATTTCCTTCAATAATCCAGAGGGCCCTTGTAGATTTTCTGAAATTGTTAGATGGACCCTAGGCCCACCCTAATATTTCAACACTAAAACCCTAAAAATACTTGCTTCAATTTATTTACTTTTATTTTCCTATTTATTTTATCTATTTACCACTATCAGATTTAATCCTTGCAATTGGCGAGAACAAGGGGTTTGACAACTCACTTGCTGTTGTTGGGTGCAAGCATTTGTTTGGTGTGTGTGCAGGTACCATTTATCTTGTTTGTGTGACGTCTCCTATTGGTTCGATAAACCTTGGTTCTTAACTGAGAGAAATAGTTTTTTCTACTACACTACCTCACACTTCCTTTTTGGGGAATCCCAACGCCTATTACAAGTAGCAGATCTTCCTATTGGATTGATAATCTTGGTTCCCTAACCAAGGGAAATGTGTTGCTGCTGTTCTACAACACCCTTCCTCTTTGGGGGAATCCCAACAACTCCTACAGGAGTCAGCAACGGACGCCCTGACAGCTTTGCCCGCCATTGATGAACAAACAATTGTATATTAGTGACACCACGCGACCAAGGGTGGCCGCGTCCCACATGGACCCCCGTTCGTGCCCTAACAGTGTTGCCCGCCACTGATGAACTTTTAGCGCCTGCCACTGCTAGGCAGTTTTGCTGTAGTGACACCACGTAACCAGGGGATGACTACATGGTCTCCACTGGCCCCATCTTCTGGCTCCATGGGTATTTCATCGGAAATGATTTTTGGGTTTTGTTTGCTATTTACTGAGCTCTGGAAATTTGCTTTCTTTGTTGCCATCATGTTTCTCCTATTTTTGAGTGTTCCGGTAATTTCCCTCTCCATGTAGTTCATACAATTTAAAGGGGAAAGGCATTATAATTTAGGAATAATGGGCAAAACATCAATAATAAAGAGGAAAATATAATAAGAAAGAGTGAAGCAAAATGGACGTATCATCGAACACTCAATACGAAGGGTAACACCACATTAATGTTACACAACGCACTTTCACTATTTACCATCAACTGAACCTCTCCACACCTAACCTCTCCATTATAGGAAACACCGTTTACCTCATGCTTTTTTTACTTTTATGTTATTTAGTTGCAATTCTCTATTCTCTTGTTTTGTTACTTTCCATTACAAACACCTTTTCACCATGGCCATCTTAAGTCTTGCGGATACCATACTTATCAATTCACTCGAGACTAGTGACACCTCAAGTGTGACAGAAACATTCATCATAACACTCGCCTACCCACTTCCTTGGAACGATATACAAACTGGGATACTTCTGCCAAAGTGCACTCCAACTAGCCATGTGCACTTGTCTGAGATCAACATTTATGGTCAATCTTTTTGTTAGTATATTTTATTACTCTGGAAGTAGGTAGTAGTTGTTTTATTTTTGTTGATATATACATTGTTTCACATTTTCCTGACATCTCAATGTGATGATTATTTTCTTTTTATATACCACTAAACATTACATATTTCAAGACGTTACATGCATTTTGAATAAGAAATTGTGTTTGAATATGAAGTACATTGAATTCTCCAATTGTGGGATATTTTTGTAAATTTGTTTTTTTTAGATTTTTTAATTGACTGCAAAGCTTATTCCGTTTACCACTTCAATTGCGTTTGTACCGGCTAGATTTTTAAGCATATGCTCAGTTTGACAACCTGATAATTTGACTAGGAAACGAAAGCGAAGCCATAACCTCAGATTGTGGTGAGGTGAGGCGCCGTGGCGCACACCATCCTCCTGTGCAGCCTCTAGTTCATCTTTGTTGCAACCAAAGAGGTGCAACGCTTCTCGTCCGTCTTCATCGTGATCGAACAGATGAAGGTGCTATATCTGACTGCTCCCAATTTTTCCTTGGCTGATGAGGTTGTGGCGGCAAATGAGCATTAGAAATTTGGGAAGTAATCGAGAGGCTCCAACGGTTGAATCTGGATTGTCAAAAGAAAGGTAATTATTAATATGACTAGATCCGGCCGGAAGTGCATATTTGTGCTACGGTTGGCCCCGGATTACACTATACCAAATGTTGACATTCGAATTTCATAGTATCATTTGATAAATTAAAGTAGTCGATCCGCCCAACATCAATAGGAGCTTCATGGCCTAGATAAGGCACATCAGTATAGTTTTCTATTACACTTAATAAAAATAGTAAAATATAACATTATTATTACAAAGTTTGATCTCATCATGACATATTGTGAATACAGTTAGTTTGGATTATTTTAACAAAGTTAATTCAATTTTTGATATGTTATCTCTTCAAAAGCATTTCACTAAATTTTATTTCCCTAGTTCCAAGAAGACTAAAATTGAAAAACTACAACTCTTGGTGGATAAAATTGTGGACTCATGGAGAACAGTGTATATCAATGTGCTTTGGCCCGTTTTAACATCCCTACATATCTTGTCCGGGTGCTAAAAGGTAGAATCTAACAATTATCTAAAAGAAGGTTTCAAGAGTATACAATAGTTTATCTTAAATGTATGTATACTTTTATTTGAAGTTCAAGATTTCCCATATTAGGTTTAGTGGCAAATTCTAGAGAATAAGGGATGTGTATAGGACTAGACTTGGTTGTATTTGCAATCACACATTACTCTTTTCATGATTAACTACACGTGAGTATTTTTTTGTCTTATTGTACCAAAGGGTTTCTTATCATGTGTAAGACAACACTCAACATATGGAAATATTTGGTGTACGGTTTTTTAGATCGATTCAAGGGTTAAACTTTGATGGCACACTCAACATATCCTAATGTCTGCCCTCACTCACAACCATTTTCTTTCGCTTTGTCAACAACAAGTTGTGTTTGTGTAATTGATATTGAGAAACATGAAGGCGCATCGAGCGATAATGAATGGGAGGCAGTGTTGAAGGAAATATGCCCTAGAGGCAATAATAAAGTTATTATTTATTTCCTTATATCATGATAAATGTTTATTATTCATGCTAGAATTGTATTAACCGGAAACATAATACATGTGTGAATACATAGACAAACTTAGTGTCACTAGTATGCCTCTACTTGACTAGCTCGTTAATCAAAGATGGTTATGTTTCCTAACCATGAACAAGGTGTTGTTATTTAATTAACGAGGTCACATCATTAGTTGAATGATCTGATTGACATGACCCATTTCATTAGCTTAGCACCCGATCGTTTAGTATGTTGCTATTGCTTTCTTCATGACTTATACATGTTCCTATGACTATGAGATTATGCAACTCCCGTTTACCGGAGGAACACTTTGTGTGCTACCAAACGTCACAACGTAGCTGGGTGATTATAAAGGAGCTCTACAGGTGTCTCCAAAGGTAGATGTTGGGTTGGCGTATTTCGAGATTAGGATTTGTCACTCCGATTGTCGGAGAGGTATCTCTGGGCCCTCTCGGTAATGCACATCACTTAAGCCTTGCAAGCATTGCAACTAATGAGTTAGTTGCGGGATGATGTATTACAGAACGAGTGAAGAGACTTGCCGGTAACGAGATTGAACTAGGTATTGGATACCGACGATCGAATCTCGGGCAAGTAACATACCGATGACAAAGGGAACAACGTATGTTGTTATGCGGTCTGACCGATAAAGATCTTCGTAGAATATGTAGGAGCCAGTATGGGCATCCAGGTCCCGCTATTGGTTATTGACCGGAGACGTGTCTCGGTCATGTCTACATTGTTCTCGAACCATAGGGTCCGCACGCTTAACGTTACGATGACAGTTATTATGAGTTTATGCATTTTGATGTACCGAAGTTAGTTCGGAGTCCCGGATGTGATCACGGACATGACGAGGAGTCTCGAAATGGTCGAGACATAAAGATTGATATATTGGAAGCCTATATTTGGATATCGGAAGTGTTCCGGGTGAAATCGAGATTTTACCGGAGTACCGGGAGGTTACCGAACCCCCCCGGGAGCTATATGGGCCTTGGTGGGCTTTAGTGGAAAGGAGAAAGGGGAAGCGCAAGGTGGCCGCGCGCCTCCCCCCTCCCCTAGTCCTATTAGGACTAGGAGAGGTGGCCGGCCCCCCTCTCTCTCTTTCCCCCCTCAAGGAGTCCTATTCCAACTAGGATTGGGGGGGGGGGGGAATCCTACTCCCAGAGGGAGTAGGACTCTCCTGGTGCGCCCCCCTTGGCCGGCCAGCCCCTCCCCTTGGATCCTTTATATACGGAGGCAAGGGGGCACCTCTACACACACAAGTTGATCCTTGAGATCGTTCCTTAGCCGTGTGCGGTGCCCCCTGCCACCATATTCCACCTCGATCATATTGTAGCAGTGCTTAGGCGAAGCCCTGCGACAGTAGAACATCAAGGTCGTCACCACGCCGTCGTGCTGACGGAACTCCTCCCCGACGCTTTGCTGGATCAGAGCCCGGGGATCGTCATCGAGCTGTATGTGTGCTAAGAACTCGGAGGTGCCGGAGTAACAGTGCTTGGATCGGTCGGATCAGGAAGACGTACGACTACTTCCTCTACGTTGCGTCAACGCTTCCGCAGTCGGTCTGTGTAGGTACGTAGACAACACTCTCCCCTCTCGTTGCTATGCATCACCATGATCTTGCATGTGCGTTCCCCAACAGTGGCATCCGAGCCTAGGTTTTATGGTTTGATGTTATATGCACGAGTAGAACACAAGTGAGTTGTGGGCGATATAAGTCATACTGCCTACCAGCATGTCATACTTTGGTTCGGCGGTATTGTTGGACGAGACGACCCGGACCGACATTACGCGTACGCTTACGCGAGACCGGTTCTCCCAACGTGCTTTGCACATAGGTGGCTTGCGGGCGACAGTCTCTCCAACTTTAGTTGAACCGAGTGTGGCTACGCCCGGTCCTTGCAAAGGTTAAAACGGAGTCTATTTGACAAACTATCGTTGTGGTTTTGATGCATAGGTGAGATTCGTTCTTGCTTAAGCCCGTAGCAGCCACGTAAAACTTGCAACAACAAAGTAGAGGACGTCTAACTTGTTTTTGCAGGGCATGTTGTGATGTGATATGGTCAAGGCATGATGATGAATTTTATTGTATGAGATGATCATGTTTTGTAAGCGAGTTATCGGCAACTGGCAGGAGCCATATGGTTGTCGCTTTATTGTATGCAATGCAATCGCGATGTAATGCTTTACTTTATCACTAAGCGGTAGCGATAGTCGTGGAAGCATAAGATTGGCGAGACAACAACGATGCTACGATGGAGATCAAGGTGTCGCGCCGGTGACGATGGTGATCATGACGGTGCTCAGGAGATGGAGATCACAAGCACAAGATGATGATGGCCATATCATATCACTTATATTGATTGCATGTGATGTTTATCTTTTTATGCATCTTATCTTGCTTTGATTGACGGTAGCATTATAAGATGATCTCTCACTAAATTATCAAGAAGTGTTCTCCCTGAGTATGCACCGTTGCCAAAGTTCGTCGTGCCCAGACACCACGTGATGATCGGGTGTGATAAGCTCTACGTCCATCTACAACGGGTGCAAGCCAGTTTTGCACGCGCAGAATACTCAGGTTAAACTTGACGAGCCTAGCATATGCAGATATGGCCTCGGAACACAGAGACCGAAAGGTCGAGCGTGAATCATATAGTAGATATGATCAACATAACGATGTTCACCATTGAAAACTATTCCATCTCACGTGATGATCGGTTATGGTTTAGTTGATTTGGATCACGTGATCACTTAGAGGATTAGAGGGATGTTTATCTAAGTGGGAGTTCTTAAGTAATTTGATTAATTGAACTTAAACTTATCATGAACTTAGTACCTGATAGTATCTTGCTTGTTTATGTTGATTGTAGATAGATGGCTCGTGTTGTTGTTCCGTTGAATTTTAATGCGTTCCTTGAGAAAGCAAAGTTGAAAGATGATGGTAGCAATTACACGGACTGGGTCCGTAACTTGTGGATTATCCTCATTGCTGCTCAGAAGAATTACGTCCTGGAAGCACCGTTGGGTGCCAGGCCTGCTGCTGTAGCAACACCAGATGTTATGAACGTCTGGCAGAGCAAAGCTGATGACTACTCGATAGTTCAGTGTGCCATGCTTTACGGCTTAGAATCGGGACTTCAACGACGTTTTGAACGTCATGGAGCATATGAGATGTTCCAGGAGTTGAAGTTAATATTTCAAGCAAATGCCCGGATTGAGAGATATGAAGTCTCCAATAAGTTCTATAGCTGCAAGATGGAGGAGAACAGTTATGTCAGTGAGCATATACTCAAAATGTCTGGGTATAAGAATCACTTGATTCAGATGGGAGTTAATCTTCCAGATGATTGCGTCATTGACAGAATTCTCCAATCACTGCCACCAAGCTACAAGAGCTTCGTGATGAACTATAATATGCAAGGGATGAACAAGACTATTCCCGAGCTCTTCGCAATGCTGAAAGCTGCGGAGGTAGAAATCAAAAAGGAGCATCAAGTGTTGATGGTCAGCAAGACCATTAGTTTCAAGAAAAAGGGCAAAGGGAAGAAGAAGGGGAACTTCAAAAAGAACAGCAAGCAAGTTGCTGCTCAGGAGAAGAAACCCAAGTCTGGACCTAAGCCTGAAACTGAGTGCTTCTACTGCAAGCAGACTGGTCACTGGAAGCGGAACTGCCCCAAGTATTTGGCGGATAAGAAGGATGGCAAGGTGAACAAAGGTATATGTGATATACATGTTATTGATGTGTACCTTACTAGAGATCGCAGTAGCACCTGGGTATTTGATACTGGTTCTGTTGCTAATATTTGCAACTCGAAACAGGGACTACGGATTAAGCGAACACTGGCGAAGGACGAGGTGACGATGCGCGTGGGAAACGGTTCCAAAGTCGATGTGATCGCGGTCGGCACGCTACCTCTACATCTACCTTCGGGATTAATATTAGACCTAAATAATTGTTATTCGGTGCCAGCGTTGAGCATGAACATTATATCTGGATCTTGTTTAATGCGAGGCGGTTATTCATTTAAATCGGAGAATAATGGTTGTTCTATTTATATGAGTAATATCTTTTATGGTCATGCACCTTTGAGGTGTGGTCTATTTTTGATGAATCTCAATAGTAGTAACACACATATTCATAATGTTGAAGCCAAAAGATGCAGAGTTGATAATGACAGTGCAACTTATTTGTGGCACTGCCGTTTAGGTCATATCGGTATAAAGCGCATGAAGAAACTCCATACTGATGGACTTTTGGAACCACTTGATTATGAATCACTTGGTACTTGCGAACCGTGCCTCATGGGCAAGATGACTAAAACACCGTTCTCCTGTACTATGGAGAGAGCAACAGATTTGTTGGAGATCATACATACAGATGTATGTGGTCCGATGAATATTGAGGCTCGTGGCGGATATCGTTAGTTTCTCACCTTCACAGATGACTTAAGCAGATGTGGGTATATCTACTTAATGAAACATAAGTCTGAAACATTTGAAAAGTTCAAAGAATTTCAGAGTGAAGTTGAAAATCATCGTAACAAGAAAATAAAGTTTCTACGATCTGATCGTGGAGGAGAATATTTGAGTTACGAGTTTGGTGTACATTTGAAAAATTGTGGAATAGTTTCGCAACTCATGCCACCCGGAACACCACAGCGTAATGGTGTTTCCGAACGTCGTATTCGTACTTTACTAGATATGGTGCGATCTATGATGTCTCTTACCGATTTACCGCTATCGTTTTGGGGTTATGCTTTAGAGACGGCCGCATTCACGTTAAATAGGGCACCATCAAAATCCGTTGAGACGACGCCTTATGAACTGTGGTTTGGCAAGAAACCAAAGTTGTCGTTTCTTAAAGTTTGGGGCTGCGATGCTTATGTGAAAAAGCTTCAACCTGATAAGCTCGAACCCAAATCGGAGAAATGTGTCTTCATAGGATACCCAAAGGAGACTGTTGGGTACACCTTCTATCACAGATCCGAAGGCAAGACATTCGTTGCTAAGAATGGATCCTTTCTAGAGAAGGAGTTTCTCTCGAAAGAAGTGAGTGGGAGGAAAGTAGAACTTGACGAGGTAACTGTACCTGCTCCCTTATTGGAAAGTAGTACATCACAGAAAAATGTTTCTGCGACACCTATACCAATTAGTGAGGAAGCTAATGATGATGATCATGAAACTTCAGGACAAGATACTACTGAACCTCGTAGATCAACCAGAGCGAGATCCGCACCAGAGTGGTACGGTAATCCTGTTCTGGAAATCATGTTGCTAGATCATGATGAACCTATGAACTATGAAGAAGCGATGGTGAGCCCAGATTCCGCAAAGTGGCTTGAAGCCATGAAATCTGAGATGGGATCCATGTATGAGAACAAAGTATGGACTTTGGTTGACTTGCCCGATGATCGGCAAGCAATTGAGAATAAATGGATCTTCAAGAAGAAGACTGACGCTGATGGTAATGTTACTGTCTACAAAGCTCGACTTGTCGCAAAAGGTTTTCGGCAAGTTCAAGGGGTTGACTACGATGAGACCTTCTCACCCGTAGCGATGCTTAAGTCTGTCCGAATCATGTTAGCAATTGCCGCATTTTATGATTATGAAATTTGGCAGATGGATGTCAAAACAGCATTCCTGAATGGATTTCTGGAAGAAGAGTTGTATATGATGCAACCAGAAGGTTTTGTCGATCCAAAGGGAGCTAACAAAGTGTGCAAGCTCCAGCGATCCATTTATGGACTGGTGCAAGCCTCTCGGAGTTGGAATAAACGCTTTGATAGTGTGATCAAAGCATTTGGTTTTATACAGACTTTTGGAGAAGCCTGTATTTACAAGAAAGTGAGTGGGAGCTCTGTAGCATTTCTGATATTATATGTGGATGACATATTACTAATTGGAAATGATATAGAATTTCTGGATAGCATAAAGGGATACTTGAATAAAAGTTTTTCAATGAAAGACCTTGGTGAAGCTGCTTACATATTAGGCATAAAGATCTATAGAGATAGATCAAGACGCTTAATTGGACTTTCACAAAGCACATACCTTGACAAGATTTTGAAGAAGTTCAAAATGGATCAAGCAAAGAAAGGGTTCTTGCCTGTGTTACAAGGTGTGAAGTTGAGTCAGACTCAATGCCCGACCACTGCAGAAGATAGAGAGAAAATGAAAGATGTTCCCTATGCTTCAGCCATAGGCTCTATCATGTATGCAATGCTGTGTACCAGACCTGATGTGTGCCTTGCTATAAGATAGCAGGGAGGTACCAAAGTAATCCAGGAGTGGATCACTGGACAGCGGTCAAGAACATCCTGAAATACCGGAAAAGGACTAAGGATATGTTTCTCGTATATGGAGGTGACAAAGAGCTCATCGTAAAAGGTTACATTGATGCGAGCTTTGACACTGATCCAAACGATTCTAAATCGCAAACCAGATACGTGTTTACATTAAACGGTGGAGCTGTCAGTTGGTGCAGTTCTAAACAAAGCGTCGTAGCGGGATCTACATGTGAAGCGGAGTACATAGCTGCTTCGGAAGCAGCGAACGAAGGAGTCTGGATGAAGGAGTTCATATCCGATCTAGGTGTCATACCTAGTGCATCGGGTCCAATGAAAATCTTTTGTGACAATACTGGTGCAATTGCCTTGGCAAAGGAATCCAGATTTCACAAGAGGACCAAGCACATCAAGAGACGCTTCAATTCCATCCGGGATCTAGTCCAGGTGGGAGACATAGAGATTTGCAAGATACATACGGATCTGAATGTTGCAGACCCGTTGACTAAGCCTCTTCCACGAGCAAAACATGATCAACACCAAGGCTCCATGGGTGTTAGAATCATTAATGTGTAATCTAGATTATTGACTCTAGTGCAAGTGGGAGACTGAAGGAAATATGCCCAAGAGGCAATAATAAAGTTATTATTTATTTCCTTATATCATGATAAATGTTTATTATTCATGCTAGAATTGTATTAACCGGAAACATAATACATGTGTGAATACATAGACAAACTTAGTGTCACTAGTATGCCTCTACTTGACTAGCTCGTTAATCAAAGATGGTTATGTTTCCTAACCATGAACAAGGTGTTGTTATTTGATTAACGAGGTCACATCATTAGTTGAATGATCTGATTGACATGACCCATTTCATTAGCTTAGCACCCGATCGTTTAGTATGTTGCTATTGCTTTCTTCATGACTTATACATGTTCCTATGACTATGAGATTATGCAACTCCCATTTACCGGAGGAACACTTTGTGTGCTACCAAACGTCACAACGTAACTGGGTGATTATAAAGGAGCTCTACAGGTGTCTCCAAAGGTACATGTTGGGTTGGCGTATTTCGAGATTAGGATTTGTCACTCCGATTGTCGGAGAGGTATCTCTGGGCCCTCTCGATAATGCACATCACATAAGCCTTGCAAGCATTGCAACTAATGAGTTAGTTGCGGGATGATGTATTACAGAACGAGTGAAGAGACTTGCCGGTAACGAGATTGAACTAGGTATTGGATACCGACGATCGAATCTCGGGCAAGTAACATACCGATGACAAAGGGAACAACGTATGTTGTTATGCGGTCTGACCGATAAAGATCTTCATAGAATATGTAGGAGCCAATATGGGCATCCAGGTCCCGCTATTGGTTATTGACCGGAGACGTGTCTCGGTCATGTCTACATTGTTCTCGAACCATAGGGTCCGCATGCTTAACGTTACGATGACAGTTATTATGAGTTTATGCATTTTGATGTACCGAAGTTAGTTCGGAGTCCCGGATGTGATCACGGACATGACGAGGAGTCTCGAAATGGTCGAGACATAAAGATTGATATATTGGAAGCCTATATTTGGATATCGGAAGTGTTCCGGGTGAAATCGAGATTTTACCGTAGTACCGGGAGGTTACCGGAACCCCCCGGGAGATATATGGGCCTTGGTGGGCTTTAGTGGAAAGGAGAAAGGGGCAGCCCAAGGTGGCCGCGCGCCTCCCCCCTCCCCTAGTCCTATTAGGACTAGGAGAGGTGGCCGGCCCCCCTCTCTCTCTTTCCCCCCTCAAGGAGTCCTATTCCAACTAGGATTGGGGGGGGGGAATCCTACTCCCAGAGGGAGTAGGACTCTCCTGGTGCGCCCCCCTTGGCCTGCCAGCCGCTCCCCTTGGATCCTTTATATACGGAGGCAAGGGGGCACCTCTACACACACAAGTTGATCCTTGAGATCGTTCCTTAGCCGTGTGCGGTGCCCCCTGCCACCATATTCCACCTCGATCATATTGTAGCAGTGCTTAGGCGAAGCCCTGGGACAGTAGAACATCAAGATCGTCAACATGCCGTCGTGCTGACGGAACTCCTCCCCAACGCTTTGCTGGATCGGAGCCCGGGGATCGTCATCGAGCTGTACGTGTGCTAAGAACTCGGAGGTGCCGGAGTAACGGTGCTTGGATCGGTCGGATCGGGAAGACGTACGACTACTTCCTCTATGTTGCGTCAACGCTTCCGCAGTCGGTCTGCGTAGGTACGTAGACAACACTCTCCCCTCTCATTGCTATGCATCACCATGATCTTGCGTGTGCGTAGGAATTTTTTTGAAATTACTACGTTCCCCAACAAGTGTGTAGATGTATCATATATCCGAACATAAATACATCATTAACTGTTTACATATTTGAAACAATGTCTTTCTTTTTGTGAGGATAAATTTTGATTTATTCATCAACTGTCAAAGTAGATATACGTCCATAGACCACCTAGCGACATCTGCTAGCACTTGAGTGAGTCGAAGGCGTGCCGCCGTCTTCGCCCCACCCTCATTGGAGCCAGGCAGACCTTTTTGTAGTAAACAGTCAGGTGGTCGTCGTGCTAAGACCCCATAGAACCAGCGCACCAGAACAACAATCGTCGTTGATGAAAGGAAGCGTAGATCGGAAGGATCCAACCTATAGACACACGAACACTGACGAGCGAAGACAGGATCCACATGGATCCACAGAAGACAAAGGCCGACCAAATCCCACGAGATCCGCCGAAGATAAATCTTCACACGCCACCCAACGATGCTAGAAACACCAACAGGACGGGGACTAGGAGGGGAGAACCTTATTCCATCTTCAGAGAGCTGCTGCCGCCTCACCTCTCCGAGTAAGACACAAAGCCTAACAAAACTAAAAAGAGCAAGAAAAAAATGGAGCCCTCCTGTCGGCAAGGGCCAGGATCCACCACGCCTACATGGCCCTAAGACCACAGGAGATGAGGTAGACCGATGGCGGCACCGGTGGGAGGCACAAGAAGCCCTAGCCAAAGGGTCCTCTTTCTTGGACGGGAAGAAAGAAAACGATCTCCCCCTATACAATGTCTTCTTTGTGTAAATGTTGTATGCATTCATAGACACACAACATCAAATATTTGTAGTACATTTCATCCGTTAAAAGATAATAATGAAAAAGGAAACATGCTACCGCATATCAAAGTCGAAACCATGCGTTGGCAAGACTACCTCCGACAAGATGCGATATTGACATCGACCACGACCAACGTTGGAGGATGGGTCATTGGGACGGAAGGAGGAAGACAAAGAGGAGGATGAAAACAATGATCACAAATTTTAGTACTGATAAAAAACATGCGGTCGATGCATAGTTGCTCTTGTAGTATCTACTAAAGAAATTCATAAAATATGATATATATTCGTAGGACTTCACTCATGTCACTTAGTCATCAATTTGATTTATTTTCCTGTATTTTGCCCGTGGCAACGCACGGGCATTGTACTAGTCATGTAGAGTTGTCGTTTGTGCTGTACACTCTATACTTCTGTCGTACAATAGATTGATCTTGTATTATTTACATCATTTGTTCCTGGCTGTTGTAGTGTCCTTGCCACTTAAACATGAATATATTTTTCAATAAAAGTTAGTGGAATAAATTTTACAGATTTCATTTCTGTAGTCCAATGCATAGACGGGGCTGTTCTTTTTGATTTTGCATCTGACAAAAAAAACAAATTAGCAACACCAAAAATCTATCTATATCTATCACTACTGGAAACAGAGAATTTGCCATCAGCCAACTCTTTGCCATCTGCCAGCTGATGGCAAAGAACGTCTTTGCCATCTGCTTATAAAAAACAGATGGCAAAGAACTGACAGACGGCAAAGAACATGATTGCCATCAGCCAATTCTTTGCCATCTGCTAGTGGATGGCAAAGATTCTTTGCCATCTGCCAGCAGATGGCAAAGAGGTTGGCAAATCCTGTGGCCGTCAAGCGTGTAACGGCGTACCAGCCCCACCTCTTTGCCATCTGCCAGTAGACGGCAAAGATTCTTTGCCATCTGCTGGCAGATGGCAAAGAGATGGGGTTATTTTTTTCCAGGTAAAAAAAACTGTGGGGTTATCCCCTCCCTCTCTCTACCCACCCATCCAGGTAGAAAAACGACCTTCGCATCTCATCCACACACCGAACAGCCCCGTCGATGGCGCTCTAGGCTCGCCTGCCGCCACCCTGTCGCCGGCCCCGTCGCTCCCCCGCCCTGTCGCCGGCCGCGTCACTCCCCCGCCCCGTCGCCAGCCCTCCCCCGCCCC
>NC_041384.1:749033149-749041276 GCF_002162155.2 Triticum dicoccoides
CGCTCCCCCGCCCTGTCGCCGGACGCGTCGCTCCCCCGCCCCGTCGCCGGCCCTCCCCCCAGGGGCGGACCCAGACTGAAAATTACCCGGTGTCCACATAGAAGAACACATAAAAAAACCAATGACCCACACACTAAATCAATGGATTATCCTAAGCAAGTGTAGATTGGACCCGGTGCCAGTGACACCGACTAGCTGTACGTAGCTACGCCCCTGCCTCCCCCGGCCTAACTATAGGTCAGGCCGGCCGCTGCCGGTGCCAAGCCCCCGAGAGACGCCACGACCTCCACCGAGCAGGAGCAGCAGCTCGCCTCCTCGTGGCGCGGCGCCTATGAGGAGCCGTCGCCGTCACCATCGGTGTCCTCGACGGAGGCGCAAGATCCCGTGGCGCTGCGCGTGGGAATCATCAGGTTCGGCAACTTCAGGCAGTTCATCGCCAGGGGCATCCAGCGGCAGGGCCACGCCGTGCTGGCCACCTCCAGATCCGACTACTCGGACTACTGCTCCGCCCACAGGATTCGCTTCTTCGGGTGACCAGCCATGCCAACCCACGAACCTATCTTTCTTCGATTCCGGTCGAGATGCAACTGCAAGGGGATCGATCGATCATGCTGTGAAATGCTGACAACAACAGAAGCTTGGAGGCGCTGTGCGAGGAGCAGCCGGACGTGCTGCTGGTTTGCAGCTCCATCCTCTCCACGGAGTCTGTCATCCGCGCCATCCCCCTCGCCAAGCTCCGCCCCGACACCATCGTCGCCGACGTGCTCTCCGTCAAGCAGTTCCCCCGCAACCTCCTCCTCGAGGTACTTACATCAGCTACAAATCTTCAACCCAAACTGTACTTACCATTGATGATCACACCAGTACCAATACCACTATTTCTTCTCGTGCAACTTGCACGGGCTAGCTATTTTTCCTAAACAACAACAACAAATCATTCAGATGGTTTAGACTGTAATTAAATGGCAACAATGTTCAGTGTGAATATCAACAAAGTATAGTTAAACCTGAATGAGGCACCCTTTCATTTTTTTTCATGTTGACCAAGTTATTTTTAGATTCTCTATTTTGACATTTGTTGAAAATAAGGTGAGATCCACCTTTTAATTTATTGAAAGGAAAGTGAATGGCCTCTGATGGATTAGTACCCCATTGTAGATAACAAAGGAGTATAGGTCAAAACATCCTTGAAGGAGCTAGCGAAGGTGAGTAGTGGCCATAACATGGCAAAAATGTGTCCTAGTTGGACTGAATACAAACAATCAATGGCCTATAAGACCCTATGATCTCTCAGCTCACCATGTATGCAAAAGGAAAATTAATCCATTAGGTTCATGACCTTTCAGCTCATATTTTTTCTTATAAGAGGGATTATACAGTTTAATACCCTATGACTCCCAGCTCGGCATGTATGCAAAAAGAAAATTAATCCATAAGTTCCATGCCATTTCTGCTCATATAGTTTTTGATATAAGAGATATTCTGGAGTTTAGTAGAACACGGCGTGCACAATTATGTGTTTCCTGTTTTTAGTACTATTTATTTTGATTTTACAGTACATGAGGGAGCATTTAAACTCTTGTGCAAAAACTCCATGCTCGAAAGAAATAACCTATATTGCCTCCATCTGCTAACTTCTGACTGTTCTGATTTAAAATTTATACCAACTCATGTAGCAAAAAAATATAAAAAACCCCGTCACAGAACATAGTTCATGTCAATATCAACAACAGTATATGAAATCCAGAGGTACATACAAATTATGATCCTTCGCAGCTATTGTTATTGTTCTGTAACAAACCAAGAATCGATTGAGCTGAATAATCAACAGATTTTATTGCTGCATGCAGAGCGGTGCATAAGCACACTTGATGATTGCACCCTGTTATTGTTGACTGAACTTTGTTCTCTCTCTCAAATAATGTTATGACGAAGATTATTTCATTATGAATCTATGTCCTCTTCCTATAGCTTGTGTACCTGACTCCCTGGGATAATATAGCACCTTGCAACATGTGTGATAGTTCAATGATTACTTCATCTTTATAGGCCCAACTTAATGTCAAATCCATCAAAGAATGCAGCATATGCCCTGACCTCTTTCCTTTTTTATCTCCTAGGGTACTACCGCATCTGAGTAAATATGCATAACTAAACAACATGTTCACAGGTAGATTACAGACTCACCAGAATACTTCCCTCCAAAACAATTCAGCTATATGAATCAAACAATATGATCTGTTTTTGTCTTGTCATACATATACCAATTGGTTACCCATATCCATGCAAATGTCTCTTAATTGGAATGGAAATTTAACACACTTTTGATTCGAAAATTGAAACAGAGCAAGGCTGAGCACTCGTGAATTAGTTAGAATGCTTCACAAATCCTGTAAGTTGGTGAACTAAATTACGACTACTACTAATGCATGAATAGCAGCAGATGGTAGACCTTTTTGGGAAAATATATTTGATGCATCTTTATAAAAAGTTGAAATGTCTTGGATGGAAGTTCATCCCAGCAGCTGGGTAGAAGTCAACACATACAAAGCAATCTGAAAGAAAAACCTGCATGTGAACTCATCTAGGTTTTAGTACTGAATATGTCCCAAACTCCCAATAACAGTCAAGAAGGCGGCGTTGAACTGGTTGGTGAAAAATCATTGTACCTGGCACCTTGGGTGAGTTTGCATGTAAGTTCACACACATGCAAGAATGGTGTTTATACTTTCCAAGATTTCATGATCAAGCTTGATACCACCTGACACGGAAGTATATAAAAATATGATTTCAGCAAGGTACAATCAATATTACGCAAGAGACATGCCATGCATGTCGTGGTTCTAACTCTGACAGTGATGTAGGGGGGTATGTATGGAGAGGCTAGATCTCAACTATTGGGAAGTTGTAAACACACCAAGATATATGAGTTCAGGCCCTTCACGGAGGAAGTAACAGCCCTACGTCTCGGTGCCCGAAGACGGTCGACTGGATTACTGGCGTGTGAATAACAGGGGTGCGAACCCTTCATACTGAGGAGGGGGGGTGGCTTATATAGAGTTCGCTGGCCCCCTCCTGCCCTCAGTAATGCAGGGTTTTCAGGTACGTTTAAGGTCGGGCGTTACTGGTAACGCCCCTAATAAAGTGCTATAATGACCATAAAGACTACTTAACAGCTGACCGTTTGCCTGCGGAGTGACTATAGGTCTCCTGGCGGTCGAGTGATTGGCTTCATGGTCGAGTGATAGCTTTCTGGTCGAGTGTCTTGAATCCGTCGAGTGGGATACCTTCAAGTCGATTGAAAGGTGACTTCTCCTAGGGATGTCCTAGGGTAGGGCTCCTTGGACAGGTCCGTGCCCCTACCCTAGGTACATGGCTTCATCATTAGCCCCCGAATGGATCGAGGTTAGAGTGGGGAAAGAGTTGGAGATCTTTCCGACTGGTTCTTTGGGCTACGTGAGCGCCTCGTTTTGGGTCAATCGTCACGGATGACGTTGCCAACCTTTTTCAGTCACCTTGATCCATTCCAGGCCTTTCATCGAGTGAATTTCTTTATTTGTGATATACCGAGCGTCGGCGCGGGCGGGGTCTTCCGTTTTGACAAGTTGTTCTGCAGCCCGCGGATGTCGTGGGATTTCGGATTTTGGGAAGCGCGCGGGACGGGAGCGGCCGCAGTAATCGGAAGAGATAAAGCGGAAGCTCCTCGATCCCCGCGTCGCCTTTTTCGCCACGTACTGTGCGCGCGTCCGCTGCGGGATTTGACTGGATAGTTTGGGCCTACCAGTCAGCCACTCGGGAGCGGCCCCTTATAAATCGCCGGCTCGGGGTTTCCAGGCAGTGCGCTCTCTTCTCCTCCTTTCTTCTTCCTCTCTCCCTTCGCAAGTCCTTCCGCCACCTCCGTTCTCGCCTCAGCGCAGCAGGCCCGCGCGAGACTTCGCCGGCGACGATGACGAAGGGCAAGACCTCCGCTCTGGAGTGCGTGAAGAAGGCGGCGGCGCAGGGGAAGGGGAAAAGATCTGCTCGGGGCGGATCCTCCTCAAGGTCCGCTCTGCCCAAGGGCTGGATCCAGGGCGATTGGATGCCGTCAGTGATCCGGCAAGAGGATCTCGATGACATGGTCGAGGGGGGAGTCATTCCCCACGAGGCTGCGCGTCTTTCGGGGAGAGAGATCGAACCTCAACCCCGCGATGGTGAGTGCGTGCTCCTAGCCACCCACATCGATCGACGGTTTTCTTTGCCGCCCCATCCTTTTTTCCGGAGCTTCTTGAACTTCTTCGGAGCGCAGCTCCACCACTTTACTCCCAACTCCATTGTATACCTTGCCGCTTTCATTTCCATGTGTGAGGCTTTCTTGGGTTGCCGCCCCCATTGGGGGCTTTTCAAGCACATCTTTACCTGCCGTTCTCAATCGGTCAAGAAGGCCAAGTCGAGTGACGAGAGGACGCATGTGATCCAGTTGTGCGGGGGCTTGGCGATCCAGACGAGGGGGAAGAGCTGTTTTCCATCCATTACTTTCCCGGAGTCGGTCCGTGGCTGGCAGGCGACCTGGTTCTACTGTCAGGACCAGGCGACCCCAGGACAGTCGACTGGTCTCCCCCCTTTCTCACTCGACCGAGCTGAAAAACCTGCTTCTCTGAAAGTGACACCGGAGGAAAGGGCCCAAGTCAAAGTGCTGGCCGGTCGAGTGGTTGAGCTTGTCCGTGAGGGCGTGACGGGCATGGATTTGCTGGAGGTCTTCCTCCGGAGGCGCATCCAACCGCTCCAGGCTCGTGACCATCCGATGTGGCTGTACTCGGGTCTTGACGACACCACTCGGATCCACCCGGAGGAGGCCACTGATGAGATGCTGGAGGGGTGGCTGTCGAGCATCACAGGAAACAAGGACAACCCCCGAGGAGCCAGGAGGGTAATTCCACTCGACAACTCGTACGACGTGGACCAGGTATGTATCTATGCTCCCGACTGAGATCTTGTTTTTCTTCATTGGTCTTCTTTGAGTTGGTCGATTGACCTTTGCCTTGTCTATTGTTTTTCAGGCGACTACTGAGATGTACTCGACGCCCAATGGGGCACAGGGGTCAATTAAGGAAGGGGAGGCGAGCGGAGGTGAGAGCGGGGACGATCAAGGCGAGTGGGAGTCCGATGGTGAAGGAGAGGGAGGCGACGACGTCGACTCCAGCGAAGAGGAGGAGGAGGAGGTTGAACCCCCCCGCCCGGAGGGGCGATCCAAGCTCACACATGATCCAGTGCGGGAGCGTGGTAGTGCGACTGCTCCTGTTGGGCAGTCGTCGAAACGCCCTCGGACCTCTTCTCCTACGCCGACTGGAAAGGCTCCCAAGCACCCACGCGCAGCACCGTCCAAGCCGCCCAAGGCTCTGCCCAAGATGAAGATGGACGTCCCCACCATTTCTGGGTAATAATAAAACTTGTTTTCCTTTGTCGACCGTGGACGGATCCTTGGTTGATCCATTGAGCCAACCGACTGACTTTCGAGGCTTGCAGTGCTGCTACTCCTGAGATCTCCACCAAGGACGATGACCAAGAGATGGAGGATGCTGTTACCTCCAACCCTGGTACGATTACTAATGTTCCGCTTTGAGTCAACTAAACATTTATTGCAACCCTGGTCGATTGAATGTTTCCTTTGTAGCCCCTCCTCATGTTGTTGACCTCCCGGATGACGACGACAACGAACCACTGAGAATGAGGAGGAACAAGAGGTCGACGGCTGACAAGACCCCCCAACCTGCTCCGGCGTCTGAGGCCATGGCTCGGGATGGTGGTGACACCACTCGGGCTTCTGTGACTTTCGCCATTCCTCTGACGAGCGTGCGGCCTTCGGCGTCGACTTCGGATCCACCTTCGCTTTTTGCTGCGTACCCCGTCCCTGAGGACCAAGCGGGTGCTGCAAAGGAGGCTATACGCCAGGCGGGGATCATGATGGAGCAAGTGAAGATGGCTCGGGAGGCCAGCCAAGCAGCCTATGACGCGAGTTCGGCTCTTCAGAGCAACGTCCAGGTCAGTCGACTCGACACTTGGTCTGTTATGATATGCTGTTTGAAGAGTCTCTTTTCCGAAGATCTTTTGTATCTGTATCTGTACACCCACTGGGTGTGTCTGCCAATTCTTGGACGAGTGGGGGCATGCTAAGTGCACCCACTGGGTGTAGTCCCCGAGACTACGGTGGACTGCTGGCAGTCGACTGTAGTCTTTACATTGTGTTGCTGTAGCTGTATTTCTTCACTCGGTTTTTCCCCAAAGATCTTTTTTTTTGGTCGAACCAGTGGGGGCACACTGAGTGCACCCACTGGGTGTAGTCCCCGAGACTACTGTCGAATGTTTTTGATTCGGCTGTGGTCTTAGAAACGTCGTCATTGTCCCTTAGTTACTCGGAAGCAACTTATCTTGGACGTCTGTCGACTGATTTTTCTTTTACAGAAATCCTGCGAACTTGTAGCTCGCTATACTGAGTTGGAGAAGTAGAAGATTCAACTGAACCTTGATCTAGAGCTGGCCAGAACAGAGCTGCAGAAGGTCAGAGACGGCGCCGCAGGTAAGACGACTTTGTCGACTGGTTAGTTTTTAGGCTTGAGTATCCTTCTGCTATTTCCGATTCAATCATCATTTCTTCGCAGAAAAACTGAACGAAGCTCTGGCGAAGAAGGATCAGGACTAGGCTGCCGCCCGTAAGGAGGCTGATGACAAGACCGCTCTGGCCGTACAGAAGCTGTCTTCGGTCGACCACTTAGAAGAAGAGAATACCAAGCTGAAGACCGCTCTGAATGAAGCCAACAGGGAGTGTTCACGTTGGAAGAAGGAGAACCTCACCCTGAACGAGAAGATGGAAGGCATCGCTCGCAGGAGGGACGACCTGGAGAGCTACTTGAGGAGCCTCGCCAAGAAGTTGTACATCAAGCTTGAAGGTGCACATTCAGTTCCGACTGGTTTTTTTTTGTGTCGACTCAGTCTATGAAAATTGACTTATCCTTGGATCGTGTATGCAGAGCTTTGCCAGAACTTTGAAGAGGAGACTGGGCGGATCGAAACAGGTTTGGATCCAATCAACTCTCCCATGAAAGATGAAGCTGCCATGAATCTGCTTCGACCGGAATCTCGCATTGACGGCGTCGTGGACTACTTGGCTCGACTGAAGGTTGCCATGTCACGGATCGACCCGATACTTTGGCCAGAGGCTACGCTCCAAAACGATCTCGAGTCTCTGATGACTCGACTAACGGAATCCCTGACCGAGTGCAGGAGTGGAAGAAGTCTTCTGCTCGGTGTGGCGCTGATGTGGCTCTGTCTCTGGTCCACGTCCATTGCAAGGAGGCGCGAGAAGAGAAGCTGGCCGCTATCCAAGTTGCCAATACCAGGAAGCACAACTTTCAAGATTTCATGGAGACTTTCATCGCTGCTGCCACCCGTATTGCAGACGGGATCGACTTGGACGAGTTCGTCGCCCCTTCCAGTCCTCCACCTGAGGAGTGAAAAACTTTTAAGCTCCACTTTAAATTTTCCTCGGAGTGCCGAGTGGATTTTGTAATCGTTAAACTCCGTCGAGCTGAGAGTTCATTTACTTTGGCCTGAGGTCTGGGACCTTTTAGGCTTTATCTGATCTTGATTTCTCGTTGAATATCTTCATGGTTTGATTCGTCGAGTGGATCTTGATCTTCACTCGGAATAACCTTGTATTTGCGGCGCAGCTCCGAAGGGGAAGGTAGCAGTCGACTCGCGGATTGGGTTGTGCCTTGTACTTAGGCGAGCACTGGGCTGCAGCTAAGCCTCCGAGTGAGAGGCTTGCTCTCCACTTGGTAGGATTTTTAAACACTTAGGCGAGCGTTGGGCTGCAGCTAAGCCCCTGAGTGGGAGGTTTGCTCTCCACTCGGTAGGATTTTTAAACACTTAGGCGAGCGCTGGGCTGCAGCTAAGCCCCCGAGTGGGAGGGTTGCTCTCCACTCGGTAGGATTTTTAAATACTTAGGCGAGCGCTGGGCTGTAGCTAAGCCCCCGAGTGGGAGGATCGCTCTCCACTTGGTAGGATTTTTAAACACCTAGGCGAGCGCTGGGCTGCAGCTAAGCTCCCGAGTGGGAGGATCGCTCTCCACTTGGTAGGATTTTTAAACACTTA
>NC_041384.1:749042029-749065712 GCF_002162155.2 Triticum dicoccoides
TGCCGGACTGCAGCTGAGTCTCTAAGTGAGAGAACTTAGGCGAGTGCTGGATTGCAGCTAAGCCCCCGAGTGGGAGGATTGCTCTCCACTCGGTAGGATTTTTTCAAACTTAGGCGAGTGCCGGACTGCAGCTAAGTCTCTAAGTGAGAGAACTTAGGCGAGTGCTGGACTGCAGCTAAGCCCCCGAGTGGGAGGATCGCTCTCCACTCGGTAGGATTTTTTCAAACTTAGGAGAGTGCCGGACTGCAGCTAAGTCTCTAAGTGAGAGAACTTAGACGAGTGCTGGACTGCAGCTAAGCCCCCGAGTGGGAGGTTTGCTCTCCACTCGGTAGGATTTTAAACACTTAGGCAAGCACCGGGCTGCAGCTAAGCCCCCGAGTGGGAGTCTGGCTCTCCACTCGGTAGGATTTTTCGAACTTAGGCGAAACGGATTCGCAGCTAAGTCACCCACTGAGGGATTTCGCACGCAAACAAAAGTGACAGCAATTATTGGAACACTCTTGTCTTTGATAAAAATGAACTGCGGGAATTTTTTTCTTATTACATCCCGTCCAAGGGAGAACTTCAAGCATAAAAGGGGCGGAGTAGTTCCGTATTCCAAGCTCGTGGCTCGTCGATCTGGCGATCGACATTGTAGAGGTGATACGCTCCATTGTGGAGGACTCTGGTGATGATGAAGGGGCCTTCCCAAGTAGGAGCAAGCTTGTGTGGTTTCTGCTGATCCACTCGGAGGACCAAATCCCCTTCTTGGAAGGCTCGGCTCTTGACATTCCTGGCGTGGAATCGACGCAAGTCTTGCTGATAAATGGTCGATCTGATCATGGCCATCTCTCTTTCTTCTTCTAGGAGGTCGACTGCATCTTGCCGGGCTTGTTCTGCTTCATCTTTGGTATAAAGTTCGACTCGGGGTGCGTTGTGAAGAAGATCACTGGGCAGAACTGCTTCGGCTCCATAAACCAGAAAGAATGGAGTTCTTCCAGTCGACCGGTTCGGGGTGGTCCTCAATCCCCACAGAACTGACGAAAGCTCGTCGACCCAAGCACCTGCCGCGTGCTTGAGATCATGCATCAGTCGAGGCTTTAGTCCTTTGAGAATCAGACCATTTGCTCTTTCAGCTTGTCCATTCGACTGGGGATGGGCGACCGATGCGTAGTCGACTCGAGTGCCTTGAGAGGCGCAAAAAGCTCTGAACTTGTCCGAATCGAAGTTTGACCCATTGTCAGTGATGATGCTATGCGGGACTCCATATCTGAATGTTAGCCCTCTGACGAAACTGATAGCAGTGCAAGCATCAAGATTCTTGATAGGCTTAGCTTCAATCTATTTGGTAAACTTGTCGACTGCCACAAGCACATGAGTGAAACCACTTCTGCCTGTTCTCAGTGGGCCAACCATGTCTAGTCCCCAGACAGCAAAGGGCCATACGAGTGAAATGGTCTTCAGGGCTGATGCAGGCTTGTGTGACATGTTGGAGTAGAACTGGCAACCTCCACACTTGTCGACTATCTCTTTTGCCATCTCATTTGCTCTTGGCCAGTAAAATCCTGCTCGGTATGCTTTAGACACAATGGTCCGAGAGGACGCATGGTGACCACAGGTCCCCGAGTGGATATCATTAAGGATCATCTGACCCTCTTCTGGTGTTATGCATTTCTGACCGATTCCAGTCGCGCTTTCCCTATACAACTGTCCCTTTATGACTGTGAAGGCCTTGGATCGGCGGACGATCTGTCGAGCCTCTTCCTCGTCCTCCGGGAGTTATTTCCTCAAGATATACGCGATGTATGGTACCGTCCAGTCAAGAGTGATAGCCAAGACCTCCATGACTAGGTCGACCACAACAGGAATTTCGACTTCAGTCGGATCTGTGGCACTTTTCGGTTGCGGGGCTTCTTCTGTGAAGGGATCCTCCTGGACTGACGGCGAGCGGATGTGCTCCAAAAACACATTGCTGGGAATGGCTTCTCTCTTGGAGCCTATCTTAGCCAGATCATCTGCTGCTTGATTTTTCAGTCAGGGGATGTGATGAAGCTCTAACCCCTCGAATTTCTTTTCTAGCTTTCTTACTGCGTTGCAATAGCCAGTCATAGTTGGGCTTCTGACGTCCCACTCCTTCATCACCTGATTAACCACCAAATCTGAGTCGCCGTAGACCATGAGGTGCCGGACGCCGAGTGAAATGGCCATGCGCAACCCGTACAAGAGTGCTTCATATTCTGCTTCATTGTTGGAGGAATCGAAGTGAATCTGGAGAACGTATCTGAGCTTATCTCCTCGGGGGGAGACCAATACTACCCTAGCACCGGAACCGTTCAGCATCTTAGATCCATCGAAGAACATGGTCCAGTGCTCCGAGTGAACTTGAGTCGGGAGTTGCTGTTCAATCCACTCGGCGACGAAATCTGCAATTGCTTGGGACTTGATAGCCTTCTTTGCTTCAAACTTGATATCTAGGGGGAGGAGTTCAATCGCCCACTTAGCCACTCGACCAGTTGCATCTCTGTTGTGCAAGATCTTTGACAGTGGAGCATCGCTGACGACTGTAATGGAATGGTCAGAGAAGTAGTGTGCAACCTTCTTCGTGGTCATGTAGATCCCATATACAAGCTTCTGGTAATGGGGATATCTTTGCTTCGAAGGGGTCAAAACTTCAGACACATAATATACTGGGCGCTGAACTCTGAAGGCCTTTCCTTCTTCTTCTCGCTCGACCGTGAGTACTGTACTGACAACTTGTCCCGTGGCCGCAATGTATAGCAGCAGAGGCTCTTTACTGATTGGGGCGGCAAGCACCGGCTGGGTGGAGAGCAGAGCTTTGAGCTCTGCAAACGCTGCGTCAGCTTCTGGAGTCCACTCGAACTTGTCAGACTTCTTCATCAGTCGGTAAAGAGGCAACGCCTTTTCACCGAGACGAGAAATGAATCGACTTAGAGCGGCCAAGCAACCTGTAAGTTTCTGGACATCGTGTACACGCACAGGGCGCTTCATCCGGAGTATGGTGCCAACTTTCTCGGGATTGGCGTCGATTCCTCGTTCGGAAATGAGAAAACCGAGTAACTTTCCACCTGGAACTCCGAATGTGCACTTTGATGGATTGAGCTTGATATCGTATCCCCTGAGGTTAGCAAAGGTTTCGGCAAGGTCAGTCAGTAGGTCGGAACCTTTCCGTGACTTAACCACAATATCATCCATGTATGCTTCTACGTTCCGACTGATCTGAGTGAGTAAACACTTCTGAATCATCCTCATGAACGTGGCTCCAGCATTCTTGAGGCCGAAGGGCATGGTGACATAACAGAAGCACCCAAATGGGGTGATGATAGCCGTTTTGATCTCGTCGGGTCCATACCGACGGATCTGATGGTACCCTGAATAAGCATCTAGAAAAGACAAACGCTCACACCCCGCGGTCGAGTCCACTACCTGGTCGATGCGGGGAGAGGGAAATGATCTTTCGGGCAGGCCCGATTGATGTGTTTAAAGTCAATGCACATGCGAAGTGACTTGTCCTTTTTGGGGACCATGACAACATTGGCGAGCCACTCGGAGTGGTAAATCTCTCGGATGAACTCCGCTGCTAAGAGCCGAGCCACCTCCTCGCCAATAGCTTTCCTCTTCTGGACGGCGGACCGTTGAAGATGTTCTTTCACAGGCTTGAACTTCGGGTCGACTCGTAGACGGTGCTCAGCCAGCCCCCTGGGAACTCCAGGCATGTCAGAAGGCTTCCATGCGAAGACGTCCCAGTTCTCACGGAGGAACTGGATGAGCGCTTCTTCCTATTTGGAGTCGAGCGTCGTCGAGATGTGAGTCGGAGCAGCGTCGGGGTCGGTCGGGTGAATGTGAGTTAGCTTAGTTTCACCGGACGACTGAAAAGCAGATTCTTAAGCAGGCTTCTTGGCTCGTAGCAATTCACTCGGATCTGCAGTCTTCTGGTACTCTTGTAGCTCAACAACTGCCATCTGAGCGTCAGCAATCTTCGATCCTTTCTGAAAACACTCTTCTGCTTTCTTCCGATTGCCGGTAACGGTGATCACACCTCTGGGGCCGGGCATCTTCAACTTGAGATACACGTAGCATGGTCGAGCCATGAAGCGTGCATAAGCTGGCCGGCCCAGAATAGCATGATAAGCACTTTGGAAGTCCACAACCTCAAATGTCAACTTTTCCTTGCGGTAATTCTTCGAATCACCGAAAACCACATCAAGAGCGATCTGGCCGAGTGATTCGGCTTTCTTTCCAGGAATGACTCCGTGAAAGCTCATGTTACTGGTACTAAGCCTGGACATTGGAATGCCCATTCCTTTCAATGTTTCAGCATACAATATGTTCAGGCCACTGCCACCATCCATCAGGACTTTGGTCAGTCGAGTGCCTTCGACAACTGGGTCGACCACCAAAGCTTGCCTCCCAGTGGTGGCAATGTGCGTAGGGTGATCAGACTGGTCGAATGTGATGGCAGTCTGAGACCACTTCAGATAACTGGGTGTTGCCGAAGCAACCATATTCACTTCACGGTTAATGACTTTCAGTCGACTTTTGCTTTCGACATCAGCAAAAATCATCAGGGTGGAATTGATTTGGGGGTATCCATCGTCACTATCTTCCTTGTCCTCAACTCTGTCCGACTCTTTTTCCTTAGCTTTGGATTGTTTGCCCTAAAACTGCTGGATCAGGAGCCGACACTGTCGAGTGGTATGCTTTGGGTAAATAAAATTACCCTCCTCATCTTTCTTGGTGTGGATGTGACATGGCAGATCCAAAACATCATTTCCATCTTGATCCTTGACTTTCTTGGGCTTCCAGGGGCCTTTGGGTTTTCCCTTGAAATTTCCCTGGGTTGCGGCCAGGGCCTCCCCAGGGGCGGCTGGCTCGGCCTTCCGCTTCTGCTTCCGACTGGAATTGCCTCCGGTTTCCAGTGCGACTGCTTTTTGCTTGCCACTCCGGAGTCGATCTTCATCTTCTCCGTTAGCGTATTTGGTGGCAATTTCCATCATCCGATTCAGGGACATTTCTCCGGTCCGACTGAACTTCAGGTTCAACTCTCTGTTCTTGACGTCTTCTTTAAAGGCACAAACTGCTTGGTGATCCGGTACGTTCTCAACTGTGTGATGCAAAGTGATCCACCTCTGGATGTAATCCCTTAGAGTTTCACTCGGCTTCTGCACGCAAGACCGCAATTCTGTAAGGCCTGCGGGTCGCTTGCATGTTCCCTCAAAGGTTGTGACAAACACTCGAGAGAGATCCTCCCAAGTGTAGATGCTGCTGGGTGCTAACTGATTCAGCCATGCTCTGGCCGAGCCCTCTAACAGGAGAGGCAAATGCTTCATAGCCACCTCATCATTGCCACCGCCAATCTGTACAGCCACTCGGTAATCTTCGACCCAAGTGTCAGGCTTAGACTCACCGGTGAACTTGCTGACTCCAGTCACCAACCGAAAGTTGGGAGGAATCACCGCGGCCCTGATGGCTCGACTGAAACACTCTGGCCCCGAAACACGTATTCTGCTGGTGGTGGGCGCATTTCTGTTCTGGCCTTCCCGATGAGCCCTGTTCCTGTCAACCAAGCCTTGAACGAGGACAGATCTCGCGTCAAAGCCTGGGTCCCTGGGGTCGACGGGAATCCTCTGCCCAACGCTATGAGGGCGCCTGTCATCTCGATGTCGAGGCGCATATGACCCACTCCTCGGGGGAGGGGTTGGCACTCGACGTCGATCATCACGATCGGATCGGTGATCATACTGCTCATTCCTTCTGTATTGATCATGCCGGTCGCCACGTCCCTCACGCCTCAGGGGCGACCGCGGGCTGTGAGCCGACTGGACTGTATCTGTTGCGACAGATCGACTGTGGATCCTATTCCGCAATTGAGAAACAACGGAATTCTGGTTTCCCGCTGCCCGGAGCAACGCTCTGATCTGTAACAAGCCCCTGCCAGCCTCCGACTGGGAGGGCTGAATCGATTCTGCTATACGGGCCGCGGCGGCCAAATTCTGAACTGGGGTTCGGTATACCTGCGTCGGCGGGAAGAGCTGGCGTCGACTAGACTCGGGAGCCCGCTGACGCGCTTGCTCATCGAGTGCTCGCTGGAGATTCTCCAGTCGAGTGCGCTCGGCCAAATTAGCCAAGCGCGCATCCTCCAAGGCCCGGGCTTCGGGGGACTCTCCGACGATAGGAGTGCGGAGTGCGTCCGTGTTCCGGCGGCGAAGCTCCTCTCGCTGTAATGACGTGAGAGGTTCGGGGAGATACTCATCGTGGGGATGCGACGGGTCGCCCCCACCCGTGCCTCCATCAGCGCGAGGGAAACCGAGAGGACTGTGCGTTCCATCGACCGCCAGGATCTCAGCCGCTGGGTCGCTGCTGTCGCACCGGATGCGGTCTCCGCGGAGCCAGTCGACAGGTCGAACAGGCCGCAGAGGGATTCGTCGGGCTCGATTGCCGCGACTTGCGGGGCGGCCGACTGACGAGCCACGGCATGCCTCACCCACCTCTGAAGTCTCGACCGATCGGAGCGCTTGCGCCGGTGGGAGACAGAGCGGGGAGACGATACGGGGGCCGACCGATACTGGGTTGACGGCTGCCGCAGGAGGACACCACGAACGCATGCGCGGAAATGCGTCGCACCGTGGACGGGGAGCGCGTCGATGTCGAGTGGCGCCTCCTGAAGCCAGGCGGAGTTGTCGGCGATGAACGTGAGCGCGCCGAGGCGGATCTCGCGGCCCTCCACCAAAACTCCGCACGAAACCATGATCAAAGGGATCGGAAAAATCGCAACTTCTCCAATCAGGTGCTAAGATTCCTGCCCCACGGTGGGCGCCAACTGTCGTGGTTCTAACTCTGACAGTGATGTAGGGGGGTATGTATGGAGAGGCTAGATCTCAGCTATTGGGAAGTTGTAAACACACCAAGATGTACGAGTTCAGGCCCTTCGCGGAGGAAGTAACAGCCCTACGTCTCGGTGCCCGGAGGCGGTCGACTGGATTACTGGCATGTGAATAACAGGGGTGCGAACCCTTCATACTGAGGAGGGGGTGGCTTATATAGAGTTCGCCGGCCCCCTCCTGCCCTCAGTAATGCAGGGTTTTCAGGTACGTTTAAGGTCGGGCGTTACTGGTAACGCCCCTAATAAAGTGCTATAATGACCATAAAGACTACTTAACAGCTGACCGTTTGCCTGCGGAGTGACTATAGGTCTCCTGGCGGTCGAGTGGTTGGCTTCATGGTCGAGTGATAGCTTTCTGGTCGAGTGTCTTGAATCCGTCGAGTGGGATACCTTCAAGTCGATTGAAAGGTGACTTCTCCTAGGGATGTCCTAGGGTAGGGCTCCTTGGACAAGTCCGTGCCCCTACCCTAGGTACATGGCTTCATCAATGCATACATATATATATATATATAATTTATTTTCATAAGGCAATAAAATTAAAATACCGTTTATTCGTATACCTTTTGAGTTGAAGCCTAGTATCATTGTCATAATAAGTTAGAAGCTTATGCTAATTTAGTATGAGGATAGACTGAATTTTCAGTTTACACACGTGATGCTTATGCCTGTCAGTGCATGTGCTGAAGCAGCCAAACCAACATGTTCAACCTAGTGTTAAAACGTACAGTGGAATCACGTGGAGGATCTTCCGCATCTTTTCCCTATATAAGAAGTCAACTACAGTATGGCGCATTCAGTAACGTATTTGAAAATAAGTGACATGCACATCGAAGTTGTGTTTGCTTCATGCAACTACATGGATATACATTATAGCAATCTCACTACAGGAAAAACTTTGTAAGTTGTGTATGTTTCATACACGGCAAAAGCTGTTTCAAACTCGGCGAACTGTACGCCAAGTGTTACACTCGGCGTATAGCACATAACTTACAACTGGTCGGCTTAGTTAATTGATAGACTAAAACCCGCATTAAAGAAAATGACTGCACGTACGTCACCACCGTCATAGTTATCGTGATCAATCTCCTAGAAAAGTTGGCAAATTGAGACTAAAAACCGCTTTGTTTCATTTGTTGGTGCTAACTAGAGTAGATGACAACATTAGCATGCACAAGCCTCATGCCTCTGCTTCGCCATGAGTGTACATGAAAGAAAAAAAGCAGCTCTTATAATTTGCAAAAAATAAACAAGAATGGAGTGGCTGCGTAGCATGTTTCGGTGTTGCGGCCAGGCGAACACTCTGGTACGTGGGCACATGCTAATTAATTCCGTCATTAGCCCTCGTGAATGGTGCGGATGATGGTGGACACCCCACGAACATGTCCACTTGCATCTTGACTTCCTCTGCACCCATCATCGTGACTTCTGACATGATTTCGTCTACAGGATGAAATTAGATGCTACTCCTTGCGTTTCAAAATAGTTGACAGTCGAGGGTAGAAAGAACTCACAAACATGATCTATATTGACAACTTTAGTTTGGACAGAGATGAAGTAATCAATTTTGGACATGTGGATGGCATTCAAATATGTCGGTTGCCAAACTGAATCAAGAAGGCCACAACACATAAAAATTGTAAACTATGGCAAGCAGTTTGTAATTTTTGCTTATTTGGATGAACAAACCGGTGTGTCCACGACACACAGACACGACACCCCCGACACCCGACACCTCTTCGGCCTCCTGTTGACCGAAAAGGTGCTCTTCGGCCTTCCAGAGGCCGACGGGGTCATATATTTGTGAATTATGAGTTTCATTTGAACGGTCATTAGTTACTAGTCTTCACATTTGAGTTGCATCATGCTAACGATACATTGGAAATAATCTTTGGTGCAGCGTCACTCCCGACAAGCATCGACCGATCCTTCGCCGTCCGCCACTGGCGCGACCGGTCCTACACCTACACCTACACCTACACCTCCGTGATGACGGTAAGTTTCCCAAACTTTGATGGCACACTCAACATATCCTAATGTGTGCCCTCACTCACAACCATTTTCTTTCGCTTTGTCAACAACAAGTTGTGTTTGTGTAGTTGATATTGAGAAACATGAAGGCGCATCGAGCGATAATGAATGGGAGGCAGTGTGTAGATGTATCATATATCCGAACATAAATACATCATTAACTGTTTACATATTTGAAACAATGTATTTCTTTTTGTGAGGATAAATTTTGATTTATTCATCAACTGTCAAAGTAGATATACGTCCATAGACCATCTAGCGACATCTGCTAGCACTTGAGTGAGTCGAAGGCGTGCCGCCGTCTTCGCCCCACCCTCATTGGAGCCAGGCAGACCTTTTTGTAGTAAACAGTCAGGAGGTCGTCGTGCTAAGACCCCATAGAACCAGCGCACCAGAACAACAATCGTCGTCGATGAAAGGAAGCGTAGATCGGAAGGATCCAACCTATAGACACACGAACACAGACGAGCGAAGACAGGATCCACATGGATCCACTGAAGACAAAGGCCGACCGAATCCCACGAGATCCGCCGAAGATAAATCTTCACACGCCACCCGACGATGCTAGAAACACCAACATGACGGGGACTAGGAGGGGAGAACCTTATTCCATCTTCAGAGAGCTGCTGCCGCCTCACCTCTCCGAGTAAGACACAAAGCCTAACAAAACTCAAAAGAGCAAGAAAAAAATGAAGCCCTCCTGTCGGCAAGGGCCAGGATCCACCACACCTACATGGCCCTAAGACCACAGGAGATGAGGTAGACCGATGGCGGCACCGGTGGGAGGCACAAGAAGCCCTAGCCAAAGGGTCCTCTTTCTTGGACGGGAAGAAAGAAAACGATCTCCCCCTATACAATGTCTTCTTTGTGTAAATGTTGTATGCATTCATAGACACACAACATCAAATATTTGTAGTACATTTCATCCGTTAAAAGATAATAATGAAAAAGGAAACATGCTACCGCATATCAAAGTCGAAACCATGCGTTGGCAAGACTACCTCCGACAAGATGCGATATATCACACATTTGGTCCAGGAAGAAAGATGGTCCGAAAAAAGAAGAAAAAACTATCAATATAAGTGTTAGGGTCCACATCACACAAAGGTAGTACACTACTACCTTCGACCCGGCAAAACCCGTCAAACTTTCGAAACTCCGTCTGCTAATGTGTTTTCAAATGTTTAGAAAACCGTACAAATGAATTTTTTTAGAATCTACTTGCAAAAAATAAATCATTTTTTGAGGGTAACCTTATAAAAAAAAATATTTAGGAACTTCCGACATGATTTTTTTGTTGCAAGTAGAGTAGATTCTTATATTTTGGTAGGACTACATCGTAGTCAAAGTCCTTAGCAGCCTCGGGTGTTGACTAAAAAAAAAAGCCCCTGGCTTTGGGAGGCTATTTCCCTCGCGAATCGCGATCTCCCCCTTCCTCACTCCCTCCTCCGCCGCGGAACTCACCTCCCCTCAATGGCGACGGAGACGCAGGCGCAGTGGGTGCTGACGGCCACGGGGCGGTCGCCGACCAATATCGCGGTGATCAAGTACTGGGGGAAGCGGGACGAGGCGCTCATCCTCCCCGTCAACGACAGCATCAGCGTCACCCTCGACCCCGACCACCTCTCCGCCACCACCACCGTCGCCGCCAGCCCCGCCTTCCCCTCCGACCGCATGTGGCTCAACGGCAAGGTCTGCCCCCTTCCCTTTCTTCCACCGCTCTCTTCTTCTTCTTCTTCTTCTTCCCTTTCCCTTTCCTTTTCCTCACGCTCGCCTCGCCTCCCCCCATTGCCCTCGCCACCGCCGCCGCAGCCGCCGCCGCCGAGTGCTCCTTCCTGCAGTGATCCGGTGGATCGCGAGCTCGAAAGAGTTCTGTTTTAGGGGGAAATCCAGCAGGAGCACGCCGATTTGGGCTTCGGGCCTGTGCCAGTCGCCGTTCTGATTTGGGATTACTGTAGTGAAATCGGCTGCCCATATGATTAGATCTGGATCAGGACCTGCTTGAAATCTCGCTGCATTTGGATAGACAGTCGGCGCAGCTCTGAAAATTTGTTTTTTCGACAGAAGCCAAAAGACACCTTTTTCTGTTTGTTAATGTTGTCTACAGTTAGCATCTATTCCTACTAGTATATTGCTGCCTGCGTCATGCTGGGATGATGGACCAATAGGAGTAGTTAGTTCTACATCAGGTCTTTAACTGGATGTGGTGTAACGCAATTGCAAGAAAAAGAAAAACAAATTATTGTCTGCTTGGATGGCAGTGTGATCTAATCGTCCGTTTGGTGTGGAATCGAGCAGGAGATTGCGTTGTCGGGCGGGAGGTTTCAGAACTGCCTGAGGGAGATCCGGAAGCGGGCTCGTGACGTCGAGGACGAGAAAAAGGGGATCAAGATCAAGAAAGAGGACTGGGAGAAGTTGCACGTCCACATAGCGTCGTACAACAACTTCCCGACCGCCGCCGGTTTAGCCTCTTCAGCTGCTGGCTTTGCTTGTCTTGGTAAGTCTCCTGGTTCTGATGCCATGGCTATTTGTCAGAAAAACAGATGTGTGACTAAAACTGTGGATATTTCGGGTTAGACTTGGATTTCATTTTGTTTTCTGCTCTTCTGGACCCACCTCGGTTGTGTTTAGTAGCAGAGGGGGTGTATTTCTTATTCTCTTATAGAATTGTTCTCTTGCTGATGCAATCTGCAAACATTCGTTGTTGAGGGTGATACAAGTATTTCTGCTACAAGTGGACTGTTATCCTAGCAAAAGCTGTTGCTCTTACCTTTCGAATACACCTCCGTGTGCTATTCATGATAATAGGACAATATTATGGTTTTCTAACTGTCACCTAAAATTGTCCTGGATCCTGCTATTAAGGTTGTCCAACTTATCTGCAGTTTGTTCTTTATTATCTGGTTGTATAGAGGCAAAAAATAAAATAAAATAAAATAAGACGCAGAAGCTATGTTTAGTCCTGGCCTGCTGGTTAATCTTTGCAATAAATCTGCTAGCCTTGCAAAAAAAATGGCTGGCCTTACCAAGTTCCATGATAGTGCTAATATCTGGTCCTGAGTGTTGTTTTGCCCTGATTGAGTACCACTGCTCAGCATGCTTGCTTTCTACAAATATTGATTACTTTATTCATAGCTTGGAAGTTGATAACGCTATCCAACACAAAATGATTGTCCACTACTACTTTTATTTTTTGCTCATAAACATACCAAGCAAGGTCTTGCTTTCATACCAATATTACAGCACAAATTAGTAATTTGAATACTGTTTGTAGTTTTCACCCTTGGAAAGCTAATGAATGTGAATGAAGATTATGGAGAACTTTCTTCAATAGCAAGGTCTGTACTCTATACTGATACATTATGTAGCAACACTCTGTTTGTGCTCTATCCTGTTTGTGATGTTTGCTTGATGATATAGAAACAGTTTTACTTCATTTTACTAAATAATAAGCTAGTGTACTTATGTCCCCTCTTTACTTATACTTCTCTCGGGCTGACAAATTTCAATGCAGGCAGGGGTCTGGAAGTGCATGCCGCAGTATATATGGTGGATTTGTGAAATGGTGTATGGGGAAAGTGAGTTATCTCTTGGTTAAGGCAGAGAAGCTGAATTGGTTAAAATGCATGTTTTTCTATTGTAAAACGATTGAGTTTGACTCTATACTTGTAGAATGATGATGGAAGTGACAGTATGGCAGTACAGCTTGTTGACGAGTCGCATTGGGATGATCTTGTTATAATCATAGCAGTGGTATGTCAATGTGATCTCTGTTGTATAACATGATCTGTTTCATTTAACTTATCATTGGATATTGCTCATCGAGTCATGGTTCCATTAACACCAATCCTTAACTACATAGTGACACCGATTTACCATTTTTATCCCAACATCTTTTTCTTATTATGATGCTTTGTGGAATTAGGTCAGTTCAAAGCAGAAGGAAACCAGTAGCACCAGTGGGATGCGGGACACTGTTGAAACAAGCCCCCTCTTGCAGTACAGGGCCCAGGTGATTGCATTTTCATCTTTAACTTGTTTTTGGCACATATTGTACAATTTTTTTACGAATAATCGAGGGAACAAAATCATGAAGCTGCAATTCTGATTCTGAATTGTAGTTTTATCCCTCCTCTTGTGTGGACCCTCAAGTTTTGTGGTTTCATTTTTTTATCAAGTCTGTTAGCAGTTATACTGATCTATCTCTTTAGCTGCAGCTTACTGTTTCTTGCTCTCACTGTGCACTGCACTACTTTTTCTTGTATTCCAGACTGTAGTGCCAGGTCGCATATTGAACATGGAAGAGGCCATCAAGAAACGTGATTTTGAATCCTTTGCCAGGTTAACTTGTGCAGATAGCAACCAGTTTCATGCTGTATGTTTGGACACGAGTCCTCCCATCTTCTACATGAATGATACGTCACACAGGTAGTTTTTTAGCAGTCCTGATTTTGTGGTTCTGTTAGTACTGAAATCCCAGAGTTGAGGATCGCTCTTTCAACCAACTGCAGGATAATTAGCCTTGTGGAGAAGTGGAACCACTCAGAAGGAACCCCACAGGTATATTCTTTTCCTGTTTAACACTTGCTACCTTGTTTTCAATTCTTCTGAACTGCATCGGTGCTGCATATAGGGATCTAAAATAAGGTTGGTTAAGCTTTGTTATGACATGCCAGTACAATAAGTTTTTACTGCACTTGATAAAACATATTTAACTAGCATCACATGATGAAGTAATTTTACTTAATTTAAAAGAGCAACAAAATTATTGCCATCTTTCTGAAAAAGATCCCGGAAATACGAGTTTATGCTTATGCTTTATGCTTCCAATCCTTTGGTCTTTAGGGGCTGTTTGGATGGCAGCTCCAAGCTGCCCTTCCAAAATTTTGGTCGTTGACCACAGGTTGGGCCAGCGTTTGGATCGCAGCCAACTTTTTGGCCAGCCGTTGTGATTCCGCATCCAGGCGTCTGTTTCCTTCGTCAAAACCGTCGTTTCGGTCGGGCTGGTGTGGGCTGAATCCGAACAGCCCCTTAGGGAACATATAGTTCAGTTTGAAGAGTTCATCATGAAAACATAGTACTGCTGGTATTGGTTCTGGAGCAGTCAATTTTTTGAATACTTCTATTATTTCTACTGGGTATGATATGTATTAAATAGCATCTAAAAGTTTGAAATTCTAATGGGATGCAGAAGTATCTTGGTATACTGCTGTCATCAAAGAGAAAAAAAATTAGTGCAATCTTGCAGTATTACTTCTTCGTCTGTTTGTGGTGTCTGGCATGCAGTTCACCTAAACTGCAAATAAATTACACTGGTACGTGGTATTGATCTCATATTCAAACTAACTTGGCATTAGGTTTATTAAATAACATCTAAAGTTTGAATTTGAAAAGAGAATGCATACAAAATATCTTATTTTATTGCCTTCATCAAAAGATAAAACTTCATTGCAATCTTGGTGATATTGTTTCTTCTGTATGTGTTGTCTGGTATGCACTTCACCTAGACTGCAAATAATTGGTACCGGAGTGGATGGTGCGATTGATCTGATAATGAAACCAACGTTTGTGTGAAGACTTCTAAATTTGGCATTTGATCTCTTGTAATTGCAGGTTGCCTACACATTTGATGCTGGGCCTAACGCTGTCCTAATAGCACGAAACCGCAAAACGGCCACCCTTCTCCTTCAGAGGCTCTTATACTGCTTCCCTCCACAAGAAAATGATTTGGACAGGTGTGTTTGATATTATCAAGAATAAACCCAGCATTTGTTTGTTCCTGGGTATTCTACAAATATGTATACATCTGACAAACATGACCATGATAGCTATATGGTTGGCGATAAATCAATCCTAAGTGACGCCGGAGTGCAGTCCGTAGCTGACATCGAGGCCCTTCCACAGCCACCAGAGATGAAGACACCAAACCAAAAATTCAAGGGCAACGTTAGCTACTTCATCTGCAGCAGGCCTGGGGCTGGCCCAAAAGTTCTTACCGACGAGAGCCACACATTGATTGATTCAGCCACGGGGCTTGCAAGAGTGTAATTTTGGATGAAGATGACTGGTTTGATACCCGGCCACTTCTTTTGGCGGCTTAAAAAATAAGCCGCCTCCTCCCTAGCTTTTGTCATAAGCTCCCTCCCTTATTTATTGGGGCTTCTGAACTAGTTATGGAATTACTAATCTAGAAGCCTCCATGAATTTTGGGAGCGGCTTATTTTTTAAGCTAGGGAGAGGCAGCTTATTTTTTAAGCCGCCCAAAAGAACTGGCCCTATGTAACATTGGTTCGTGTGTTGAGATCATCTCTACTCCTAATGGAGCAGTTGGTAGTCTCCGCCGGTCAATTTTCGTCCCACCACTTCCGTCCGGTTTTTTTCGTAGGTTAACCTTGGTAGATTTTTTTCGTCCTCGATCCCACCTTACGGTTCTAAAAAAACCAACCAAAACCAACTGAGCCCCGTCCCATGAAACGAAACCAGAGGAACGAGGCCCCCTCGACTCCTCTCTCAATCTGTTTCCTAGGGACTGAACGTCGTCGCCGCCGCCGATCCCATCTTCCCCGGCGACATGCCTCGCCGGCTGCCTCCTCTCCCCCATCCATGCCGGCGACCTCCCTCTACCCGCCCTCTCCGTCAACCCGTCTCTCCAGCAGCTCGGGCGAAACCCTAGCCCACCCGATGCCACGGTGACCTAGCAGGCAGGCGCGAGGAGCCCTGCCCAGCCATGGCGACACCGCCGGTGGCCTCCTCCTCCCCCTCACCTTCTCCCCCTCTCCCAAGGGAGGGAAGGGAATGGAAGGGATCCGGCGGCAAGGGAAGGCAGCGCCCATATCCGCAGCCGCACCGGCGGGCCGCCATACCTCGAGGTCGTCCATGGAGGTCCGAACGTGATACAGGCTTGAGGCCACGCCAACAAGATAGGTACGTCGCCGCGCCCTCGACATATTCCCACTCCCGTGCACGTATGGTCAATCATGTATCGCTTATCTTGCCCCATACGGCCTTGGCAAATCTCAATGCTTGCTTGCTAATGTGCGTGTGTGGACGTTGCCGGTTGCTGCTGCTGTGCACATGTGCTTGGCATGCCCCTGCTGTTTTGTGTTCTCACCACCACATCCACGACAAATAAAATTTCTTAGTTTTCTTAGGGTCATGTGTGCCATGATCTTCATGCCTGGCAGAGTTTACATGACGCCTGTGGACAACAGGATTTTGATGTCCAGTTAAACTATCATATGGTTGTGCATATGCACTATCTATTAAACTGACAATCCTTGTTTTTCAGGTTCAGGTTCGATATGTTCAGGGCTGAAGTACGCTCCTGAGTTAAAGAAAGACCTTGAGAAACTCTTAGTGTGTTTTTGTCAGTACTACTCCAATACTTTGGTGTGGGGTTGCATAGTACTCCAATAATTTAGTGTGGGGTAGTAAAAAATGTATTCGTGGTGGGAAAGCATCAGTGGTTCGTATTTGCAGAATAGGGAAATCAATAAATATTACCATTAAGAAAGCATGCATGGTATAGTGAATACTTAGTATACCAGTCATATTTTCTTGTCAACATGCACCTATTTGGAGGCTTATTTGATATTATTGCAATCTGGTAGAACTGTGTTACTACTAAGAATTGAATATTTTTAGTTGGAATACTATTTTAATGATCAATCACAATGTTGGACGCGACCAACTATTTATTCCCAAGACTTTAAGTCTTGGGTGGCTTAAGCACAATATGCCAGGCATATATTCTACATATGTGGCATGTAATGACCCTACTGGCATTTCAAGAGGTCTTGTAAATACAACACTAAGTGTTCACCTCGTGAGATTTATTAAATGTTTCAGATATCTCGCTTGTGGATGCTCATCGGTAGCTAATATCCTGAGTATATTGATAACAGGTTTAGGTCTGGACGGTTATTGAGCCTGCATTGATGAAATAGTTGACAAAGAAGCAACTGAAATGAGGTTATTGAGCCTGCATTGAAGAATCTTGGTTGATGAGCTGATATCTGACCAAAAACTCAAGAACTAGAAGCAAGCCTGACATCCTTTTTTTGTAATCGGTATGTTCTCGGTAGCAAGCCTGTCATCCTTTTCTATCCACATGAGGCTTACTGTTTTTTGTACTTGTTGTCACCAATCAATAAAACATTGTGTATTCATTGCATATGGTGAATGGCCTTCTAGATTTGTAAGTTCATAGGTAGTTATACAACAGCAGAGCCATGTTCTAAAAACAGATTCGAGCCTTGGTTTGGAGTTGGGCCCCGACGAAACGTTCGAGCGCATGAAATCAGTTCTTTTCAAGAATGCAACTGCTTTTTTCTCTCTCATAGTTTCCACCCGTAACATATCACAAGTATCTTCAGTCTAAGAAAATAAGAAAAGTGAACTTACATGATTTTTTAAAATTACTAAATAACTTACTAGATAATGTATATTTCCGTTTGAGCATTCCAAAAACTGAATGACACTCCATTAAGCTGTAGGATGCATAAGGTAAGGGAAATATAGGAAGCCAAGACATCTGTAGTAATACCAGAAGTGGAAGAACAAGGGCAAGAAAACATTTAAAAGGGCCAATGATAGGCGGAAAAAGATTCACGTGGTTAATAGTTCATGTTTTACACCAAGGAAGAACAGAGGAATGGAACCAAAGAGAAATGAGTGAGCATACGCCTTTGCTAGATTTTATGAACTGGACTAATGTACAAAAACACATATTGTCATCTTGGTGCATGTAGATATTTAATTTAACAACTTGAATTCCACATGAAGCGTACTGTACTGGACTTCTTTGGGCTTTACATGTGCTCATATTCCATAATTCGGATATGAAATGAAGCCTATGCGTATGTATAAAGCATTTGCATTATACTAATATTGTGTGTGTTGTTTTTAATGCCAAAGGTAAATCTGAACCTGCTCAGACCACGGGGAGGATTTCTCTGGTGGACTATCGCTGGCAAGGTTGGCATGGGAGTAGGCCCATACCATGGGTTCGTGTAGCTGGAGGACCGTGGCCAGTGCTGCGATTGCCTAATGTCCATGTGGAGCATAGCTCGGCATGAGGTGATATCCTTTTATGATAACCTAGCTGTACACAATTTCTTCAAAGAAAATTAAGATTGATATCAAACTTGAGATTTGCAATGTATTTAAATTAGTTCTTAAATTGCTCCAAAGCTACTGAAATCTCCCTTATTATATTTTTCTATAGATATTGATTGTTCTAATTAAACTCACTACTTAAATTCCATAGAAATGAGAGGCTCAAGGAAGCAACAAGTAGGATGAAGGAGTTAACGGGCAGAAGCGTAGATCACAGAAAAACAAGAATATGTTTGCTCCCCATGCTTTGCATTGATGTATAGGTTCGGAAGTTTAAAAGCTTCATGTGCTCCCCATGCTTTGTATTGATGTATAGGTATGGAATTTAGAAGCTTCATGCTTTGTATCTCAGTATGTCCACAGTGGCTTCAATCTACAATTTAAAAAGGTGAATATTGGTTGGATCATGACACAAGTGATGTGGCTTCAGTCATGTTTCTTTAGCTACCGTGGTTATATCATCACTAGGCCATATAGCTTACCGATAACCTTCTTAAGTACTTCCACTGAACCATCTTGATTGCCGACTAATTTTTGTGTTCATGGTTATATTTCAGAGAACCGGTTCAAAGAAATGTGAACACTGGTTGGGGGTTCTAAGAAGGATGACCCTAAATGGGAGCATGACAGACACCGTGGTCCAGGAAATAAGGGGGAATCCCGTGGTGTCTACTATGCTTTCAGAAATCCTATGCAGTCAGGGAGATTCCTTCAGATTTTTGCATGATGAGCAGGTAGTTGTAAAGGGTCGTGGTGTCTACTATGCTTATCAGAAAAGTGAGTGCATTTGTGAAGCTTCCTGCAGAGTTTCACATGATGAGTAGGTAAATGTGCTGCTTGTGCATTTACCAATTAGTTATATAGGAGAGCACACAAGCAACAGACCACACATCTTGTGCTAATTTCCATGATAAGTTTTAGCGCATATGAACAAGTTATAGTGCTAGTTAAGTTATGAATAGAAATTGAGTTGCTTATCATTGAGTAAAAGATGTTCCTTTAGAGTATTTATAGTTTTATACTAATACTTTATCAAGGTGATATGCTGAAGATTTGTGATTATCAATGTATGGCCTTTACATTGCTTCTGTATGATCTGACCTGTTGAGCTCATCACAAAGACCATAAAAATTGGCTCTATCCCTGATGTCCAATAAAAAAGGGGAACTATAGCCTCAGATCGAAAAAGTTTCTTTTCCTATGTGATTTTGCAGCGGGACTTGCTTATGGAGACGTTCGCTCTGGGTCAAAGCTTAAGAGGACTGATGCTTTTGACCATTTAATTAGTGTTTAGGTATGCCCTCCTCTCCTTGCCCTTCAGCTGGAATCTCTGAAAAGGTTGTAATTTGCTGGTGCAGTGTTGCTCTGCTTTTATTTGGGGATTTCTCTGGGATCTAATTTTGAACTGTCAAAACTGGTTTGTTGGGTGCCGGTTGGTTTAACATGATGCTATAATGCCGTAGAGAGAGATATGTTTTTCCAGTAGAAGTGGCCGGTTAGTTAATTTGAGATTTGTGCCTTTTGTTCTTCAGGCCTGAAGCTTTTGGTTTTAGGCCGACAGTTAAAAGTTGCATTGGCTTGTAAAAAACTTCATGTGACTGGACCAGTAGGGGGAGGATAGCTTCATATGGAAAATAATTCTCCATGGTGGGAAAATTTGTTATTTGACATGATTATATACAGAGATACAACTAGCAGTGTTTAAATATGGGTTCATCTCAACCTATGATTCCTATGTATATAATTTTTGGGGCTAGAACTGCGGCCACTGCCCACCACCATTACAAGTCAATGATAGGAACTCCTTGGATGTACTCATGCATGCTTTGTCAGATCCTTTTCTTTTGAATCGATTGATGAACCGATGGCATCTCAGGACTAACTACCCCATACGTGTACTCCACTAACTAAGGATAGCTCGTGAATATTTCAGCCTTTTTGTCGAAACGCTAACCAAAATCACTGAAATTCACTAAATTTAGGTGGTTTCGGTTGGTGATGAAAATTTTCCGAAACTGAAAGTGAAAACCATAGAATACTGAAGGTGTTTGCAGCCTGTAATTAGCGCCCTACTTAGCATCAAGCATTGAGAGAGGGCATTTAGATGATTTTAGATTTTACGACTTCGTATCTATTTTCTTAATCTCTAAGCATTTACACAGGCGACTCGCATTGTAGATGCTATTAGCCTGCTGCTGCTATCGTCCCTCTGTACACACATGCACATTTGACTGATGAAGAAAATGCCTCAAATCATCAAACCCCTGATTATGTGTTGTGCTCTTGCAAGACTGAAACTGACACATTCTCTTCTGGATGTTAATGATGTTCGATTGCATGTGGTGGTTGTGTCGTTGAAGCTCACATGATCGAGTGTTTATGCACAGTTGAAGTTGGCACATTCAGTTCTTCATATATTGAACAACTTTCAAAACTTATGAAAGCAAAGAGCAGGCGAACCATCCTCTAGGCTCTACTGTACCTCCCATTGATTTTTTTACTTCCAAAACTTATAATGAACACAACAGGTTCCAATGCAATTTCACTTGACAGATGTTGTTATTTAGGTTTTAATCATACTATATCAGCTTCAACTCTCAAGTAGTCAATATCTGAGCATGAACACTCAAACTATTGCAGGGGGAGGATTTCCACAGTAACCCTGGGCTGGTTAACCTATTTGGAATAGAATTCCCTGATTTGAATATCAAGCATTCACAAATGCAGAATACATTGTCTCGAGGTACAATCCCACTTGATTCTCAAACAATCACTAATTCATGAATTGCAGTAGGGTGAACCCAAGATGTCCGGAGCCTCTCTTGTGAATCACATTGCTTACAATGATTTCATGATTGAGATCTTGGGATTTGAACAAGATGCATCTTTTAAAGGTGTGACTGTAGAAGTTTAGCTAAATAAACAGAATATATCTACTGCAAGTTGATATATAGAAAAGTGGATTTTTGCATAGGTTTTGTATTATATATATATAGTTAAGTCGGTACTTCCTTTTCTTGCTTTGGAGTGATTGTTTTGCTTGACTCAGCATCCCTATGGTTCTGAGAGGGGCTGGGTGGCTAGATACAGAGAGCCTGGGTGCATGTGCTCTAATATATATTTTCTTTTGGGGAGGGTCACTTGAATGCACTATTAAGAGGTTCACTCTTAACTGCTCTTGCGGAACTAGGCCATCAGGCTACTATATATGTCCGTTGATTTAATCACCATTGTCTGTGATAGACGTTCACAGATCTGGATGCCTTTGCTTGCCAAATAAAATATTGAACAATAATTATGTTAGGAAGTTACACTAGCTTTGACGATCCGATCATTCATGGAATGTTTTCGGCATTGCCAACATATTGAGTACTTCAGTTGTAAGTCTGTAAGCAGTTCTCTTTGAAAGAGAAAAATGCATACATGCTTCAGTGAATGGCCACCCCCTTCTATTTTAGTAACACTGCACTTCTTAGTAGTACTTGCTAATCAGTATGGTTATTGGTCTGTAATCTTATTGTTTCTACATTAATTCTTTGTACATAGACCGGATCAAGCGCATCGCCGATGCCACGATCGCCGGTCTGCCGTGCTGCTCCTCTCATGTGCGCCCTCGATGCTGACGCCGTCCTATTTTCCGCAGCCACCGCCGTCGGGCTCCGCATCCACGTGCCCCTTCGAACCTACTGGATGCAATCTCGCATTGCGCTGTCATCCGCATTGTCTGGCACCACCTATGGACACAGAACGACGGATCAAGGTTTAATGACTTTGATCAGGCAAGATACATTCTGCCCGCTCATCTCCCCGTGTTGCCATTGGTAAGTATGGTGGTATTCTCCATGCTTCTTTTAGTGCTTCTCTCTAAATTCGTTGGGATCCAATTTTGTTCCTGCAAAAGTTGCTTGTGTTCTGTATAGGTGTACAGTTTTCATGTTAACTGGAAAGTACCAAAGTTATCTATCCTAGCTGCATCAAACTACAATTTTCTTGTTTTATTAATAATTTAATATGAGATATACAAGAAAGTGCAGCGGGCATGGCTTGTACTCATGCTTGAGGATATTTGGCTTAGGCTCCTGGACTGTGTCATGGCCACACTGAAGACGGGACACTTGTGGTTATCTTCATGTGTCATTGGTGGTCAGAGAAACCAAACAAAGCTGGAGTGAAAGGTCTATGAGTTTCAATACAGAACAAAGGGTCTACGAGTTTCAATACATTGTCGAAAAATTGTGCCAAACATTAAGGTTGATTTCAGTTCCTTCATCCTTCTAGAGCATAAGAAAAATATGGTGCTTTGCTTGAAAAAATTATGGCTTAATTCTGGAAAGCATTAAGTTTCCATGCATGCTGATACTGATCAATCCATAACTCTAAAAACATGATACCCTCTTTCACATGCTTCATATAAGTTATGCACATGCCATCTCGCTAAGCACTGACAACATGTTTCGTTTAACAGATCATCTAAGATTTGCATAATTGTTTTGAGAATGAGCAGGGCAGCATCGACACCGGCCTCGATCGGTGTCGGGGCAATGGTGAACCAATGAAGAAGCTTAAGGCGGCTCAGGTAGGGTGGCACACGATATTGACATCGACCACGACCAGCGTCGGAGGATGGGTCATTGGGACGGAAGGAGGAAGACAAAGAGGAGGAAGAAGACGATGATCACAAAATTTTAGCACTGATAAAAAACATGCGGTCGATGCATAGTTGCTCTTGTAGTATCTGCTAAAGAAATTCATAAAATATGATATATATTCGTAGGACTTCACTCATGTCACTTAGTCATCAGTTTGATTTATTTTCCTGTATTTTGCCCGTGGCAACGCACGGGCATTGTACTAGTCATGTAGAGTTGTCGTTTGTGCTGTACACTCTATACTTCTGTCGTACAGTAGATTGATCTTGTATTATTTACATCATTTGTTCCTGGCTGTTGTAGTGTCCTTGCCACTTAAACATGCCTATATTTTTCAATAAAAGTTAGTGGAATGAATTTTACAGATTTCATTTCTGTAGTCCAATGCATAGACGAAGCTGTTCTTTTTGATTTTGCATCTGACAAAAAAACAAATTAGCAATACCAAAAATCTATCTATATCTATCACTACTGGAAACAGAGAATTTGCCATCAGCCAGCTCTTTGCCATCTGCCAGCTGATGGCAAAGAACGTCTTTGCCATCTGCTTATAAAAAACAGATGGCAAAGAACTGACAGACGGCAAAGAACATGATTGCCATCAGCCAATTCTTTGCCATCTGCTAGTGGATGGCAAAGATTCTTTGCCATCTGCCAGTAGATGGCAAAGAGGTTGGCAAATCCTGTGGCCGTTGAGCGTGTAATGGCGTACCAGCCCCACCTCTTTGCCATCTGCCAGCAGACGTCAAAGATTCTTTGCCATCTGCTGGCAGATGGCAAAGAGATGGGGTTATTTTTTTCCAGGTAAAAAAAAACTGTGGGGTTATCCCCTCCCTCTCTCTCCCCACCCATCCAGGTAAAAAAAAACGACCTTCGCATCTCATCCACACACCGAACAGCCCCGTCGATGGCGCTCTAGGCTCGCCCGCCGCCACCCTGTCGCCGGCCCCGTCGCTCCCCCGCCCTGTCGCCGGCCGCGTCACTCCCCCGCCCCGTCGCCGGTCCTCCC
>NC_041384.1:749066054-749092481 GCF_002162155.2 Triticum dicoccoides
CTCCCCCGCCCTGTCGCCGGACGCGTCGCTCCCCCGCCCCGTCGCCGACCCTCCCCCCAGGGGCGGACCCAGACTGGAAATTACCCGGTGTCCACATAGAAGAACACATCAAAAAACCAATGACCCACACACTAAATCAATGGATTATCCTAAGCAAGTGTAGATTGGACCCGGTGCCAGTGACACCGGCTAGCTGTACGTAGTTACGCCCCTGCCTCCCCCGGCCTAACTGTGGGTCAGGCCGGCCGCCGCCGGCGCCAAGCCCCCGAGAGACGCCACGACCTCCACCGAGCAGGAGCAGCAGCTCGCCTCCTCGTTGCGCGGCGCCTATGAGGAGCCGTCGCCATCACCATCGGTGTCCTCGACGGAGGCGCAAGATCCCGCGGCGCTGCGCGTGGGGATCATCGGGTTCGGCAACTTCGGGCAGTTCATCGCCAGGGGCATCCAGCGGCAGGGCCACGCCGTGCTGGCCACCTCCAGATCCGACTACTCCGACTACTGCTCCACCCACAGGATTCGCTTCTTCAGGTGACCAGCCATGCCAACCCACGAACCTATCTTTCTTCGATTCCGGTCGGGATGCAGCTGCAAGGGGATCGATCGATCATGCTGTGAAATGCTGACAACAACAGAAGCTTGGAGGCGCTGTGCGAGGAGCAGCCGGACGTGCTGGTGGTTTGCAGCTCCATCCTCTCCACGGAGTCCATCGTCCGTGCCATCCCCCTCGCCAAGCTCCGCCCCGACACCATCGTCGCCGACGTGCTCTCCGTCAAGCAGTTCCCCCGCAACCTCCTCCTCGAGGCACTTACATCAGCTACAAATCTTCAACCCAAACTGTACTTACCATTGATGATCACACCAGTACCAATACCACTATTTCTTCTCGTGCAACTTGCACGGGCTAGCTATTTTTCCTAAACAACAACAAAAAATCATTCAGATGGTTTAGACTGTAAGTAAATGGCAACAATGTTCAGTGTGAATATCAACAAAGTATAGTTAAACCTGAATGAGGCACCCTTTCATTTTTTTCATGTTGACCAAGTTATTTTTAGATTCTCTATTTTGACATTTGTTGAAAATAAGGTGAGATCCCCCTTTTAATTTATTGAAAGGAAAGTGAATGGCCTCTGATGGATTAGTACCCCATTGTAGATAACAAAGGAGTATAGGTCAAAACATCCTTGAAGGAGCCAGCGAAGGTGAGTAGTGGCCATAACATGGCAAAAATGTGCCCTAGTTGGACTGAATACAAACAATCAATGGCCTATAAGACCCTATGATCTCTCAGCTCACCATGTATGCAAAAGGAAAATTAATCCATTAGGTTCATGACATTTCAGCTCATATTTTTTCTTATAAGAGGGATTATACAGTTTAATACCCTATGACTCCCAGCTCAGCATGTATGCAAAAAGAAAATTAATCCATAAGTTTCATGCCATTTCTGCTCATATAGTTTTTGATATAAGAGAGATTCTGGAGTTTAGTAGAACACGGCGTGCACAATTATGTGTTTCCTGTTTTTTAGTACTATTTATTTTGATTTTACAGTACATGAGGGAGCATTTAAACTCTTGTGCAAAAACTCCATGCTCGAAAGAAATAACCTATATTGCCTCCATCTGCTAACTTCTGACTGTTCTGATTTAAAATTTATACCAACTCATGTAGCAAAAAAATATAAAAAACCCCGTCACAGAACATAGTTCATGTCAATATCAACAACAATATATGAAATCCAGAGGTACATACAAATTATGATCCTTCGCAGCTATTGTTATTGTTCTGTAACAAACCAAGAATCGATTGAGCTGAATAATCAACAGATTTTATTGCTGCATGCAGAGCGGTGCATAAGCACACTTGATGATTGCACCCTGTTATTGTTGACTGAACTTTGTTCTCTCTCTCAAATAATGTTATCACGAAGATTATTTCATTATGAATCTATGTCCTCTTCCTATAGCTTGCGTACCTGACTCCCTGGGATAATATAGCACCTTGCAACATGTGTGATAGTTCAATGATTACTTCATCTTTATAGGCCCAACTTAATGTCAAATCCATCAAAGAATGCAGCATATGCCCTGATCTCTTTCCTTTTTTATCTCCTAGGGTACTATCGCATCTGAGTAAATATGCATAACTAAACAACATGTTCACAGGCAGATTACAGACTCACCAGAATACTTCCCTCCAAAACAATTCAGCTATATGAATCAAACAATATGATTTGTTTTTGTCTTGTCATACATATACCAATTGGTTACCCATATCCATGCAAATGTCTCTTAATGTGAATGGAAATTTAACACACTTTTGATTCGAAAATTGAAACAGAGCAAGGCTGAGCACTCGTGAATTAGTTAGAATGCTTCACAAATCCTGTAAGTTGGTGAACTAAATTACGACTACTACTAATGCATGAATAGCAGCAGATGGTAGACCTTTTTGGGAAAATATATTTGATGCATCTTTATAAAAAGTTGAAATGTCTTGGATAGAAGTTCATCCCAGCAGCTGGGTAGAAGTCAACACATACAAAGCAATCTGAAAGAAAAACCTGCATGTGAACTCATCTAGGTTTCAGTACTGAATATGTCCCAAACTCCCAATAACAGTCAAGAAGGCGGCGTTGAACTGGTTGGTGAAAAATCATTGTACCTGGCACCTTGGGTGAGTTTGCATGTAAGTTCACACACATGCAAGAATGGTGTTTATACTTTCCAAGATTTCATGATCAAGCTTGATACCACCTGACACGGAAGTATATAAAAATATGATTTCAGCAAGGTACAATCAATATTACGCAAGAGACATGCCATGCATACATATATATATATATATATATATATATATATATATATATATATATATATATAATTTATTTTCTTAAGGCAATAAAATTAAAATACCCTTTATACGTATACCTTTTGAGTTGAAGCCTAGTATCATTGTCCTAATAAGTTAGAAGCTTATGCTAATTTAGCATGAGGATAGACTGAATTTTCAGTTTACACACGTGATGCTGAAGCAGCCAAACCAACATGTTCAACCTAGTGTTAAAACATACAGTGGAATCACGTGGAGGATCTTCCGCATCTTTTCCCTATATAAGAAGTCAACTACAGTATGGCGCATTCAGTAAAGTATTTGAAAATAAGTGACATGCACATCGTCAACTACATGGATATACATTATAGCAATCTCACTACAAGAAAAACTTTGTAAGCTGTGTATGTTTCATACACGGCAAAAGCTGTTTCAAACTCGGCGAACTGTACGCCAAGTGTTACACTCGGTGTATAGCACACAACTTACAACTGGTCGGCTTAGTTGATTGATAGACTAAAACCCGCATTAAAGAAAATGACTGCACGTACGTCACCATCGTCATAGTTATCGTGATCAATCTCCTAGAAAAGTTGGCAAATTGAGCAGAAGAAAAGTTGGCAAACTGAGACTAAAACCCGCTTTGTTTCGTTTGTTGGTGCTAACTAGAGTAGATGACAACATTAGCATGCACAAGCCTCATGCCTCTGCTTCGCCATGAGTGTACATGAAAGAAAAAAAGCAGCTCTTATAATTTGCAAAAAATAAACAAGAATGGAGTGGCTGCGTAGCATGTTTTGGTGTTGCGGCCAGGCGAACACTCTGGTACGTGGGCACCTGCTAATTAATTCCGTCATTAGCCCTCGTGAATGGTGCGGATGATGGTGGACACCCCACGAACATGTCCACTTGCATCTTGACTTCCTCTGCACCCATCATCGTGACTTCTGACATGGTTTCATCTACAGGATGAAATTAGATGCTACTCCTTGCGTTTCAAAATAGTTGACAGTCGAGGGTAGAAAGAACTCACAGACATGATCTATATTGACAACTTTAGTTTGGACAGAGATGAAGTAATCAATTTTGTACATGGATGGCATTCAAATATGTCGGTTGCCAAACTGAATCAAGAATGACACAACACATAAAAATTGTAAACTATGGCAAGCAGTTTGTAATATCTGCTTATTTGGATGAACAAACCGGTGTGTCCACGACACACAGACACGACACCCCCGACACCCGACACCTCTTCGGCCTCCTGTTGACCGAAAAGGTGCTCTTCGGCCTTCCAGAGGCCGACGGGGTCATATATTTGTGAATTATGAGTTTCATTTGAACGGTCATTAGTTACTAGTCTTCACATTTGAGTTGCATCATGCTAACGATACATTGGAAATAATCTTTGGTGCAGCGTCACTCCCGACAAGCATCGACCGATCCTTCGCCGTCTGCCACTGGCGCGACCGGTCCTACACCTACACCTACACCTACACCTCCGTGATGACGGTAAGTTTCCCAAATGTTTTGCTTAATAGAGTTTTGTTGTGATGCCATGTTGTATCTACACATATCGTGCATAACGTGTGTATGTTTGAAATGTATTGTATGTGTGGGATTCGACACCTAGTCGTCTGCCTTTGGTAGCCTTCCATACATGGAAATGCCTCCTAGTGCTTCCACTGAGCCATGGTAGTTCCCTACTGCTCTGGAACACATGGATTGACCGGCATGAGTCCTTCTTTGCTCCTGTGTCTGTCCCTACGGGGAAATGTCACGCGGTGTATCACCGAAGTCCTTGTAGCTTGCTACGACTTGGTTGCACTCGCTGATGACCGACACGTGCATTGCTGGGTCATGTATGCCTGTCCCTGTATGTTTGTGCCACCTTGGTTCTATGACTAGTCATGTCGGCCCGGGTTCTCTGCCATATGGATACTAGCGACATAATCATATACTTAGCATTTTTTCCTCCAAAATGACTCAATATGCTTAGCTAGCTCAAAAATGACATAATAAGCTTAATTAGCTCCAAAATGACATATTTAACCTAGGATAGCTCTAAAATGACCTATACTTAGCATTTTTCCTCCAAAATGACTTAATATGCTTAGCTAGCTTAAAAATGACATATTTAACCTAGGATAGCTCTAAAATGACCTATACTTAGCATCTTTTCCTCCAAAATGACTTAATATGCTTAGCTAGCTCTAAAATGATATAATATGCTTAAGAAATTACATATTTTAGGTCCTAAATGACTTCATATGCTTAACTAGCTCCAAAATGACATAATAACCTTACTTAGCTCCAAAATGACCTATATATTTAATCTAGGCTAGCTCTAAAATGACCTATACTTAGCATTTTTTCCTCCAAAATGACTCAATATGCTTAGCTAGCTCAAAAATTACATAATAAGCTTAATTAGCTCCAAAATGACCTATTTAACCTAGGATAGCTCTAAAATGACCTATACTTAGCATTTTTTCTTCAAAATAACTTAATATGCTTAGCTAGCTTCAAAATGACCTATTTAACCTAGGATAGCTCTAAAATGACCTATACTTAGCATATTTTCCTCCAAAATGACTTAATATGCTTAGCTAACTCCAAAATGACATATTATGCTTAAGAAATGACATATTTTAGCTCCTAAATGACTTCACATGCTTAGCTAGCTCCAAAATGACATAATAACCTTACTTAGCTCTATAATGACCTTAGCATGGTTTACACCAAATGACTTAGTATGCTTAGCTAGCTCAAAAATGACATAATAACCATACTTAGCTCCAAAATGACCTATTTTACAGATATAAGTTGCATCATAATAATCTTCACATTTTAGTTGCATCATAATAATCTTCTTCTTCTAGTCTTCTTCTTCTAATTTTCTTCTTTCCCATTTTACAGATTTGCTTAAGATCACGGAAGCTTGGGTTGATGGAGTGCTTGTATTTAGTTTTTGTTTTGACCTTGTGAAACTTGCTACCTATGGATGAAACTGTGTAATATTGATGAAACTATGTATATGTACGGGTGAAATTGCTACTATTGGTAACATGTATTAGATATATGTGTTCATGACTATTGGTAATATGTGTTCAATATGCTATATTGGTCATATAAATATATTTGTGTTTGATTTTCTGTGAAAATGAATTGATATAAGAAAAAACCAAAATTAAATGGGGCAATATAGTCACTTTGCCATCTGCTGGCAGATGGCAAAGAGCTTTGCCATCAGCTGGCAGATGGCAAAGAGGCCACGTGTCATCTACATGTAAAATTTGGGCTGGCCTATTTGGGCTCTTTGCCATCTGCCAGCAGATGGCAAAGCTCTTTGCCATGTGCTGGCAGACGGCAAAGCATGCAGCCTTTGCCATCCGCTGGCGCATGGCAAAGAGCCTGCATACTTTGCCATCTGCTGGCTGACGGCAAAGAGCCTGCAGCCTTTGCCATCTGCTGGCTGACGGCAAAGTATGCCGTTAGCCTTCTAATGGGGCTAACCCCGTTAAGAGGCTTTGCCATCTGCCAGTTGATGGCAAAGCCACAGGCTCTTTGCCATCAGCCAGCAGACGGCAAAGAAGCCTTTGCCGGCAGGGTTTCAGACAAACTGTTTGCCATCTGCTGGCAGATGGCAAAGCCTTTGCCATCCGCCGACCATGCCTTTGCCATCTGCCATGGCAGATGGCAAAGTGCCAGATTCCAGTAGTGTATCTATCTATCTATACCTTCTTCTATACTAATTAGGGACTCCTTAGAAATTACCATGATAATCAGTAATTAGGAGCCGTTAATCTGGTGAGATCAAATTATTACGGCGCAGGTTAACCCATCCCTTTGTAATAAAAGAAAAAAACTTTTATATCCCTCTTTGGAAAATGTTTTCACGTGCTGCCTAAAGAAACTCCACAACAGGCACGTCTTCTCCACCTTAGGTTTTAGGTACCGTAATCTATCCAATATATAAGCGCAATCCTCATGTCATGGCTGCCTCATGTGTTCCTTCATTAATCCTTCGCCTCTCCTATCTCCTCCATGATGGGCCTTCCCAAGTGCTTCTCCCGTCCTTCACTGTCTATAATCGCCCCCCAACGATTATGTCTCTTAGTACAGCCGTCATCTCCATGTGCCTCGGTCTTCGTGTCTCATTAAATCCTCCTCTGATCGATCATGGTGTTAGAGCCTCCGATGTCTTCTGTTCCTCATACCATGCGCAGATGTGGAAGATCAATCAAGTCAAGCAAGGATGTGAAGGAAAAAGAAGTTAAAAGCTACCACCGCGGGCATTGTGGCCAACTGTCGGTGTCAAAACCAGCGGATCTCGGGTAGGGGGTCCCGAACTGTGCATCTAAGGCGGATGGTAACAGGAGGAAGGGGGACATGATGTTTACCCAGGTTCGGGCCCTCTCTATGGAGGTAATACCCTACTTCCTGCTTGATTGATCTTGATGATATGAGTAGTACAAGAGTTGATCTACCACGAGATCGTGGAGGCTAAACCCTAGAAGCTAGCCTATGGTATGATTGTTGTTGTCCTATGAACTAAACCCTCTGGTTTATATAGACACCAGAGGGGGCTAGGGTTACACAGAGTCAGTTACAATGGGAGGAGATCTACATATCCGTATCGCCAAGCTTGCCTTCCACGCCAAGGAGAGTCCCATCCGGACAGGAGACGAAGTCTTCAATCTTGTATCTTCATAGTCCAATAGTCCGGCCAAAGGGTATAGTCCGGCTGTCCGGATACCCCCTAATCCAGGACTCCCTCAGTAGCCCCTGAACCAGGCTTCAATGACGATGAGTCCGGCGCGCGGATTGTCTTCGACATTGCAAGGCGGGTTCCTCTTCCGAATACTCCATAAAAGATTTTGAACACAAGGATAGTGTCCGGCTCTGTAAAACAAGTTCCACATACCACCGTAGAGAGAATAATATTTCCGATCTGCTGACATATTTGATATCATGACATCACGCCATGGCCCGGTTATTATCAAACCGTTTTTCTCGACCAGCCTTGGCGCATATCGCGAGGCGGTTTCCTTGGCACGTCCTGTCGAAGCAGAGATCATGTCCCCTTATCACAGGATTCTCATCAATACGGGCGTGGGTAACCCAACCGCGCCATCAATCGCGGCGCTTGGGGAATAAGCGAGTTAACCAGGCTAGTGGGGGCGTATAGTTTCATCCGCCCTTATAAAGGGATAAGAGTTCGCCTTTTTCACCCACGCCTTCTTCCTCTTTGCCTATCCATTCTCGCGCACTCGAGCTCCAACGCCCAAGTTCGCACCTTTCTCCTCACACCGCCCCAATCATGTCCGGAGCGGGAGGAAAGTGGATGAGACCCTCCATTACGGAGGAGAATATCAAGAAGCTGCGGGGAGCCAGATACTTGGACGCGGACATCGTGCACCGGCTGCCAAACGCGGGGCATATCGTCCCTACTCCAGAGCCCCATGAGAGGGTAGTTTTCCTTACCCACTTCATCCGCGGACTGGGATTTCCCCTCCACCCATTCATCCACGGCCTCATGTTCTACTACAGGCTGGACTTTCATGATCTGGCCCCGAACTTTATCCTCAACATCTCGGCGTTTATCGTCGTGTGCGAGGCCTTCCTCCGCATCCGGCCCCACTTTGCCTGTGGCTGAAGACCTTCAATGTCAAGCCGAAGGTTGTAGGCGGCCAGCAAGCGGAATGCGGAGGCGCCATGGTGGGCAAAATGCCCAATGTCACATGGCTCGAGGGCTCCTATGTGGAGACCATAAAGGGGTGGCAATCTGGGTGGTTCTACATCACCGAGCCGCGCGACCCCAAATGGGTGGCGGCCCCCGAGTTCCGATCCGGAATCCCTATGCGGCTCACCTCCTGGAAAGAGAAGGGCCTGCCCTGGGGTAACCCGGTAGAGCTGACCAGACTCCATACCTGCATCAAGAACATGATGAACAGGAAAATCAAGCTTGTTAACGTGGTCCAGGTCATGCTCTTCCGCCGGATCCTCCCGTGTCAAAACGGGCGTTCAATCTATGGGAGTTCGACCCGGCCCGGCACCAGACTCTGCGCGAGCTCTTTGACACGACGCACAAGGATGTCTGGAAGGTGCTGTTCAAGGGCGCCGAGGTTCCCCCTTCCCTAACCGAGGACCATGGACTTAGCACGAAGCGCCTCGCAAAACCGGTAAGTTCTTTATAGGGTATTTATTCTCCCTAGTTTAATCATGTGCGGGATCTCAGCTACCCCTGCCTTTAACAGGACTGGGTGGAGGCGGCAGAGCAGATTGACTGCGCAGCTCCTTTGCCTGAAGATCCAGCGGACGCTCTCCTAACGAAGATGTTGACTCCGGCACCTTATGAGGTGCCGGAGAAGAGGCCAAGAAGAAGGCCAAGGGGACCCGAAAGAGTTCCCGGCGTCAGGTGGTATCGGACTCATCGCTTGATGACTCCGAGATGCACTCCTCTCATGAAAGCGAGGAGGAGGAAGATGAAGGTTCTCCCCCTGCAGCCGGGGGAGACAAGAAAAGGAAAGCCGCCCCAACCAGGGGGGCTGAAGGGTCCAAGAAGGGGAGAACTCTCCTTCCGGACTGCTCCACGACGGCCGCCGACAGCGGCGACGAGTGGCGGCTTAGGGACAAGCCCTTGGCAAAGTCGTAAGTATCCGAATATCATAACAATTATTGGTCTGCTTTATTGAGCTGCTTCTCCTCATGCTGAACACGATTATGCAGTCCGCCCAGAGCCCGAATCGATGTATCTTCATCAGGTGAATCTTTGGGCTCGTCGGACATGAAGAGCGATTCACTTCCGACCGCTTCTACCCCCCGCCCTATGGACAACGCTGAAGTGTTATCCGCGAGAGCACCGAGCCGAGGGGAGGTGGTCCTAGAGGAGCCTTGTAACACTCCAAAATTTTTGATTTGGTTTTATCAAATTCTTTATTTGATTTGAGGGAGGTTATTTAAAATTTTTCTAAAAGACTCTCCTTTTCATTTTTTTTTCTTTTATGACAAGTATTTTTTTTGGGTTCATCCAAATCTTGATCTTTGGTCTTGAGGGTTTTTCATCTTGTGTTGGCTCAACACAAATAATGTTGGAAGGTTTTTTACAATTTCTTTTTATTAAAAAGAATTCCTAAATTTTGGATTTATTCTTCCCCATTCAAAAAGTATCCTCTTGCCATGACCTATGTAAAATATTTTCTTCCAAAACCCACCTCCCTACTTTGGATCAAGCCAAGCATCCAATTCCAGCAAGTTTCAACCTCTTCTAAATTTTATTTCTATTTATTTTAACCTCAAAATCATTTTCTGTCATTTATTTGGACTATGGTGGTTTACAAAGGAACTACCAAATTTCCTTTGAATCTTGATCCCAAATAAACTTCTCTGGCTAGTCCTTAGTACCCTCAACCTAGATCCATCAAGATCTGCTGGTCCACAGTTCAAAATTTTCAAAATTTGCCTGCTGCAAGTTTGGACTAGATTTGCCATTTTTGGTGAAATTCATTCTTTTTCTTTTCCTAAAAATCTGAGATAAATCAGGCAGCCTCTAGATGCATCAAGAGATCACCTCACCAATTTCCAGCTCAAGAAAATTTTTCCACGTGCCCAAATCATTTCGTCGAACAGTTGGTGTGCACTGTTTCTGTTCAAGTTCAGAAAATTCAGTGTTTCAGTTCAGACGACAGTGTCATTTCTTCAGAACCGCGGCGTCAATCTTGCCAGTGCACGCGCTGGCGCCTTGCTCCCTGCTCCTCCTTCTTATCCAGTGCACCGCACGATCGTTTGGACGGACGCAAGCGTCGGTGGCGACGTGTCTCGCCAATGCTGGCGTCTTCCGCGGTGGCAGAACCACCCGTGGCGGCCAACAGGGGCCAGCCCTGCAGAATGGCGCCGTCCAGCACCGCCCACACCACCAGGAGCCTCCGCGTGGCCGTCCTTTCCCCCTGTGCATGCTGCAGAGCCGTCGCCGTGGCCTGAGAGGCGCAGAGCGGGCTCTCTGCCGCCACCGAGCCCGTGAGGCCGTTCCGTCGAAACCACGGGAGCAGATCAAATCCAACCAAGGTTAGGCGTTGGACGGTGCCAGTGGACCAATCCGCAGCTGCCCAGTCACCTAAACCGCCTGTCCGACCACTGCCTCGCCGTAATCACTCGCCGGAGATATCCCGTTCTCGGCAACCGCCTCGGACTGGCTATAAAAGGAGGCCTCAAGCTCGTTCTCGTCCCAGCACCAGCCCTCCACCTCGCCAGTACTGCGCCCAGCCACTAGGAGGACCTCGAGGAGGCCTTCTTCCCCGACTCCGGCCGCCCCGATCCGCCTCGGGCTCCGGCAAGGTTCTCTCTGGTGAGGACACCCCCGCCTCCCAAACCTTGCCAGCAGCCTCCTAGTGCACCCACTCTTCTAACCCGAGCCCCAATTTGACATTTGCAACCCTCCTCGGTGAGATCCATCACCGCCCGAACCACCGTCCACCGGAGTGGAGGCCGCCGTCGACGTGGTGCTCGCTGACGAACAACTTCACCACCCACAGGCGCGGGAGAGCACCGTGAGTCCGTAGGTACCATCCCCCCTACCTCGCCGTGGATCGACGCCGGCGACCACCGCGGTCCTCGGGCGCCGGTGTGCTCTATTTTGATTTTTGAACCTGACGGCTGGGACCCCCTCGTCAGCCTCTCCTCTCTATTTCAAACCATTTTCTGTTGGCGCCTTTGGCCCGGGTGCGTTTTCTCCTCTGGAAGGCGTATTCCAACCTAAGCGTTTTCTGTTTTTATAAACTAGCCCCTGGAAAGTTTCTGTTTCATCACAGATTAGTCCCTGGACTAAAACCTTCATAACTTTTAAACAAAAGATGATTTTGAGTTGATTCTTTTTCTGTCATCTTTATTTTTCTGTCTACTTTGTTATTATATTTATTTGAAAAATATTTGGAGCAATTTTTATGAACGCATGGTATTCACGTTAGTATCTGATTTTTTTATACCGTAGATACCGAAGGAAGTGACGGAACCGCAAACTGCGTCGAGCTAGACTCCGACTACTCCGAACCAGGCAAACATGTTTGAACCTTTGATATGATGAGTGTTTTGCATGTTTGCTTGAGTAGTTTTCTCATGGCATGTTTATATAAGCATTAGTGAATGTTATATTGCATGCAAGGCAAGCTACAGGTGAGCTTCGAAGTTTGATGTGTTCATATGATGGTGAGAAAACCTGATCATATGGTGGCATGATAGGTTGTAAGCTGGTATTGTTGAAGCATGCTAGTCTTATGTCAACCGTGTAACTCCATTGTTAACGTGGATCAAGTCTTGTTCCCATTCGCCCCCTTCCGTGCTACCACATGTTTTCTGCAAAGAATGCGGTTTAGTAAGTTGCAAACCTCTCTCCTTGTACACACCAAATAGAGGGACCATGATGAGGGTTACATGGCCTTGGATTAAAGCCCGTCATCCGGTCAGGGGGCATGGGTGTTTCCGGTTGGGACCGAGAGGGGGGCACCCCTTAGAGCGCGCGATATAAATTTGATCCCATGCTATTCGAGGTTGTGGCCTCCCCGTCTTAAAGTTTTTCTTGAACGTTGCCTAGGGTGATTCCTGGCAGCGGAATGTGGAATGGGTGTGTATTGGTTAGATGTGTTTCTACTAAAATACCGTAAACGGAACTAGTCCTTTGTGACTACTGAAATCCATTGGCTGTGGATTAACAGTGCAAACTCTGCAGAGTCATAACCATTCGAGTAACCGTGTCCATGGTCAAGGACTTTGATCAACATATCAGTGTCAGTCTCCGTGTCAGTCTCAGTATCAGTCTCAGTGACAGTCTCCGGAGAATGAACATGAAACCAAGAATGGTAAACCCGGCTGAATGTTATTCCGGTGGATGGACTAACCGGTTTATTATTATGTACTCAGTATTTCCTTGGGATGATTTAAATTCATGAGCTACTTAAATTCGAATGACGAAATATAAGCCCTTTATGTGATGTCGCTCAGACGTCCGACTGTGGCATTCTTGTCATTTACTTTTGATATAAGCCCTTTATGTGATGTCGCTCAGACGTCCGACTGTGGCATTCTTGTTATTTACTTTTGATATAAGCCCTTTATGTGATGTCGCTCAGACGTCCGACTGTGGCATCACTACAAAAAAAATACACTTCCGTGATGATACGTGTTTGTCACAGTAGGTCAATTTTTTTTGTCACGCATGTACATCCATGAGAAATTTATGACAGAATCAAGATAGTCAAACCTGTGCTGTCGTAGAAGTGTTCCATGACATTACCAAAATTAAGTGTCCACTTCCATGACAATAAATCACGCGTCACAGAAGTGCTTTTGTCAAGGGTGACCGACACGTGGCATCCACCGCAACGGAACACCGTTAAGCTATCGGGTCGGGTTTTGGATCCGATAACCCGTTAACAGCCCCGACCAATGGGGATTTTCCACGTGTAAAATCATCATTGGCTGGAGGAGACACGTGTCAACTCATCCAATGGGCGAGACGCGCCTATGATATTTTGACACGGGGACCGGCCCATCAAGTTTAAATGGCCTGGCCCAACTGAAGGCCCACAAGATTTTACGGACCATAATGGGCCGGCCCAGCTAAAGGCCCACGAGATTTTGCGGACCATAATGGGCTGGCCCAGCTAAAGGCCCACAAGATTTTGCGGGCCATAATGGGCCGGCCCAGGTAAAGGCCCACAAGATTTTTTTGTACCATAATGGGCCGACCCAGGTAAAGCCCACAAGATTCTTGCGGGTCATAATGGGCCGGCCCAGCTAAAGGCCCACGAGATTTCGCCGACATTAATGGGCCGGCCCAGATGTAGGCCCACAAGATTTTGAGGACCCTAGTAGGCCGGCCCATTAACTGGCTGCCATGTTTTGGGCCAAATGCCGACCCATATTTGATCTGGTCCATTAACGGCCTGCCATGCTCCGGGCCTAATAGTGGCCCATATGAGATCCAGCCCGTTAAAAGCCTACCACGTTCTGGGCCAAATTACGGCCCAGATCAGGTCCGTCCCTTTAAGAGGCTTTGGGCTCAATTATGGCCCATATCAGATTCGGCCCGTCAACTGGACACTATGCTTTTGGGCCCACTTGCTAAAGGCCCACTTAGTAATTCGGCCTGATATTAGTTTTGGCCTGGTAAGGGCCCGTTTAACATTTCGGCCTGTTAAAAGCCCGTCATATAGTTGGGCCTAACTACGACCTTGTTTGCATCCGGCCTGCTCGCAGCTGATAGCTGATTGGGCCAAACAAGGACCGAGACAATTTTGGCCTGTTAAAAGCCCGTGATTTGATTCACACAATCATGGGCCGGGGTTCATTTCGGGCTACTGCGTAACTAGTATGAATTAAGAACAAACCTACTCTATACAATAAAGAAATTACGGCATAGTAACTTAGAATAAACCTACACTATACAATAAAGGGTTTACGGTATATTACATCCACTGGGCATCGAAGTTCGCCACCAGTGATCATAAAGCACAATGAAGAAGCAGATTACAAAAACTGGGCACCATTGCAGCGTAACAAAATAATACTGAACCGAGACCACTTCCAAGACAGTTCAAGAAAGGTTAGCCTTGCGGGGAACTGCTGCGCAAGCTGCTGAGCAAGGCTGTGAGACCGACCTAGCATGTCGGTCATAGCTTCCAGGTGTAGCTGTTTAGCGATGAGGTTCTCATTGGTGTTCTCCGCAATATTTCTTAGAGATAGGACTTCAAGTCAAAGTTGAGTTGCAGAATGCCTTTTTGCTAGAACTTGGGACTGAAGAAGTTGAACTGATTCAGACAACGAATTTTGTGAGCTTGTCTGACTGTTAGTCTCAAGTAACTTGAACACTGCATCAAGACAAGACTTTGGGGTTGTCTCGCTATCTTCAAGATGTTTTGCCTTCTTTGCTGCAATATATGTTGGGTTTGTCTCACAGCCTTCAGCAGACTTGTGCATGCCATCAGGCATATCACCCTGAAACAAAGCAGAGAGATGACAAGTTTTCCACGTGTATAAACAAAGATGATAACTGTTCTGTCAATTCTATCCAATTTCAAATTAGAAAATAAAGAGTATGTTCAAAATATCAATAGCATGATTTGGCATTGTTCATAATGCGGGGAGCTTCACCACACTACTAGATTACCATGTCAACATAACAAGCATAGATGAAGGGCAAAGAAAATCATTATATCTATTTTGGATAATGTGCATGGCATGTTGTTCATATCATCAGCCACATCAGTAAGATAAAATAGGAGATGACAAGGTGCAAACGTGGGCTGCTTCACCACACACTGGATTATAGATCCACAAAAACAAGCATACATATAGGGAGTATTAAGTAATGTGCATGGTATGAATAAGGAATTTGGTTTTACAAGTAAAACTTAGAACTTACGGTTCTTACGAACATGCATTTTGGTAGAAACAGCAAACTAAACATCAGTAAACGATAGGGAGTATGAGCAAATTAAGCAGCAATTGAGGATAAAGGCTTCAGAAGGACTGACTTACATTAACAGTTAACACCGGATTTATAATGCCCTTCTCCATGTCAAGGGAAGGATAACTCAAGAATTTCAGCACAGAATCTTCTTCATAAGCATTGCCTGTACTCTACATTTTGTAGAGAGTAATTATAGATATGATAATACTGGAAGGGATAGAGGATAATGAAGATAAGATGCAGATTGATGCTACATAATCAACTACCAATCCCTGGAAGTACAAGCGTTACAGGACAAAATGTACTGACAAGAGAAATGGGCTACACTTCTGCACTGTCATTGTCTGTGTATTCTACTTGTTGGTAAGATTAAATATATATCTAATCTTTTTTTAGTAAATGGTGGGCGAGGGAGATAAGATGCAGAATGCTACAAAATGAACCAATCCCTCTTCCCATAATACAAGAGTGTTTTGAACACTGGTGTACTGTACAAAACGTTCTTATATTATGGGAGGGAGGGAGTAGCTGTTAATGTAAGTATAGTGATAGACCACGTTCAGTCCTTACAAGAGGACTGCAGAGCTAAACATCTTTAAAAGCATTGGGTTGATTCTAAATTTATGTAAGAGTCCATATGGATCTTATAATGTCCACCAAATGGACGATTACGAGGCTAACATGTGCAGTGATGCTACATAATCAAACAGCTATGAAAGTAAGTATGGTCATACAGGGCAAGAGGTACTCACAAGAGCAATGCAGTGTGCAGTATAGTTGCGAGATTCTGTGGTCCCTTGAGAATGAATGTTCTTATGCTAATAGTTTTCGTACAAGTGAGACATTAAGGCAAATGTAGAAATGTAGTTCAAATTGTGATGTGATATCATAGACAGTACCTTACGCTGCAGCCGAGACCAATGTGTAACAAGATTATTCCAGTCACCGTCGGATAAATGTAGCACCGGAGACTTTACAGAAATTTCGTTCAGAGCCTTGTCATTGAAGTGCGCTTGCCTCAGGTAGGAACGATACTTCATCAACGAGTGCTTGAAAAGCGCAACCAACCCTTGCTCGTCATCACAATCCAGTTTGCGCCTCGCCTATTTAAAAGAATGAAATCTTGTGTGTTTTGTCAGCAGAAACATATGTAGTAATGACCATGAATAACATTAGTACATTACTTACGCGTAAGTTGCGGAGGAAGACTGGAAATTGTTCCGTGTCTGCGGTATAATCTTTCCATGAAGGAAAGATGCACACAAAGTTCCTGACAACAACATAAACTTCGTCTTCTAAAATGGGAAGAAATGGAACAGGGGTCCTATTTGCTGCAATTGGGGCTCTCTCTGGTTCGAAAAGGGATTTGGCAACTGGATTTGGTGTACTCTTTGCTGGAATGAGGGTTTTGCATCGTACAGCTGGTGCTATGTCAACTGGCATAATCATACTGTTTGCTGCAGTTGGGGTCTGCTAAGTTGGGGCATCAGAAATGACCAGTGTAGTAGGGCTAGAGTCTGCTAGAGTTGGGGTATTTTGTGGGTAATGTGATATTGCAACTACACCTAATGGGCTATTTGATTTATCAGGTGCCACTACCTTTTCCAAATACTTTGCTTGTGCTCTTTCACGATCAGCAATCGCCGTCTTCCTTTTGAATGTCTGATATGCAAGAACATCATCTGAATGGATAAATATGGTATGATGACAGATGGAATATGTATTGAAAATGGATAGGCAGAGCGTATTCACATACACGATGTGTAAACTAAGCTAATGGAAGTTCAACAAAGTAGAAGCAATGCAAAGCATCAGTTGCAAGATATGTGCGAGCAATGTAACCTTGGAAAGTTAGAGCAAGTACCTTGATGGGTGAATAAGATAGGGCATCTTCCTCTGACTCCCCCACTAGGGAGCTACATTGACTTAGGTCTCCCTCTAGCTCAGAATCACTGTTAGGATCATATTCTGAGCATGAATCTGTAGGTGGAGAGTGTTTGCATTGCATTGCATCCAGACTTGATTTCAGTCCCTTAATGCCAAGTTTGACAGCCATGGCATTGTTCTGCTTTATTCTTTTCATGCGCGCAAGCTCATAATCATTATGATGCTGTTCAGAATCTGAGATTCATGAAAACATAAAAAGTAGTCAGATTATCTATGGAATGCATTGCGGTTTCAACTCGGAGAGTGTCTCCCTATAAACCCCTGCATATGCAAAGTTCACCTCCCCAACCGTGCTGACCAGACCACACACAGAGATACACACCTGAGCAACGAACATGCATTTTGGAAACTAATTTAGGAACATTTAGCTGACCAATTAAACAACTCTGTTTTAATAATATCAGATTCGTATTTGAACAACTAAGCTTGTTTAGCTTGATGGGTGGAGCAGTGTTATTATGACACGAAGCACGTATTCTGATCATATAGTGATCATAAAAGGGGGAAAATCTAAGCATATATTTTTTAGCAAAAGAGGGTTTCCCCTCTGATTTCTATTAAAGAAACCACCACAGAACCAACATGATCAATTAAACCCTAAGCATGATCAATTAAACCGTATTATGGCTGTGCCATGGCAGATTTGAAGCTGCAAACCGGAGAAATGATATTTAGCATCCATTGTTTGCTTCAAACTAAGAACTAAATTCTAAGAGCTGAAAAGAAAGTAGAGCAGCCAAGTTAAGATCTATTTTCTGGTTGAGATCAAAAAGTTGAGGAGATATGAAGTACCACCTCTCTTGTGGCGCCGTGTAGGCATCGGGAGTGCGATGGCTGTCGCTGGTGTTGAAGCAGACCTGTGACGGTAGATGGGTGCATCGGGGATAAGTCCCGTTGCGGTGGAAGAGAAGGTCGTGTGAGCGGCCCCGACAAAGAGGACGATGACGCCGATGAAGCGAGAGGACGCGATGCAAGGCTATTGGTCCGTCGCCGTGGATGAGAAACGTCCATCTCTAGCAGTGGACGATGCGGTCTTGGTAGGCGCTCCGGCATGGTGGAGGAAGGTGGCGATGGATGTGGTGGAGGATGGCGGCGATGGATGGGGCGGCGGACGGAGGCTGGTGTGGGAATGGGGTGTTCTAGTGCGGATGGTGTATGAATGGGAAAATGGAGGGAGAGGTACGGGGAACCATGTTTTTGGGACCCGCATGTCTGAAATATGGGAAAGTTACGAACTTATCCCCCGTTTCAAATTTGGACGTCTCGTCGGTTGGGGATAGGACGGTAATCTCACATCTCCCAAATATTTGCCGGTAACTATTTCGGGCGAGGAGAGGGTGTTTTGCCGCCCACGGTTGGCGCCCACGGTGTATGAACGGGGCTGACAGGTAGGGCGGTTGTGTCATGTCTGATGGAAGTTACACATCTGCCCCTATTTAAAATATTAGCCTACATCTATTTCGGACGAGGAGAGTTTGTTTTGCCGCCCAGGGTTGGCGCCCACCGTGTATGAATGGGGAATGGAGGGAGAAACAGAGGTCTTTCGGACGAGCTTGAATCAAACGAGTTTTGCCGCCCATGTTTGACGCCCACCGTGTCGGAATGGGCTCAGAGGCGGTCATGTCACGTCTAATTGAAGTTACTAACCTACCCCTATTTAGAGCAGTGGAGATCGGGCCGATGGATTGTCCGTGTAATGGGTAGACAGTAATTTCCATCTCCCAAACACTAGGCTTCGGGCAGCCGATGTGGGAGTGGACATTTTGCTGTTTCTTTCGAATTTTGGGACAATAAGCATCCACATTTACCCTGGCAACTAAATTCGAATCCATTTTGTATTCCTATATGAATCTTTATAAATCATTCTATGTGTTTTTATATATCTTCAAAAGGATGACAAAGATGTATTCCACTGTCATATATGAATATGGTTTACAAATGCCGATACTCAAATTCAGAAACTAGAATCCAGTTTAAGGTGAATTCGAATATTTGGAACACTTCATGTCCAACTCAAATGTCACATGCAGCATAATGTGTACTCCCATTTAGATATGTACACAAGCGATTTATCAAGATTCAAATACCGAGTCAATCAACCAAGAATGTACGGAACTAACAGACATATAAACACTTATAGAGTATATGGATCAATAATATCAACTAACATACATAAGCCAGGCCGCTGTATTTTTTTTTTTGGCTACAATAGCATCCTTTTTTTAGCCAGCATCTTGGCCCTTTCCGATGCGTGCCACTTATGGTCTATCTATACTACTATTGCTGAATGCACATTCAGCCCGATTGGCATATTTGTAGGTCTGGCACATCAATCCAAATGAAATGTCTCCGAGTCTTATCAATTAATACAGACTTGTGCTCAAATAAAATTACAAACAAAAAAAACAATTATTACATGATCTCTAAAATAAATGGTTTGATTGATTACATGAACAGACAACACAAAGGTTATTCAACTATGGAAAGAACATTTCACCTATGATTTACCAAGTAGGAATTTAATTTCCTTTTTTCCTTCAGGACCTTAACAATCTGGTCAGTCTCAGCTTGCTTCGTTTTGAAATCCACCAAATATTTAATGGTTGTCTTGAGTACTGCTTGTGATTGTGCTGTTTTCTTCCTCAACATGTCAACTTCATCTCTAAGTGCAGAAGCAGAATCTCTTTCTACCACTAGTTTAGCCTCTAGAGCATCAGTAGTTGGCAATTCATAATGCACGATTGGGCCGGTACCACTATTGTGGGATGATGCAATGTCCATGGGGACCTTGCTCTTTGATCTTGGGCTAACCTGTTTTGCCATTAAAGTTCCGATTGGATTCAGAAAGTTGAAGTTAGCAAAACATCTCAACTGGGAGTTATAACAGCAAACTAGTTAAACAAACAAGGAATTAAAGAGTTTCAATTGGATGCTAAAAAGTAGTTATTAACATCATTGTAACCCGCTGTTGCAGCAGCAAAGCAGTTAAACAAACAAGTAGATACTTAAGTTAAGGCAAACAGCCTGTTAATCATTCGCTCCAGCCTCCAGTCTAGTTCGCTCCTAACCTAGCCACCGCTGGACAGACCGACACAGCACTTCCTCACGCCCTCGTTGGAGGACGGTCGCCGGGCTTCAAGCGAACGGAAGGACAAGAAGATGAAGATCCAACCCTGGGTGTAGCCTGCGTGGGAGGCAGCGGCGGCATCGAGCTTGTGCAAACGGACAGTCGCTAATTGCAAGAGTAGCATGTGCAACAAGCAGGTACATCACATCCCTGATTATATCTAATTCAACTCTTCAATTTCTGGCCAATAGTTAAACCTGACGGTGTTGTAAAACTGCCTGTATGTAGGGAATCTATGAGAAAATGAAACCAATTTCTACTTATTTTATAACTCCCCCAATCAATACTGAACTGACTGAATCTGATGTATCTAATCAAGTTTCCGGTGCAAACATACAAGCTCATGTTGTTCTTGAGCCTGAAGTGTCTAATGAACATACTGTTAATGAAGGATTTGATGCAAACATTTTACATGCTCCTGGTGATGAACATATAGTGTCTAATGAGGGATCTAATGCAAGCATTTTGCAAGCTCATTGAAGGATTTAGTGTCTAATGATGATCTACTATGTTGGGAGAGACAGAGATTTGCAGGCATTGATGACAAGCAAATTATAGTGCATTTTCATAGCTTGAGGAAACGTCGAGGCCATCTACCAGAAAGTCCCCGTATCATGACAACATAGCATAAATACTTTTCTAATCTGTTGTTTGAAACTATTGGCATACTTGTGCAGGATAGATATATTGATATGCAGTTTGTGCACTGGTTATACGTGCAATTACATTTCGATATTTTCAGCCAGAGAACGAATAATTCAAGCAGGTACAGACCATGTTTGTAGTCCTTCTACACCATGTTGCATTTTGTGTTTTTTGGTGCTTGCATCATTTAGTGTTTATAATCTGAACTACTTTGGATCATTAGCTGGTTTTCAAAGTGCATGTAGCTTCACATTTCTCAAGTTATGTTGACTTCCGGAGTGCAAGTGCCTTCGTATTTTTTAAGTTAAATGTTCGCCCCTGGTAACTTGAATTCGTGGATCAGCCACTGCACACAAATCATACATGAATGCCAGTACGAATTAAATGAAATGCAGGGACTTACGCTAGCTCGTTGTACAGGCTCACTGCAGCTCTTCTTGCGCTTGGGATGTTCCATGTACAAGTCCATGTTACCACTTGCTCGGATGTGCAGGCCTTGTGCTCCTTGCATCCCCCTCTGCATTTTTGACACGGCGAATGGTTGATCAAATTAGAGGAATCGACCTTGATGTTGTACCGGAGGATAGATACTTACAAGGTTATATGGGTGTGCAGGATGTGTACCAGATCCCGTAGCGCCGTCATGCTTCGCTAAAATATGGATTTGCTTGTTTCAGATGATATCTCCAGAAGAAATAAGAGTTAAGGTCAGAGTTGCATAGGCGTGTAAGCTAAGAGAGCAGTGAAAGGATATCCAAACATCGTCGGAACAGTGCACAAGGGAATGATGCATGGATACCTAGTTCGGGCCGGCGTTTGGGCATGCTCGCCTAGCTAGAGTGCGGGTCACTTCAGAGCCGTTGAGGGTGATGCGCTGGCGTTGGCTGGCCGCAAACGGATGCAGATCTTGAGTGGCAGCGGAGCGCTATGATGCGGTGGACGAGACCGTTGGTGAAGCCCCAACGGCCTCGGGGGGGCAGAGGTGCGACCATGTGCTCGGTGAAGTAGCCCCGGTGAGCTGGGAGACGGCGTCGGTGAAGCGCACCTGATGCGGTGGAACTCGGTGTCTGTGAGGCACGTTGGTTGTGGCGGCCGACGTTGTCGGTGGACCACCCGGTGCGGTGGACGAGGGCGTAGATGAGGTAGCTCCAGTGCGGTGGTGAAGCGCGACCGCCGTCTTCGTCATCGTCATCCGGCACAGAGGTGGGGAATGGTGGGGAAAGAGACGAGACGAGGGGCGATTCGAGGGTTGGCGGCGAATTAGGGATTTGAGCAATCTGGGCGCGGAAGGGGACGGTGGAGAAGGGAGATTTTGCAGGGCTGGAATTGGAGCCGCCAGATATTTCAATCTGAAATGTGGAAGCGCGAACTTATATTGTCGTCGTCCTTTTTTTGGGGGGGTGGGTGGCTGGGTGCTATGCGTCCGTCCGACACACGCGACCACCCCGACAGGACTATGCTTCGGTGCCTTAAGGCACCTGCCTTTCTGTCCATGACATATGGGCCCAACAGGTGGCTGGCCCACATGTCAGTGACCCAAAGGCAGTTGCCTTTAAGGCACCAAAGCAACTCCACCCCGACACGACCCTGGTTTGCCTGGTGCGCCTACATTTGAGAATGCAAACGAATCTTCTTTCATTTGCAAACGAATCTGTATGTATTACCATGCCTGTGTTTTCCTTGCAATAATTAGTCATTCGAAACGAGATACTCCATCCGTTCACTTTTGTAAGTCGTTTCAAACAACTTAAAATGAACTGTTTTGCACATTGTCTGAAATGTCTTCAAGGTCTTATAAAAGTGAACAGAGGGAGTACTATAAATTAATTAATGAGGAGTTATTTGAAAAAAAAATCAAAATGGTACCCACGCTAACGTGGATTAGAGTGTGTCTCACATAATTAGTTATTTGAATTAGAGTGTGTGTCACGTAGTTAGTTATTTGAATTAGAGTGTGTGTCACGTAGCAATCTCCAATTCTAACGTGGATTTCGCATTTCACTGTATCCATGCTACTTTTTTAATACAAATTCATATGTATATGATGAACACCATGGTAGTGAGAAAACTTTTGGATGCATTCAAACGTATGACCTACAAAATAGCACAACAAACTGAGTCAATGTCAACTTTTCAAAACTTAGTATGGCACGAATTCGAAATAATTACCCGTATGCCTGGTCCTCGGTTCAAATCTTACAATGTACACCGAATTGAAACATTGATATTAAGTCTCGTACTATGTACATTCAAATGTTGTTTTTAGCCCCTCCCCGCACAAACGCTACATACTTTCTGTATCGGTCAATCTTCTCTCCTAACCACCTTAGGAAGCTATCGGTTTCCAACACACGTTCATTCTTTCTCTCCATGTTTCGATCTCTAAGTATCTCAACTACACAACCCCTTTTCCCACTCTGTTACCAAATGTATTTACCTCACACACCCGCCATTGCACCCCATGCCGAGCTCTCTCTCTCTCCCCCCTCTCCCTCTCACCCTCTCGCGCTAAATACATGCATTGCCTATCTAGCCCCCAACCTCTCGTGCATGCGCACGCACGCACGTTTTATATCTAGGTCACTCCCTAGAGACCGTCTCACTCTTTCTTCCGCACGGCGGGCCACACTCGCTCAATCTCGCTTTCTTTATCCGAGTCTCGTTTAACCTCGTTTTCTTTCACACACAAATGATATATCTCCCTGTTCGGGCCTCGATTGTCACACTCTATACTCTCTCACCCAGATTGTCTATCTAGGTCAGTCCATCCAAGCCGCCACCACTCTTTCGACCTCATGGTGGGCCACGCTCACTCAATCTCTCTCTCTCTCTTTCTCTCTCTCCGTATGTCTCGATTGACCTTGCTCTTTCTCGGACAAAAACGATATATCACCATGTTTGAGCCCAATTCGACCTATTCACATTGTATACTCTCTCACACACATCGTCTATCTAGGTCACTCTCTCCAACCCGTCTCACTCTTTCGATCGCACGACGACCCTATGTGATCAGTTGACCTTGCTTCCTCCCTCGCACAAAATATATCTACACGTCTGTGACCGGATCATCTCTCAAGCTCTATCTTACAGCCCTCACCCTTGCCAAAAAGCTCAATCGGACAATATCTCTCCAGAGCATATATATATTTGTTCAATGAATGTCGGACCACACTCACTTTGTCTCTCTATCTATATGTCTCTCGATTGACCTCGCTTTCTCACACCGTATCTTCCACGCGTTAAAGCTACTACCTCTCCATCCCTCGCAAAGCCAGAGCTATTTACATTGCGAGGGGCACTCCAACCTTGGATTAATTTGTGTAGGCATTTATTCCGTTCGGTTTAGATTATATTTTCGTAGCTTTCAGCCCACAACTACTCCAAACACCGTTGCAACCCACACAACTGCCCTAGTTGATTTCCCTCTGGCTCGGTCATCGCTCTCTCGCACGTCCTTTCTCGCCTTCAACGTCGCACCATGGTATTATTGAAAAAACTATGTTGTTATCTTTAATTATTATAAATAAGCTACAAAACTACACACAGATAGTCCACTTGGAATGGAACAAATTTCGACCCACAAATTAAAGTGGTACAAACTACACACCGAGGGGCCCACATGTCATGAAACAAATTTGGACCCATATAAAAATTAAAAAATAAAGGACGAGGATCGAACATGCGACCCGGCCTTCAAGCCGCACGTCAAGAGTAGGCAACATACGTAGAATAGCAATGTTTGTTGTACCCCCTTTGTTCACATAATGTTTTTATATTACCACAACCTAATTAATGGATAACATGTAATATTATTTTTAGTACTTTTCGCCTTCACTTACTGGTGGGTTCCATGTGTGCTCTCTCTCTCTCTCTCCTCCCCTTCCGCGTTTAGATGCACGGGCAAACAGGAAGAACTCGCGGGCGATGTTGCACTGGTAGAAAAAGAGGCTTCCGTCCAGCCCCATTAGTCGCGAAACTGTAGGAACCGCGACTAATGAAGTCTTTAGTCGCGGTTCGGCAGACGAACCGCGACCAAAGGCTTGGGCCAGGGCGCTCGGTGGCCAGCTGGTGCACGTGAGGGGCTTTAGTCGCGGTTGGCCAGGCCAACCGCGACTAAAGGTGCCCAAAGGCCTTTAGTCACGGTTGGCCTGGCCAACCGCGACTAAAGCTCCTCCCCTATATATACCAGTTCAGCGCACTCACTTAGCCATTTGGTGCCACTTCTCTTCACAAGGGGGTGTAGGTTTGCTTTTGGTTCCTCTTATGCACACAAGGTGTTTGATGAAATGCCCAACAGCGTGAAACAAAAATGATATGAAGTGTTGGAGCCACACTTGAGGTTCCTCCTCGATCGCGGTTAGCAACTTGAACCTTTCATGCATGTGTGTCATTGATAAAATATGCATGTGTGTTGTTCATTGTTTAATTTCTATTGTTTATAGCTAGTTACTTTAACAAATGCATGATGGTTAATTATATATTTTATATTATAATAATGCAGATGAATCGGCAATGGATGTACGGTAACCGACTCTCCCGCGAGTTCACTACGGGTTTAAAAGATTTCCTCGTAGTGGCTAATGCGAACAAGCAGAAGGGTTTTGTTATCTGTCCATGTGTTGACTGTAAGAATCAGAAGGGTTACTCTTCCTCAAGAGAAGTTCACCTGCACCTGCTTCGGCACGGTTTCATGCCAAGCTATAATTGTTGGACCACGCATGGAGAAAGAGGGGTTATAATGGAAGAAGATGAAGAAGGGGATGATTTCATCGATGAAAGCTATCTTGCTCATTTCGGTGATACTTTCATGGAGGATGCTGAAGGTGAAGGGGAAGGTGAAGGGGCAGGTGAAGGGGAAGGTGAAGGTGAAGGTGAAGGTGAAGGTGAAGAAGAGGCACGTGATGAGACCGTTGATGATCTTGGTCGGACCATTGCTGATGCACGAAGACGCTGCGAAACTGAAAAGGAGAGGGAGAATTTGGATCGCATGTTAGAGGATCACAGAAAGTCGTTGTACCCTGGATGCGATGATGGTCTGAAAAAGCTGGGCTGCACACTGGATTTGCTGAAATGGAAGGCACAGGCAGGTGTAGCTGACTCGGCATTTGAAAACTTGCTGAAAATGTTGAAGAATATGTTTCCAAAGAATAACGAGTTGCCCGCCAGTACGTACGAAGCAAAGAAGGTTGTCTGCCCTCTAGGTTTAGAGGTTCTGAAGATACATGCATGCATCAACGACTGCATCCTCTACCGCGGTGAATACGAGAATTTGAATGAATGCCCGGTATGCACTGCATTGCGTTATAAGATCAGAGGCGATGACCCTGGTGACGATGTTGAGGGCGGGAAACCCAGGAAGAGGGTTCCCGCCAAGGTGATGTGGTATGCTCCTATAATACCACGGTTG
>NC_041384.1:749096029-749134256 GCF_002162155.2 Triticum dicoccoides
GCCGCCGGCCGGCCTCGCCGCCCTCAACGCCGCGCCGCCCCCCAATCCATCCTCGGGCCGCCGGCCTCGCCGCCCTCAACTGCTCAGAGAGCGATGATCGAGAGAGAGAGAGAGAGAGCAGAGAGAGAGAGAGAGCAGAGAGCAGAGAGAGAGAGAGAGAGAGAATTTTTTTTGTTCTTTTTAATTTTAACTAGTTAATTAGTTTAACAAAAACGGTAAATAACTTAAAACTTGATAATTAACAAAAAAAACCGTAAAATTTGATAATTAAAAAAAAACGTACATACGGAGAGGGGGCGGCGATGCGCGCGGTGTTTTTTTAGAGATCGAGAGGGGACGACGAGGGTTATAAATGTGTTGTCCTCGCCTCCCTCTCCGTGACGCCGTCGTCTGCCGCCCCGTCTCGCGCTCTACCGCGACACCCTCTCCCACCCCTTCCTCGCCCCCTCCTTTTGCCACCGCCCTTTCGCCACCGCCACCGCCATCGCCCCCCTTCTTCACTTAATTAATTTGTTTTTACTACATGTTTTCAGGACTGACATAATGGCGGACGATAGAGCTGACCCTATTATGGACAACTATGATCCGGACGGTGAAGCACATATGTTCGGCATCATAAATGGCGATATTCTATATGTGCCGACCGGACAAGAAGAAGATGATATCTCTTCTTATCTGAACCTTGACGGTGAAGATGAAGGGCGCCGTCAGCAAGATGATGCCGAACAAACGTCGATAAACGACGATCTTCAAATGGAAGTAGCAACCACCTCCGGCGCCGAGGTATATATATATACATTGAGCCTCTGGTGATACAAACTAACTGATTTGAATAAATATGTGTGGACTAACGCGCGCGACTCTCTTTCTTATTTTAGCCGTCGGCCGGATCATCGAAACAATCGAGTACGTCGTCAAAGCGTGGCGCAACCAAGACGATGAAACAAGGAGAAACATGCACCATCGAGGTTGTCGACAGTGCAACCGGCAGGCCGCTGGAGCCCCGCAAGAACGCCACCAAGTTTGTCAACCAATGCGGAGCCATTGTTAGAGACAACGTCTCGATCACCGTCCAGGAGTGGAATAAGCCAAAGAAGGCACGAATTGCTGGTTTCACTTTCGTCGATAAGAGAACAAAAAAAGATTGCTTCAAAAAGCTTATGGAACATTTCGTTCTACCTCCGGAATACAACAAATTCGATGAGGAGGGTAACAAGATTGAGGAAAACAAGGAGAGGAGGAGGCTAGTCAAACAGTTCGCTCTTCATAAGATGGCCGACGCATTCCGGAAATTCAAGCAAAATCTAGCCCATGACTTTGTCAAGCAGAACAAGACTCCGGATTTCAAAGGACAATATGAGAAACTGAAACATGATTGGCCAGAATTTGTGAAGCAAAAGAAATCGGAGCAGTTCATTCAAATATCAAAAAAAAAAATAAGGAAAATGCGGCTAAGAAGGAGTACAATCATATTATGGGGCCAGGAGGGTATCGCCTTTGGGAGCCTAGGTGGGAGAAGATGGAGAACGAGCTGAGGGCGCGAGGAATCCGTCCAGGTACGGAGGGATGGGACCCAAGGGCCAAAAGCTGGTGGTACGGGCATGGGGGAACGCTGAACCCGGAGACAGGGGACTGTGTTTACCGGGGCAAAATAATTAAACCCACCCAAGCCCTTATTGACGCAATGAGGGATGCTCAAGAGGGGAAGATCAAGTTCAACAGAGAGAACGACGCGCTGACAAAAGCCCTCGGGAATCCTGAACACGGAGGACGTGTACGAGGCATGGGGCACATTCCGTGGAAAATAGGGTTCCCCCAGAACGATGACCCGTACGGTTACAGAAGCTGGAAGAGAAAGATGGATCGGGAAGCAGATGTTGTGGCGCGGTTGGCATCGGAAATGGATGTGATGAAGAAAACCGTGAGTGTACTAGTAGCCGAACGAGATGCAGCTCGGGCGCAGCATGAAGGTCATCCAGCGGATCTCAGAAGCCAGCAGCGGAGAAGCAGTGTGGCTTCCACGGAGGCCCCACCGGCTGGTGCAGATGCACCGACGATCGAAATTACTGCACCTGAGCCTCTGGTGGTCGAAATTACTGCACCGGAGCCTCTGGTGGTCGAAATTACTGCACCGGAGCCTCCTCGCTACCCCGTGGATGATATAAAGGAGATGAAAGAATGTCATCTGTATTATCCTATCGGGAACATGTCCGTGAAGGTAGCCATCGGCAGTGCTTTACCATGTTTACCTGGAGCACTCCACCACAACACCCCCATTCAAGATGGCTATGCTCGTGTCACGGTGGAGGACATAGTCCAAGGGTTTGAGGACCTGGAGATTGACATTGCTACACCTGAAGGGGAGAAAAGACTTGGAGATGTCAAGCGCCATTTCATTCTATGGCAAAAGAAGTTTATCAAGTTTCCAGGCGAGGCGCCAAGGACAACAAGTCCACCCCCCTACGGTGGTGGCGGTTCACCTACACCTCCGTCACGTCAGCCGACGCCCCCCAGTCCACAACGTCCGGCGGGTGATCAGACGCCGCCCCCCAGTCCTCGTCCGGCGGGTGATCAGACGCCGCCCCCCAATCCACCTCCGGCAAAGAAGCAGAAGCAGTCCTGGATTATTAACCCGGACCCTTATGTACCTAAGACCACAAAGGTACCGGAGCCATCATTGAAGCCTCTCCCCACAAGGCCGTGGGAACGTAGTGCCGAGGAAACTGCCGCGGCCGCGGCTGCTGATCATGAGAAATGGAAGGCGGACTGCAAGAAGAAAAGAGAGCCCGAGCCCAAGCCAGTATTTTCTGATGAGCAAAAGAAGTGGGCTAAGTCATTTTTGAGCACACCGTCCCAAGCCGCGAAGAATCTGCCTGACGACTATGCACGTGAACTTCGTAGGCAGGCACTCATGTTGAAGGAGAAGAAAGAGCGGGCGGAGAACCAGGAGAACAAAGCCTTGGAGGAGGCCGAGAAAACGGAATTAGAAAGTAAAAAAAGCGGGAAACGAGTTGCCCAGCTCGGGGAACAAAGTAAACAATCGATTGCCCCGCTTATAGTGAAAGCCGCCGGTCCGGATGACCCCGATATCATAGCAGCTGCGGCAGCACATGGATTGACTGTAACGAGTGCCAGAGAACAAGCGGCCAACTTAGGTATTACTCTTCGTGAACTGTTAGGCCTTGATGAGGCGCCAGTGAAGGAGGTAGTAATTACATATGTGAAGAATGGGCCTCTCGTCGAGCCTGCGCAGGAACAAGATCTACCTCCACAAATGAAAGGTCTGCTGAAATGGTACAAGGGTTACATAAAAAATAAAAACGCCAAAGAATATATTTATGCGGAAGTTAGATATGAGCATCACTTCAAACATTACTATGTACAAATTCATCTGAGTGAATTGTTCCAGCTTTTCAATCTGCGCGAGCTCGACAAATCTATCATCAGTTGCTACGTTCTGTAAGTGATTTATTTCTACCCCATCTCGTTCATATTGCCTGCACTATATATATGTCCTAACTATATTGTTGTGTCCGCTATTATACATGCAGAATGAAGATTAAGGAATGCAGAGTAAGGAACATCCATAATGTTGGGTTCATTGACCCACACATCGTTAATGGATATGTGTTGGAGCATCACCCCGCCGACATGGAGGCAGACCTGTGGCAGTTTCTTACAAAGCAGGAACTCAAAAGTGATATTCTATTTCCTTACCATTTTGGGTGAGTGTTTCTGTCTTGAGCACATTCTCTTTTGTTTACTCCATGCATGGTATGTGGCCGGCTAATCGATGAGTTATGCATGACGTACTGTGCATGTATCGTGTCCGCAGGTTCCACTGGATTCTGCTAGTAATTAAAGTTGACACCTCAGAATGTCTCGTCCACGACTCTCTGAATAAGGATCCAAAGCTTTGGGTCGACATGAGAAGAATGCTGCAGAAGTAATTATTTTCATTCATTTGCGCTCTATATCGATCGGCCTATTTCGTTCATTTCCTAATATCAAGTAACTAATAACTCTCTTGTTCGCCTCGTAGGGTTTGGAGACGGTTCGTAGATACAAAGGTCGGTGAATTCAAAAAAGAGCTAGAATTCAAAAGGGCAAAGGCTAAGAATGGTGAGGATATTCAGCCAGCGGGGACCAATCTATGTGCATACTATGTCTGTGAGATGATCCGGAGATACACCTCTGAGCGGGTTCCGAGTGATACCAATGCTCAGAGGAATAACCTCCGGATGATGCTTAGTCTAGAAGCTCGCTTCCGACCACTTCAAGAGGAACTAGCTGGATGGTTCAGGAGGGAAGTCCTCCATCCTAAAGGAGAACACCATTACGAGGACGTAGAACTTTATATGCATTAAATTATGTATGGAAACTTGTTCAAAATTGTATATGGTCATCCGATGATATTGAATATATATTGTATATTCCTCTTGAATTCTTTTTGGTTCTAATTTCAAATTTGTTTGAAATTGTACATTCATATGCATGTATGTAGTACCGTAGAATATGTGAAACTCCTTCAAAATTAAAATAAAGCACAAAAGAAATAAAACAATACATATTAAACAGAAAACAGGTTTAGGGGGGGGGGGCTAAAACCCTAAACCTGCGGCGGCCTTTAGTCGCGGTTGGCCAGAAGAACCGCGACTAAAGGTCCTCCGCCCCGACGGCCACCTGGCGCCCACGTGGACGGGCCTTTAGTCGCGGTTCTTAAGCAACCACGACTAAAGGTTGGGGCCTTTAGTCGCGCCCGTTCGGTCGCGGTTGCGCAACTGCGACTAATGGCAGTTGCGAACCGCGACCAAAGGCCCTTTTTCCACCAGTGTTGCCGTTAACCATATCTGGACGCGTTCACAAGTCACGACACCAGTTTCACGTACTAGCAGCACTAGTCAGTGTGTACGTGCAATGCACGTTAATTTGGATGTATATTAAGTGCATGCAGATATTAACTACTAGGATATTATTTGCGTGTTGTCATGTGATTAGCACTATTTTTGGCATGAAATTAATTGCACGCTAAACGTGTTGAGCGCTCGACATTGAAGCAGTCTAGGTCGTTGGATGACAAGGAATACATGTGGCTTGATGACGTTTTATATTTAATTTGATACGGCTCTAGCAGAACATTCAATCGATCAAACCATACATTTCATTCAGTCGGACTCCGACTTTAAATTATACGACGATCGATATAAAATAAACGGAAATGATAAACGTTCGGATTTTAAGCATGGCAATCCGAATGTTTTTCATGGCAAATTTAGATTACGTGGCGGCGGCGGGGGCGTCTCGCGGTGGGAAGCGGCTCCTCTGCCATGCTCTGTGTGTCGTCGGGCCACTGACCGACGGCGACGGCGGCGTCTTGCGCCGTTGTTGGCGTACTCCTGGACGTTGGCCTAGCTTCAAGGAAGGCCAAAATGTTCTGGACTTCGGAGCGAGTCGACTGGCGGGAGAGGCGACTGGCGTTGGTGCAAGGAAGCGGTCGACGGCGGCCATCCATGCCGCTGAGGGGGGCACTAGCACCCGCGCAGGGACAGGCGCTATCAACGGCGCGGCGGAGACATTCGTGTGCACGGGCACCGGCATGGGCGCGCACGTCAGTGCATGCGCAGGCGCATGCGCTGGCAGGTGCACGGGCACCGGCACGGGCGTGCGCGTCAGTGCACACGCAGACGCATGCGCTGGCAGGTGCACGGGCGCGTGAAAGTCGGCGGGCACCTCGTGGATCCCCGTGGGATCAAGCTTGGCGACAATGTGCGGCTCCCAGCCCATCAATGCCACGGGGATGGGCGCTGGCGCAGTCGGGGCGACGGGAGCTGGAATGGGAGCGGGGAAAGGCGCGGCATCTTCCTGCAAGGCCATTTCAATCTCGTCCCAAAGCGCCTTATGTTCGTGAGACTCCGGCTGGGTGTCTTCCTCAGGAAACTGGAACACTAAGGGCAGACCATCGTGATGCGGCATGGCGTACATTTAGGTCAGGCTAGTTGGAGGTAGACGACAGGAGAATCGGAGAGGAAGAGAGAGGATTGTAGGGATACTCCCTCCTTTCCGGTTTATAAGGCTCAATTCAAAAATCTCACCAACCAAGGTAGATGGTGAGTGGTGGAATACTTTTTGTAGTTTGCAAAAACACCCAATTAATGCTCTTGTTTTTCTCAAAAAAATATGTTTACCAATGCATTAATTGCAATGCATGCATGCATAAATTACATGCGTTGGTCAATTTTCTCTTAATACTTGCATGCAATGATTTAATTTACCTTGGAATCTGAACATGTGATGGGAAACAACAAAATTTAGCCTTATAAAATGGAAAAGTTAATATTTTGAGATAAGCCCTATAAACCGGAAAGGAGGGAGTACCGGGCAGTGCGGGGTTGATTTTAAACTGCGGCCCAAGCGACATTAAAAGTGGGAGCAGTTGGGACGACGGTGGGCGGCGGAACTTGGTCAAAGGGCTCGCCTCCCGGTGAGCCTGCACAACGGTCTGCTCGCACACCTCCCTGACAGCCGGCGCAGCGGTCTGCTCACACGCCTCCCGTCGACTCACAAGCTTGCTCGGACGGCACCTGCCGATTGCCAATGAGAAGCAGGGACTTGTGGCGGCACGTAAACGCCCACGGTTTCAATAGTGAAAGCGTTCGCCTTAACGTGACAGGTCTTTCTTCCAAAATACCTTGGCTCTTCATTTGTGCAACTTGTCATAAGCAGCTTGTCTCAAATTGAAGAAAAAACTTACGAAGTAATATTTGTGCCATATCACGTGACCATGCTTAGTTTCAAGAATTTATGCTCACTTTTGGATTTTCTGAAATTTAAGATCCAGGATTCGAAACAATATCATAACCTGCATCATGCAATAAATTTTCAAGCCGTACATTTGTCCTGTTGTATTTCTTAAGAAAGGATTTGGTCAAACATTTTGCTTAGTTAGACTTCAGACAAGTTATATATGCAGAGTAAAAGGATAATCCCTCCGTACCAGTGCATTGCCTAATATATTAACTCAAGTACTAGGCACGAACAAACGGGCTCAATTCTGTGCTCATCCTGGTGTAGTAGTAGTAGTACTAGGCAATGCAGTTGACGGGTGACCTTGACGAGCGGCGACCGAGGGAATTGAACCGTGCTCGGCACGGTAGGTAACGTTGTCTAGTTACTAAAGCATCCCTCCGTTGTTCATCGGTAGTCATTATGGACCGGGGACATGAGGGGAATTTCCTAGGGCTGGAATTCTGGCCGCCAGATATTTCGACTTGAAACGCTGAGGCTCAACTGGTTGGGGTAATGGGGTTGCCCAATGTGCGTACCACGCACACCACTGAAGGACACGAGCCCGCTTTTTTTTAGGATCAACACGAGCCAAGGTCTGGCTGGTACGCCGTTGGGTCCTACCATTCGAGAATACGAAAGGAACCTTTTAAATTGCCGAACGAATCTATGTGTATTACAATACCCGTATTTTCCTTGCAAATACTAATCTCAACATGGTAATTGATTTATGACGAGTTGTTGAATTAGAGTGAGTTTGTGATATTGTGATCTCAACGTGGATTTCACATTTCATGGTATCCCTAGTAAGTTTTCCAATGCAAATTCAAATTTAAAAGATGAACAATATGGAGGTGAGAAAACTTTGTATGTATCAAGCATATGACCACACACACACACACAAAGACACACACGCACGAACACAACAACAATCCAATATAGTGCATCTATTTTTCCAAACCATGCATGTATGACACGAATTCAAAAATGCTCCTTCTATTCCTAAATATTAGTCTTTTAGAGAGTTCAACAAGTGACTACATACGGAGCAAAATGAGTGAATCTAGACTCTAAAATATGTCTATATACATCCATATGTGCCACTCCATTTGAAGCCTCTAAAAAGACTAATATTTGGGAACGAAGGGAGTAAAATGTAAGACATCCATGGTCCTCAGTTCAATATTTAAAGTGAACATGAAACTGAAACATGAATATTAAGTCTATTACTACAGTACATGCAAATGTTCTGTTTAGGTGGAGCTATGATTGTCGGGGGTCAACCCCTCGACCTTAGATAAAATTGTGGAGCTCTGTGTAGGGTTGTTTAGATTATATTTGTCCCCACCCTCCCAGCCACCGATTGGTTGTGCACCCCACCCCTCCTCCCCGGGAGAATATCATGTGCCCCCATACCTTAGATGCTATATGCCGATACGAATTGCTTGGAGCTTGTAGATCTAAGAATATTTCTGTAGGAAACCTTGATGAGTTTGAGAATTGCACACAATTTGTACAAAAACTACTTAGATGCCCTTTGATCCCATATCCAACGACCTCGAAGCTCGTATCACCGTAGCATCTAAGATGAAGGAGGACATCATATTCTCCTGTATGTAAGAATATCATGTGCTACCACACCTTAGATGCTTTGGTGATACAAGCTCTTCGGAGGCGTTGGATTTGTGACCCAACACCTCCTCGTTGGTTTGAATGGTTTTTTGCAGAAAAGCTCCAAAAGAGTTCGGCCACTGCTTACAAGCACAAAGACTGCTCAGATGCCATTGGATCTCAGATCAAACGACCTCCAAGCTCGTATCACCGTAGCATCCAAGCTGCGATAGCACCTTATGTTTTCTCGCACGGGAGAGTATGAGGTGCTCCCGCTGAGGGAGTCATGGATTAGGGGGTGTCCGGATGGCCGGACTATACCATCAACCGGACTCCTGGACTATGAAGATACAAGATTGAAGACTCCGTCCCGTGTCTGGAAGGGACTTTCCTTGGCGTGGAAGGCAAGCTTGGCGATGCAGATATTTAGATCTCCTACCATTGTAACCAACTTTTTGTAACCCTAACCCTCTCCACTGTCTATATAAACCGGAGAGTTTTAGTCCGTAGGACAAGACAACATACAACAATCATACCATAGGCTAGCTTCTAGGGTTTAGCCTCCTTGATCTCGTGGTAGATCTACTCTTGTACTACCCATATCATCAATATTAATCAAGCAGGACGTAGGGTTTTACCTCCATCAAGAGGGCCCGAACCTGGGTAAAACTTCGTGTCCCTTGTCTCCTGTTACCATCCGCCTAGACGCATAGTTCGGGACCCCCTACCCGAGATCCGCCGGTTTTGACACCGACATTGGTGCTTTCATTGAGAGTTCCTCTGTGTCGTCACTTTTAGGCCTGATGGCTCCTACGATCATCAACAGCAAGGCTGTCCTGGGTGAGACTTTTCTCCCCCGACAGATCTTCGTCTTTGGCGGCTTCGCACTGCGGGCCAACTCGTTTGGCCATCTGGAGCAGATCGAAAGCTACGCCCCTGGCCATCAGGTCAGGTTTGGAAGATTAAACTACACGGCTGATATTCGTGGAGATTTGATCTTCGACGGATTCGAGCCACAGCCGGGCGCGCCGCACAGTCTCGATGGGCATGATCTAGCTCTATCGCCGAACAGTGCCCTGGAGGCCGCACACGCATCAGATCCGACCCTTAATTCGGAGCCTACTACACCGATCGAGGATGAGTGGTTGGACACTGCCTCGGGGGCTGTGATCTCAAAGGCGATCGAGCCGAACACCAGCCCCGCACTCCGCAAGGCCCGTGACTCTGAGGTGCTGGATTCCTCTCCGGACTCCGAGCCCTCCGCGTGCCTGCCGATCGAATCCGATTGGGCGCCGATTATGGAGTTCACCGCCGCGGACATCTTTCAACACTCGCCCTTCGGCGACATCCTGAAGTCACTAAAGTCTCTCTCTTTATCAGGAGAGCCCTGGCCGGACTACGGTCAGCAAGGTTGGGATACGGACGATGAAGAAATTCAAAGCCCACCCACCACCCACTTTGTAGCCACTGTTGATGACTTAACCGACATGCTCGACTACGACTCCGAAGACATCGACGGTATGGACGACGATGCAGGAGACGACCAAGAACCAACACCTATAGGGCACTGGAAAGCCACCTCATCATATGACATATTCATGGTGGACACCCCAAAAGAAGGCGATGGAACAGCGGAGGATGACCCCTCCAAGAAACAGCCCAAGTGCCAGCGTCAGCGGCGCCGCTCTAAATCCCGCCAAAGCAAAAAGAGTGATTCCGGCACAGGAGATAATAATACTCCGGATAGCGCCGAAGAACACCCCCTCCAGCAAGATTCAGCACAGGAGGACGGAGAAGCCAGCCCTCATGAGAGAGCGGCAGAGAGAGAGGTGGAGGATGATAATTATATGCCTCCCTCCGAAGACGAGGCAAGCCTCGACGATGACGAATTCGTCGTGCCAGAGGATCCCGTCGAACAAGAGCATTTTAAACGGAGGCTTATGGCCACGGCAAGCAGCCTCAAGAAAAAGCAGCAGCAACTTAGAGCTGATCAAGATTTGCTAGCCGACAGATGGACTGAAGTCCTCGCCGCCGAAGATTATGAACTCGAACGCCCCTCCAAGAGTTACCCAAAGCGCAGGCTTCTACCCCGATTAGAGGAGGAAGCACCTAAACCTACATCACTAGCGCATGACATGGCCGACCGACCACCTCGTGGCCCTGACAGAGAGGCCTCTCGGCCCTCTACTCAAGACGTGCCCCGGCGCCGCTCAAAACATACTAAGGCACGGGAAAACGCGCCAGACCTACGACAGATACTGGAGGACAAGGCAAGGCAAACAAGATCGATCTACGGATCACGTGGGCGCCCCATGGCACGTGACGGGGATCGTCACTCCGGATATAATAAATCCGGCCGGGCCGAACACAATAGACAAAGCTCGTTCGAGCTACATCGTGATATAGCCCAATACAAAGGCGCCGCACACCCACTATGCTTCACAGATGAAGTAATGGATCATAAAATCCCTAAGGGTTTCAAACCCGTGAACATCGAATCATATGATGGCACAACAGATCCTGCGGTATGGATCGAGGATTATCTCCTTCATATCCACATGGCCCGCGGCGATGATCTACACGCCATCAAATACCTCCCGCTCAGACTTAAGGGACCGTCCCGGCATTGGCTTAACAGCTTGCCAGCAGATTCAATCGGTTCTTGGGAGGACCTGGAAGCCGCATTTCTCGAAAATTTCTAGGGTACCTATGTGCGACCACCAGACGCCGATGACCTAAGCCACATAATTCAGCAGCCAGAGGAATCGGCCAGGCAATTCTGGACACGGTTCCTAACAAAGAAAAACCAAATAGTCGACTGTCCGGATGCAGAGGCCCTAGCGGCCTTCAAGCATAATATCCGCGACGAGTGGCTTGCCCGACACCTTGGACAGGAAAAGCCGAAATTTATGGCAGCCCTCACGACACTCATGACCCGCTTTTGAGCGGGAGAAGATAGCTGGCTAGCTCGTAGCAACAACTTAACCAAGAACCTTGGTAATTCGGATACCAAGGACAAAAGTGGCAGGTCGCGTGGGAACAAGCAAAAGCGCCACATTAACAACGACAGCAATGAGGATACGACAGTCAATGCCAGAGTCAGAGGCTACAAATCCGGTCAGCGGAAAAAGCTATTCAAAAGGAATACTCAAGGCCCGTCCAGTTTGGACCGAATACTCGACTGCTCGTGCCAGATACATGGCACCCCCGAAAAGCTAGCCAATCACACCAACAGGGATTGTTGGGTGTTCAAGCAGGCAGGCAAGTTAAAATGCCGAAAATAGAGACAAGGGGCTGCGTAGCGACGACGAGGAGGAGCCTAGGCCGCCGAACAATAGTGGACAGAAGGGTTTTCCCCCACAAGTGCGGACAGTGAACATGATATACGCAACCCACATCCCCAAAAGGGAGCGGAAGCATGCGTTATGAGACGTATACGCGATGGAGCCAGTCGCCCCAAAGTTCAACCCATGGTCCTCCTGCCCGATCACCTTTGATCGAAGGGACCACCCCACTAGCATCCGTCATGACGGGTTCGCCGCATTGGTTTTAGACCCAATTATTGACGGATTTCATCTCACAAGAGTCCTTATGGACGGCGGCAGCAGCCTGAACCTGCTTTACCAGGATACAGTGCGGAAAATGGGCATAGATCCCTCGAGGATTAAGCCCACCAAAACGACCTTTAAAGGCGTCATACCAGGTGTAGAGGCCAACTGTACAGGCTCAGTCACACTTGAAGTGGTCTTCGGATCTCCGGATAATTTCCGAAGCGAGGAGTTAATCTTCGACATAGTCCCGTTCCGCAGCGGCTATCACACACTGCTCGGGCGAACCGCATTTGCAAAGTTCAACGCGGTACTGCACTATGCATACCTCAAGCTCAAGATGCCAGGCCCTCGAGGAGTAATCACGGTCAGTGGAAACACCGAACACTCCCTCCGAACGGAGGAGCACACGGCGGCCCTCGCAGCGGAAGTTCAAAGCAGCCTCTCTAGGCAGTTCTCTAGGCCGGCCGTTAGAAGGCCGAACACTGTCAAGCGCGCCCAGAGTAACCTACAACAAGACCGCATGGCACATTCTGAGCAGGCGTAGTAATGCAGCCCCAACCCCAGCCCTCGCGAAACAGCGAAACCAGTGCTTCGCGTACATAACTACGCTCTTGAAATACCATGGGCACAGGGGGAGGGGCACCATCACGGCACGCCCACAACACGACTTAAACCGTACTAGGGGCTACCGAATTCTTTTTTTATTTTTCTCTTACTTTTAGGACTCCATACTTCGGATGACCTGTTCGGCAATCCAACTGCCGCACAAATGATGCAAGATCCAGGAAAGCAGACAAGCCATGCCGCATTATGGAACTCCCAGGTGGTCTCTATTATGAGAGTATACTTGTTTTGCATACAATTCCGTGGCCTGCCCCTGGACGGGACATGTTAAATAGTCCAACTTTTTGCTTATCGCACTATTTGTATTGTTCTGCTTTGATCGCAGCCCTTCCATAAACAATGCATAGCTCTTGTCTATTTTTTGCATTACTCTCTTTTTTATATATATGTTTATTAATGACATGTTGCACCCGTACACTGTGGTACGACAAATACGCCAGGGGCTTTAGTACCCCTCAATATGGTGTGAGAAGTCAGAACACTTTCACAAGTGCGGCACCCCAAACTTATAGCATTATATGCATCGGCTCCGAATCATGATTTGGGTCAATAGTTGGGTTTGCCTGGCTCCTATGTTTTGGTGCCTTACGTTCCGCTATATCGGCTAAGCTAGCACTAGGAGAACTACTGCGATTGTGCCCCAGTTGAGCTGGGCTGAGCACCTCAGTAGAGAAAGCTAAAACTGACTGTCATGATGAGGCGCGAGACCGGTCGATGTTCGAGAGGTTTTTCGAGTCCCTAAAGACTTATGCCGCTTAGAGCGAGGAGCCGGCTTTGTCCGGCCAAGGCGTGGATAGCGCCCCGAACTCGGTCTTCTGAATACTAGGGGCTTCGCCAAAATTTAAAATTATAGAGTTCTATGGCTAAGTGAGAGTGTTCAAGCATTATAGTCTGATTGCCTTGTTCGTTGTGCTGAGCGCCTCCCTCGAAGGACCCAAACATGGGAAAAAGAGCGCTCAGGTTTATCCCGAACACCCCAGCACTAGTGGCATGGGGGCAGAAGCCGACGACTGGCCATCTCTCAATTTTTTGATAAACGGCCGCACAGAAAGTAATATTTTAAATTCAAAAAGCATTGCTTAGCGCATATGAACAAGTTTTCAACGCACATGACAATACGAGCGAGTTTACTCAAAAATTACATCCCTGGTACATTCATCCGCCATAAGGCGGGCACCCTTCAGTACATCCTTATAATAGTTCTCGGGTTTGTGATGCTCTTTCCCCGACGGTGGCCCGTCCTTCGCAAGCTTCTCACCGTCCAGCTTGCCCCAGTGCACCTTAGCACGGGCAAGGGCCCTCCGGGCACCTTCGATGCAGACGGAGCGCTTGATAACCTCGAGCCTTGGACAAGCCTCGACCAGCCGCCGCACCAATCCAAAGTAGCTCCCAGGCAGGGCCTCTCCAGGCCACAACCAAACTATGAGGCCCTTCATGGCCTATTCGGCCGCCTTGTGGAGCTCGACCAGCTGCTTCAGCTGGTCGCTCAAGGGCACAGGGTGTCCGGCCTCAGCATACTGAGACCAGAACACCTTCTCCATCGAGCTGCCCTCCTCGGTTCGGTAGAACGCGGCGGCATCGGATACGCTATGGGGAAGATCTGCGAATGCCCCTGGAGAGCTCCAGATTCGGGTAAGTAATAAGTAGCTTACTTTTATATGTCTGCTTTGCATAAAGAATGCCTTACCCGCCGCTATCTTTTTCACTGCATCCAACTCCTGGAGGGCCTTCTGGGATTCGGCCTTGGCAGACTTGAAAGTCTCGATGGCCGCTGTGAGCTCGGACGCTCGCGTCTTCGAGTCATGCTCCAAACTCTCATGTTTTTTCATGAGAGCCTGAAGCTCTTGCCGCCCCTCGCCGACCTGCGCCTCAAATTTCTCTCGCTCGGTGCGCTCCGTGGCCGCTCTCTTTTCGGCCACGGACAACGCCTGCTTGAGGGTCGCCACCTCAGTTGTGGCCCCTACAATAAGCAGCATAATCCTGTCATTTTTTGCAATTGCATCTTTTTTATATATTTTTCTATAAGGTATCTCTTACCTTCCTTCTCCTCGAGCTGCCGCTTGGCAAGGCCAAGCTCTTGCTCGGACCACTCGAGGCCCTGCTTCAGGGCACCCACCTCGCAGTCAGTGCGGCGGTCGCTAGCAGCGAAGCCTGCATACGCATATTGACTCTTTTTTGTTAGACTCCTGCAAAATTTATTAGATCCTCTATTTGGCTTTTCTTTCCGAATGCCAATCAGAGCATCAGGGGTTACTGTCTATGCGGTAATATCTTTACATATTTTTTACTTACCTCGAAGCCTGTTAGAAGGCTAGCACAAGTTTCAGTCAACCCGCTTTTGGCGGACTGAACCTTCTGAATCACCATACTCATGATAGTACGGTGCTCCTCATCAATGGAGGTACCCTTAAACACCTCCAACAGATTGTCCGGTGCCTCCGGTTGGACGGAGGCCGCCGGCTTAGTAGGCTTGCTCCTCTTAGAAGGAGGTCGCCTGCTGCAGTCTGGAACCGTTGAGGATTCCGGCGTGGTGTCCGGCACAAAGACGGACTTGGAGCCCTGGGGGGTCTTGTCCCCTTTACTCCCGGAGTCCGAGACGTCGCCTCGCGGCTCTTCCATGACCGCCTCCTCTTGGCCCGCAACTTGTTGCGAGGCCACTTCGGCGTCGTCCGCGGCATGGGGGGAGGCAGCGGGCGAAACTGAATTCACGTCCGATGAATCCAGGGAGCCGCTCGACGACTCGTCGAGCCCATCCTTGGGCGAGCTGTATGATTATATTCGACATCAGGGAAAGCTGTGCAACAAAGGAATATCATGAGTTACTCTGGTATCCAAATACTTATGATTCCGCCGGGCGCTTGGCCCTGTGCGGCCACTCCTCTTCGCCCTCGTTGGCATCAGTGGAGTAGTCCGGAGAAAGGGTCTTTCCCTTCTTGGACCCTTCGGCCTCCCCTATTAGTGCGGCCTTCCTCTTCTTTCCTCCCCCCGCTGGAGGGGGAGAGGTTTCTTCTTCCTCCTCCTCGTCTTCATGGGAGGAGTGCGTCTCGGATTCATCGGACGATGAGTCCGACACCACCACATGCCGGGAGCTCTTTCGAGTCCCTGTGGTCTTCTTCTTGACCTTCTTCTCCGGCACCACGTAAGGTGCCGGAACCAGCAGCTTCGCTAAGCAAGCATTGGCTGGGTCTTCGGGCAAAGGAGCCGGACAATTAATCGGTCCGGACTTCACCTGCCAAGCCTGTCAAAGGTGAGGGAGTTTAGATCCCGCATAGAGTCAAACTATGGAAAACAAACATCCTGTAAAAGGTAAAAATAGCTTACCGCACTAGCTTGACGCTGCGTGCTGAACCCGCGATCCTCGGAAGCGGATGCGGGAGCCTCGGCGCCCTTGGTTAGCCCCTCCCAGGCATCTTTGTACGTCGTGTCGAAGAGCCTACTCAGAGTTTGGTGCTGCGCCTGGTCGAACTCCCACAGGTTGAAGTCCCGTTGTTGACACGGGAGGATCTGGCGGACGAGCATAACCTGGACTACATTGACAAGCTTGAGCTGCTTGTTCACCAGGGACTGGATGCATGTCTGCAGTCCAGTCACCTCTCCTTCATCGCCCCACAATAGGACCGTCTCTTTCCAGGACGTGAGCCGCATAGGGGGTCCGGACCGGAACTCAGGGGCTATGACCCATTTCCGATCGCGTGACTCGGTGATGTAAAACCACCCTGACTGCCACCCCTTTAGGGTCTCCACAAAGGAGCCCTCATGCCATAGGACGTTGGCTATCTTGCCCGCCATGGCGCCTTCGCATTCCGCCTGGTTGCCACGCACAACCTTCGGCTTGACACTAAAAGTCTTGAGCCAAAGACCGAAATGGGGGCGGATGCAGAGGAAGGCCTCGCACACGACGATAAACGCCGAGATGTTGAGGATGAAGTTCGGGGCCAGATCATGGAAATCCAGGCCATAGTAGAACATGAGCCCCCGGACAAATGGGTGGAGAGGAAAGCCCAGTCCACGGAGGAAATGGGGAAGGAATACTACCCTCTCATGGGGCCTTGGGGTGGGGAGGAGCTGCCCCTTTTTGGGAAGCCGGTGCACGATGTTGTTAGACAAGTATCCGGCTTTCCTTAACTTTTTGATATGGCCCTCCGTAACGGAGGAGACCATCCACTTACCTCCCGCTCCGGACATGGCTGGAGAAGGTTGAGGTGGGGAGTGCGGGCTTGGGCGCTGGAGCTTGAGTGCGTGGAAGATGGATAGACAAAAGAGGAAGAAGGCGTAGGTAAAAAGGTGGATCCTTATCCCCTTATATGGGCGGATGCGGCTATGCGTCCCCACCAGCCTAGTAAAACTCGCTTGCCTCCCAAGCGTCATGATAAATGGCGCGGTTGGGTTACCCACGTCCGTGTTGATGAGAATCCCGTAAATAAGGGGCACAATCTCTGCTTCGACAAAACGTGCCAAGGAAACCGCCTCGCAAAACGCGCTGAGGTGGGGAAGTAAAAACGATTCGAATAAAGGACTTGGCCGGAGCGTGATGTCATGCTGCGGAATTCATCAGCAGATTAGATTTGTGTTAATATTATTCTCTCTATGGCAATATGTGGAAACTTATTTTGCAGAGCCGGACACTATCCTTAGTGTTTACAATATTTTATGAAGTACTTGGAGGAGGAACCCGCCTTGTAATGCCGAAGACAATCTGCACGCCGGACTCGTCGTCATTGAAGCCTGGTTTAGGGGCTACTGAGGGAGTCCTGGATTAGGGGGTGTCCGGATAGCCGGACTATGCCATCAACCGGACTCCTGGACTATGAAGATACAAGATTGAAGACTCCGTCCCGTGTCCGGAAGGGACTTTCCTTGGCGTGGAAGGCAAGCTTGGCGATGTGGATATTTAGATCTCCTACCATTGTAACTGACTTTGTGTAACCCTAACCCTCTCCGGTGTCTATATAAACCGGAGAGTTTTAGTCCGTAGGACAAGACAACATACAACAATCATACCATAGGCTAGCTTCTAGGGTTTAGCCTCCTTGATCTCGTGGTAGATCTACTCTTGTACTACCCATATCATCAATATTAATCAAGCAGGATGTAGGGTTTTACCTCCATCAAGAGGGCCCGAACCTGGGTAAAACTTCGTGTCCCTTGTCTCCTGTTACCATCCGCCTAGATGCACAGTTCGGGACCCCCTATCCGAGATCCGCCGGTTTTGACACCGACACCCGCACCGTAGAAGCTATGGTGATACGAGTTCACTGAGATCTAACGGCCGGCAATAGGAGGTTTGAATGTTTTTTCAATATACGGCTGATAGAGTTTGGGAAATGCGCAGAAAGTACAAGTACTACGCATGTGCCATCTGATCACTAATCATATGACCTAGATGCTCATATCACCGTAGCGGGTAATTAAGCTACGGGGAGCACCTAATATGAGCACCGAGGAGCCGTTGGAACGAAGATGCAGCGACACACACGAGGCCTGAATGTTTTATTTGCAAAAAAACCTTTGGAGAGTTTCAAAATTGCGCATAATTACAAAGACTACTCCCAAGCCATCAGATCTCACTTCCAACGGTGTAAAAACTCGTATCACCATAGTATCTAAGCTGCGGGGTGGATGTGATATTCTATGCTGCTGTCATTTTTGTTCGTAAACTTGCAAAATATGTGTAACTCGTGCCGTTACTTGTCTAACCGCGCAAAGTGTTTGTTCAAAAAAACCATCCTACACTGAAATATCGGAACAACACACGGGGGTCCCACTTGTCATTAATAAAATTTGGACCTAAAACTAACAAATCCGAAAGACGAGATTCGAACTGGCAACCTGGACTACAAAGCGTAAGTCGATAGCCTGAAAAAACGAACGGTTGTTGGCTTTGTCCCATAACTTGATTTTATTTATACAGTACTTTCATTGAGTAGAGTAGAGGGAGTGCCTCGTCAACACGTGCATGACCGTTGTCTCACTTACTAGTGGGTCCCAGGTCTGCGATCTCAATCTCTCTTCTCTCCATCGTCTAACCTTTGCACGGGCACACACGAAGAGCGGCGCTAGTTTGCTGTGGTGTTATTACAACTAAAAAAAGCTTGGAAAATATAAGAATCGCCTAGAACAAGAGACGTTGTGGCTGGTCGAGACGGAGCTAACCACATCTATCCTCCGTGCCACGTTTGCATGATGAAGCTGTGTGGCTAGTTGGGTGTTTTCGACCGACTGGCTGGGTCCCGAGGTCGAACCATAGGTACTACGTCTGATACAGTATATTTTTACACGCACATTTTTCCTCCGTGCCGAGACGTGGCACACCCTACCGCGCGGTTTCAGGGTCCTCCCGGGTGGTGCACGCATATATTCTTCCTGACATGGGAGGCCCTACCATGTGTTTTCTGGGTCCTCCTCGGTCGTAGCGCCGAAGCAAGTAAATGATTCATCAAATCACGAAAGACCACCTTTCCCGCCGAGTACATCAGTGAAGCACGGTGGCTAGCTAGTTGGGCTGGTTCGACCGATTAGCTAAGCCGCCGCCACATTTGTTTTTTCACCCCTTTTTTATCTACTTGCCGGCAGGTAAATTTAAATATCCACCGCGGCGTTGCTCTGGTGTTTGGGTGCGGCAGGATTTTTATTTTTTTTGATTGACGGGAGTAGGCGCGGCAGGATTTTTAATTTTTTGATTGACGGGAGCAGGCGCGACAGCAATTAGTCACGATGACTCCGCCTGTAAAAACCCACCGCTCCCTGATGTGAGAAGTCGTCGACTGGTGTTTTACCGTGGTGAAATCCAAAAGATTCCCCGCTCCCTCCGCCTTCCCGTAGATTGCATTGCCTTTAAGCCGTTTCGCCCCCTTTGCTTCCTCTCCCCATTGCTTCTACCTGGTGCCATGGCGGCACAGCAGATCATGGAGTCCGAGGTGAGGCTCCTGATGCAGGAGCTCCGTGCCAAGGATGCAGAGCTCAGGGCCAAGGACGTGGAGCTCTGTGAGATCAAGGAGGAGAGGAGTGCCATGCTCCTCCGTTATGTGCGGGAGTTCACGGAGCTTCAAAAGCGGCAGGCGTCCACCACAAAGATGCTCGAGGCATCGGCGGCGTTGCTGCAGAAAGCGGGAGATACGATAGGCCGTCAGGGGAGCCGGCTAGAGTGCGAGCAGGCTGATCGTGACGAGGTCCAGGATCGCCTCAGCCACTTGGTGAACCAAGTTGCCACGCACGTGTTGCAGCTGCGCGATGCCTACCGTCGTGCCAGCGCGACGATGCCGGCCGTCGGGCTAAACCCGTTCGACCACCCGGTCGACTTCAACGAGCTGCGGCTTCCTGACCTGGTCTCCTTCTTCACCTATATCTCCGAGGATCTGAGCCCTCTTCGCGCGATGGTGGGGGCTGAGCTGGACAAGGAGGGGTTGCAGGCTGCCGTCGCCGTTGCCGTTGCCGGGCGAATCCTTTCAGGGCTCCATCACCGGAATCCATTCGTGCCTTTGGACGCCGTCTTTGACGAGCTGGCTCCCGTTGACCGGGAGCGGGCTCTGCGGGCGGTTGCACCCTGCATCACCAACATCGTGCGCCTCGAGAAGCAGAGGGACTTCAGTGGTGTTTAGGCGCCCTCTTCATGGGCATGTCCATGTCTCGGCGCAACATGACCGTTGGATCAAACTCAGACAGTGCAGATCAGTCACTGTAGCACAAAGTGTGTGGGTGTGTTTGGTTGCATTCTCATCTCAATATAGTTGTTTCCTCTTCGTGTATTTTTGTCAACCTACTAGTGTGGACTAATGCACCCTTCATGCACTCTGCCAAACACCCAAAAGTGGGTCGAGAAGGGAACTTTTGCTCCCATCTCGTTCACCCTTCATACACCCTGCCAAACACTATTCGTGCTTCATATGGTTCATGTTTCGTAGAGTAGTGTAGCACCATACTCTCCGTGCGCTGTGGACCTAGTTCTGTTAACATTGATCTCACCGTTCATTCTCGACCGGACAGTCGAAAAAGCGGTACTATGTTACATATAGGAGTAGTTGACATGCGCACAACATCATTTGTTATCGTCATATCTTACTACACTAGCAACAAGATTGTGTAGTACTGACATATGAACCATTGCACATGCCTAGTAGTAGGAGCACTGTGTATGTTCAAGTGGCTACCGTGTTTCGCACTCCTCCGTCGTAAGATTGGAAACGCTTGCTGTAATCATTTTTTTCTTATGAAAAACAATGGACACGCTCTACCGTGCGGATCCTCCTCCAGCCATGCACTAAATTACTCACTTTCGCTGATTTGTGGGACAGCTAGCATCGGGGTCCACCAGCCATGCACTAAATTACTCCGTAGTAGAGTGACAGTAGACTTGAAGGAAATATGCCCTAGAGGCAATAATAAAGTTATTATTTATTTCCTTATATCATGATAAATATTTATTATTCATGCTAGAATTGTATTAACCGGAAACATAATACATGTGTGAATACATAGACAAACAGAGTGTCACTAGTATGCCTCTACTTGACTAGCTCGTTAATCAAAGATGGTTATGTTTCCTAACCATGGACAAAGAGTTGTTATTTGATTAATGGGATCACATCATTAGTTGAATGATCTGATTGACATGACCCATTCCATTAGCTTAGCACCCGATCGTTTAGTATGTTGCTATTGCTTTCTTCATGACTTATACATGTTCCTATGACTATGAGATTATGCAACTCCTGTTTGCCGGAGGAACACTTTGTGTGCTACCAAATGTCACAACGTAACTGGGTGATTATAAAGGTGCTCTACAGGTGTCTCTAAAGGTACATGTTGGGTTGGCGTATTTCGAGATTAGGATTTGTCACTCCGATTGTCGGAGAGGTATCTTTGGGCCCTCTCGGTAATACACATCACTGAAGCCTTGCAAGCATTGCAACTAATGAGTTAGTTGCGGGATGATGTATTACGGAACGAGTAAAGAGACTTGCCGGTAACGATATTGAACTAGGTATTGAGATACCGACGATCGAATCTCAGGCAAGTAACATACCAATGACAAAGGGAACAACGTATGTTGTTATGCGGTCTGACCGATAAAGATCTTCGTAGAATATGTAGGAGCCAATATGGGCATCCAGGTCCCGCTATTGTTTATTGACCGGAGACGTGTCTCGGTCATGTCTACATTGTTCTCGAACCCGTAGGGTCCGCACGCTTAAGGTTTCGATGACAGTTATATTATGAGTTTATGAGTTTTGATGTACCGAAGGAGTTCGGAGTCCCGGATGAGATCGGTGACATGACGAGGAGTCTCGAAATGGTCGAGACGTAAAGATCGATATATTGGACGACTATATTCGGACATCGGAAAGGTTCCGAGTGATTCGGGTATTTTTCGGAGTACGGGGTAGTTACGGGAGAAGCAATGGGCCTTGATGGGCTTTAGTGGGAAGAGGAAAAAGGGCCAAGGGGCTGCTGCGCCCCCCGTTCCCTCTAGTCCGAATTGGACTAGGGAAAAGGGGGCCGGCCACCTTTCCTTCTCCTCTACTTCCTTCTCCCTTCCTCCCCTCTTGGTGGACTCCTACTAGGACTTGGAGTCCTAGTAGGACTCCACATCCTGGCCGCACAAATTGCCTTGGCCGGCCTCCTCCTCCTCCATCCTTCATATACTGAGGCAAGGGGCACCCCATGAGCACAAGTTGATCCACGTGATCTTATTCTTAGCCGTGTGCGGCGCCCCCAGCCACCATAGACCTCGATAATATTGTAGCGGTGCTTAGGCGAAGCCCTGCAGCAATAACGCATCAAGATCGCCACCACGCCGTCGTGCTGACGGAACTCTTCCCCGACACTTTGCTGGATCAGAGTCCGGGGATCGTCATCGAGCTGAACGTGTGCTAGAACTCGGAGGTGCCGTAGTTTCGGTGCTTGATCGGTCGGGCCGTGAAGACGTACGATTACATCAACCAAATGCTTCCGTTGTCGATCTACTGGGTACGTAGATCACACTCTCCCCTCGTTGCTATGCATCACCATGATCTTGCGTGTGCGTAGGAATTTTTTTGAAATTACTACGTTCCCCAACAGTGGCATCCGAGCCTAGGTTTTTATGGTTTGATGTTATATGCACGAGTAGAACACAAGTGAGTTGTGGGCGATATAAGTCATACTGCTTACCAGCATGTCATACTTTGGTTCGGCGGTATTGTTGGACGAAGCGACCCCGACCGACATTACGCGTACGCTTACGCGCTACCGGTTCTCCCGACGTGCTTTGCACATAGGTGGCTTGCGGGTGACAGTTTCTCCAACTTTAGTTGAACTGAGTGTGGCTACGCCCGGTCCTTGCGAAGGTTAAAACATCACCAACTTGACAAACTATCGTTGTGGTTTTTGATGCGTAGGTAAGATTGGTTCTTGCTTAAGCCCGTAGCAGCCACGTAAAACTTGCAACAACAAAGTAGATGACGTCTAACTTGTTTTTGCAGGGCATGTTGTGATATGATATGGTCAAAACGTGATGAGATATAAGTTGTTGTATGAGATGATCATGTTTTGTTGAAGTTATCAGCAACTGGCAAAAGCCTTATGGTTGTCTCTTTATTGCATAAGATGCAAGCGCCAAATAATTGCTTTACTTTATCGCTATGCGATAGCAATAGTTGCAAGAGCAATAGTTGGCGAGACGACCGTGTGACGACACATTGATATAGATCAAGATGATGGAGACCATGGTGTCATGCCGGTGACGATAGAGATCATGACAGTACTTTGGAGATGGGGATCAAAGGCGCAAGATGATGATGGCCATATCATGTCACATATTTTGATTGCATATGATGTCTATCTTTTATACATCTTATTTTGCTTAGTTTGATAGTAGCATTTTAAGATGATCTCTCACTAATTATCAAGAAGTGTTCTCCCTGAGTATGCACCGTTGCGAAAGTTCTTCGTGCTGAGACACCATGTGATGATCGGGTGTGATAGGCTCTACGTTCAAATACAACGGGTGCAAAACAGTTGCACACGCGGAATACTCAGGTTATACTTGACGAGCCAAGCATATATAGATATGGCCTCGGAACACGGAGACCGAAAGGTCGAGCGTGAATCATATAGTAGATATGATCAACATAGTGATGTTCACCAATGAAACTGCTCCATCTCACGTGATGATCGGACATGGTTTAGTTGATTTGGATCACGTGATCACTTAGAGGATTAGAGGGATGTCTATCTAAGTGGGAGTTCTTAAGTAATATGATTAATTGAACTTAAATTTATCATGAACTTAGTCCTGGTAGTATTTTGCAAATTATGTTGTAGGTCAATAGCTCGCGTTGTTGCTTCCCTGTGTTTATTTTGATATGTTCCTAGAGAAAATTGTGTTGAAAGATGTTAGTAGCAATGATGCGGATTGGATCCGTGATCTGAGGTTTATCCTCATTGCTACACAGAAGAATTATGTCCTTGATGCACCGCTAGGTGACAGACCTATTGCAGGAGCAGATGCAGACGTTATGAATGTTTGGCTAGCTCAATATGATGACTACTTGATAGTTTAGTGCACCATGCTCAATGGCTTAGAATCGGGACTTCAAAGACGTTTTGAACGCCATGGAGAATATGAGATGTTCCAGGAGTTGAAGTTAATATTTCAAGAAAATACCCGAGTTGAGAGATATGAAGTCTCCAACAAGTTCTATAGCTAAAAGATGGAGGAGAATCGCTCAACTAGTGAGCATGTGCCCAGATTGTCTGAGTACTACAATCGCTTGAATCAAGTGGGAGTTAATCTTCCAGATAATATAATGATTGACAGAATTCTCTAGTCACCATCACCAAGTTAGTAGAACTTCGTGATGAACTATGATATGCAAGGGATAACGGAAACGATTCCCAAGCTCTTCGTAATGCGGAAATTGACGAAGGTAGAAATCGAGAAAAACATCAAGTGTTGATGGTAGACAAGACCACTAGTTTCAAGAAAAGGGCAGAGGGAAGAAGGGGAACTTCAAGAAGAACAGCAAGCAAGTTGCTGCTCAAGTGAAGAAGCCCAAGTCTGGTCCTAAGCCTGAGACTAAGTGTTTCTACTGCAAAGGGACTGGTCACTGGAAGCGGAACTACCCCAAGTGATTGGCAGATAAGAAGGATGGCAAAGTGAACATAAGTATATTTGATATACATGTTATTGATGTGTACTTTACTAGTTTTTATAGCAACCCCTCAGTATTTGATACTAGTTCAGTTGCTAAGATTAGTAACTCGAAACTGGAGTTGCATAATAAACAGAGACTAGTTAAGGGTGAAGTGATGATGTGTGTTGGAAGTGGTTCCAAGATTGATACGATCATCATCGCACACTCCCTATACTTTCGGGATTAGTGTTGAACCTGAATAAGTGTTATTTGGTGTTTGCGTTAAGCATGAATATGATTTGATCATGTTTATTGTAATACAGTTATTCATTTAAGTAAGAGAATAAATTGTTGTTCTGTTTACATGAATAAAACCTTATATGGTTACACACCCAATGAAAATAGTTCGTTGGATCTCGATCATAGTGATACACATAATCATAATATTGAAACCAAAAGATGCAAAGTTAATAATGATAGTGCAACTTATTTGTAGCACTGCCGTTTAGGTCATATTGGTGTAAAGCGCATGAAGAAACTCCATGCTGATGGGATTTTGGAATCACTTGATTATGAATCACTTGATGCTTGCGAACCATGCCTCATGGGCAAGATGACTAAGACTCCGTTCTCCGGAGCGAGCAACTGACATATTGGAAATAATACATACTGATCTATGCGGTCCGATGAGTGTTAAGGCTCACGGCAAGTATCATTATTTTCTGAACTTCACAGATGATTTGAGCAGATATGGGTATATCTACTTGATGAAACATAAGTCTGAAACATTTGAAAAGTTCAAAGAATTTCAGAGTGAAGTGGAAAATCATCGTAACAAGAAAATAAAGTTTCTACGATCTGATCGTGGAGACAAATATTTGAGTTACGAGTTTGGTCTTCAATTAAAACAATGTGGAATAGTTTCACAAACTCATGCCACATGGAACACCACAGCATAATGGTGTGTCCGAACGTCATAACTGTACTTTGTTGGATATAGTGCAATCTATGATGTCTCTTACCGATCTACCACTACCGTTTTGGGGTTATGCATTAGAGACAACTGCATTCACGTTAAAAGGGCACCATCTAAATCTGTTGAGACAACACCGTATGAACTGTGGTTTGGCAAGAAACCAAAGTTGTCGTTTCTCAAAGTTTGGGGTTGCAATGCTTATGTGAAAAAGTTTCATCCCGATAAGCTCAAACCCAAATTGGAAAAGTGTGTCTTCATAGGATACCCAAAAATTTACTGTTGGGTACACCTTCTATCACAGATCCGAAGGCAAGACTTTTGTTGCTAAATTCGGAAACTTTCTAGAGAAGGAGTTTCTCTCGAAAGAAGTGAGTGGGAGGAAAGTAGAACTTGATGAGGTATCTGTACCTGCTCCCTTACTGGAAAGTAGTTCATCATAGAAACCTGTTCCTGTGACTACTACACCAATTAGTGAGGAAGCTAATGATGATGATCATGTAACTTCAGATCAAGTTACTACCGAATCTCGTAGGTAAACCAAAGTGAGATCCGCACCAGAGTGGTATGGTAATCCTGTTCTGGAGGTCATGTTACTTGACCATGACGAACCTATGAACTATGAGGAAGCGATGATGAGCCCAGATTCCGCAAAATGGCTTGAAGCCATGAAATCTGAGATGAGATCCATATATGAGAACAAAGTATGGACTTTGATTGACTTGCCCAATGATCGGCAAGCCATTGAGATTAAATGGATCTTCAAGAGGAAGACAGACGCTGATAGTAGTGTTACTATCTACAAAGCTAGAATTGTCGCAAAAGGTTTTCGACAAGTTCAAAGTGTTGACTACGATGAGAGTTTCTCACTCGTATCTATGCTTAAGTCTGTCCGAATCATGTTAGCAATTGCCGCATTTTATGAAATCTGGCAAATGGATAAACAAAACTGCATTCCTTAATGGATTTATTTAAGAAGAGTTGTATATGATGCAACCAGAAGGTTTTATCGATCCTAAAGGTGTTAACAAAATGTGCAAGCTCCAGCGATCCATCTATGGACTGGTTCAAGCATCTCGGAGTTGGAATATACGCTTTGATGAGTTGATCAAAGCATATAGTTTTATACAGACTTGCGGTGAAGCCTGTATTTACAAGAAAGTGAGTGGGAGCACTACAGCATTTCTGATAAGTATATGTGAATGACATATTGTTGATTAGAAATAATGTAGAATTATTCTGCAAAGCATAAAGGAGAGTTTGAAAGGAATTTTTCAAAGAAATACCTTGGTAAAGCTGCTTACATATTGAGCATCAAGATCTATAGAGATAGATTAAGACGCTTGATAAGTTTTTTCAATGAGTACATACCTTGACAAGATTTTGAAGTAGTTCAAAATGGAACAGTCAAAGAAAGAGTTCTTACCTGTGTTGCAAGGTGTGAAATTGAGTAAGACTCAAAGCCCGACCACAGCAGAAGATAGAAATAAAATGAAAGTCATTCCCTATGCCTCAGCCATAGGTTCTATAAAGTATGCCATGCTGTGTACCAGATCTATTGTAAACCCTACACTGTGTTAAGAAAGGGAGTACAATAGTGATCTAGGAGTAGATCAATGGACAGCGGTCAAAATTATCCTTACTGGAATAAGGATATGTTTCTTGATTACGGAGGTGACAAAAGGTTCATCGTAAAGGGTTACGTCGATGCAAGTTTTGACACTGATCCAGATGACTCTAAGTCTCAATCTGGATACATATTGAAAGTGGGAGCAATTAGCTAGAAGTAGCTCCATGCAGAGCATTGTTGACATAGAAATTTGCAAAATACATGCGGATCTGAATGTGGCAGACCCGTTGACTAAACTTCTCTCACAAGCAAAACATGATCACTTTTTGGGTCTTAATCACATAGCGATGTGAACTAGATTATTGAATCTAGTAAACCCTTTGGGTGTTAGTCACATGGAGATGTGAACCAATCACATAAAGATGTGAACTATTGATGTTAAATCACATGGCAATGTGATCTAGATTATTGACTCTAGTGCAAGTGGAAGACTGAAGGAAGTATGCCCTAGAGGCAATAATAAAGTTATTATTTATTTCCTTATATCATGATAAATGTTTATTATTCATGCTAGAATTGTATTAACCGGAAACATAATACATGTGTGAATATATAGACAAACAGAGTGTCACTAGTATGCCTCTACTTGACTAGCTCGTTAATCAAATATGGTTATGTTTCCTAACCATGGACAAAGAGTTGTTATTTGATTAACGGGATCACATCATTAGTTGAATGATTTGATTGACATGACCCATTCCATTAGCTTAGCACCCGATCGTTTAGTATGTTGCTATTGCTTTCTTCATGACTTATACATGTTCCTATGACTATGAGATTATGCAACTCCCGTTTGCCGGAGGAACACTTTGTGTGCTACCAAACGTCACAACGTAACTAGGTGATTATAAAGGTGCTCTACAGGTGTCTCCAAAGGTACATGTTGGGTTGGCGTATTTCGAGATTAGGATTTGTCACTCCGATTGTCGGAGAGGTATCTCTGGGCCCTCTCGGTAATACACATCACTGAAGCCTTGCAAGCATTGCAACTAATGAGTTAGTTGCGGAATGATGTATTACGGAACGAGTAAAGAGACTTGCCAGTAACGAGATTGAACTAGGTATTGAGATACCGACGATCGAACCTCAGGCAAGTAACATACCGATGACAAAGGGAACAACGTATGTTGTTATGCGGTATGACCGATAAAGATCTTCGTAGAATATGTAGGAGCCAATATGAGCATCCAGGTCCCGCTATTGGTTATTGACCGGAGACGTGTCTCGGTCATGTCTACATTGTTCTCGAACCCGTAGGGTCCGCACGCTTAAGGTTTCGACGACAGTTATATTATGAGTTTATGAGTTTTGATGTACCGAAGGAGTTCGGAGTCCCGGATGAGATCGGGGACATGACGAGGATTCTCGAAATGGTCGAGATGTAAAGATTGATATATTGGACGACTATATTCGGACATCGGAAAGGTTCCGAGTGATTCGGGTATTTTTCGGAGTACGGGGTAGTTACGGGAGAAGCAATGGGCCTTGATGGGCTTTAGTGGGAAGAGGAAAAAGGGCCAAGGGGCTGCTGTGGCCCCCCTTCCCTCTAGTCCGAATTGGACTAGGGAAAAGGGGGCCGGCCACCTTTCCTTCTCCTCTACTTCCTTCTCCCTTACTCCCCTCTTGGTGGACTCCTACTAGGACTTGGAGTCCTAGTAGGACTCCACATCCTGGCCGCACCAATTGCCTTGGCCGGCCTCCTCCTCCTCCATCCTTTATATACTGAGGCAAGGGGCACCCCATGAACACAAGTTGATCCACGTGATCTTATTCTTAGCCGTGTGCGGCGCCCCCAGCCACCATAGACCTCGATAATATTGTAGCGGTGCTTAGGCGAAGCCCTGCAGCAGTAACGCATCAAGATCGTCACCACGCCGTTGTGCTGACGGAACTCTTCCCCGACACTTTGCTGGATCGGAGTCCGGGGATCGTCATCGAGCTGAACGTGTGCTAGAACTCGGAGGTGACGTAGTTTCGGTGCTTGATCGGTCGGGCCATGAAGACGTACGACTACATCAACCAAACACTTCCGTTGTCGATCTACCGGGTACGTAGATCACACACTCCCCTCGTTGCTATGCATCACCATGATCTTGCGTGTGCGTAGGAAATTTTTTGAAATTGCTACGTTCCCCAACAAGACTACCCCGACCGAAGCGCCGCAGTAATGCCCAATGAGCCGTCAAATCACAAAACCCCCTCCTTTCCAGCAATAAGTTGGACGGATGAAGCAACCATCATTTCACGCTTCTCTCTCAGCTTCCTCTCTACCCAACCCTCGCTTCCGCCTCATCTTGTTCCTCATTTCTTCAAGAAAACCCTGACCTGCTTCTGCCATTGTTCTTCTCTCCCAAAGAAGGAAAGGTGAGCGCATCAATGGTGTTGATTCTGGCCAAGGCCCGGTCTTGCAACCCCGAGACTGATCCTATAACTCCCTCTCTTTTCTTCTTTTGGGTTTGTGATTATGGTTTCTTTTCTTTTATTTCTATTTGACAGTTTCTTGATGGACGCTGGAGCACCGGCCGAAGTGATGTCTATGGCTCCGGCCAAAACCGTCGAGGCTCATGGTACGAAGAAGCGCAAGCACGCCGCCGAGACTACCGCAGACAAGCTCAAAGCCATCGCCCTGTCCAAGCCCCCCTCTCCGGGATCCCTCATTAAGGAAGTACAGGTAATATCTCTTCTTGACGATCTTTTTCTCGATCTTGATCGTGTTGTTTCATCTAACACGCAATACTAGTACTAGTTGTACAACTTTCTGGGTGATATTGCATGTGATTTTTGTGTGCCAAATGACGGTTCTAAATTCCTCTTTTGACCAAAACATGCGAGAGGTTGACACTGATTTCTTATAGATTACTTTCAACTACTCCCTCTGTCCCAAATTTCTTGTCTTAGATTTGTCTAGATACGGATGTATCTAATACTAAAATGTGACTTGATACATCCATATCTAGACAAATCTAAGACAAGAATTTTGGGACGGAGGGAGTACTTTATGAACATCAATGCTACCTTTTAAGAGGGTATATTTGCCTCAGTAACTTGTGTTATGGATTTTGCATGTAATCCCTCTGCTCTCATGCCTTTGAATACATGTTCTAGTATCTTTGTTCACTCATTTCTGTGCGTATATGTAGTCATATGGAGTATAATATCGAAAATCATCTTATATTTCTGAATGGAGGTAGTAATAAAATATGGTTTCTGTTTGAACTAGAACCAGGTCCGCGGTGGAGATGAAGTTCTCAAAGTCATGCCGTGTGAACTGGAAGACCTGATGATGAGTTTTACTGTTGAACTATCCAGCTGTTGTGTCCTTGTCACCACGTGTCCTGAACTAGTGTTTTCCTGTAGCATTCTTGTCAGGCGTGTTCTCGAGGCTGTACTTGACCACAACAATTTTCTGGCTGTGCCTTCAATTACGAAGGGTGTGGTTCTTGTAAAGCTTCCCAACAAATCTGATGCGGCCTGTCTTCATCATCATGTTTATGAGTGGAAAGACCACTCTATTAGGTTCTCCAAGGTTGACAAGATGGTGATGGTGCGTGTAGACATCTCACACGAAGTCCATGGCCTAGTCAGTTATGCGGGGTTCATCCCGTAGGTCGGTGGCAAGAAATAGTCTGCAGAGTTTAGTTAGTGCAACTTTGCTTGTCTGTAGTAAGTACTATTGTTCAGTACTTGATTTGTGTTTGTGAATCCTCTATTGTTTATTAGTACTGTCGCTTTTGGTGTGTGGTCAGTCCTGAGAACGGTCTATGTTAATGTCTGTCCACTCAATTCAGTCTGTATATTTTGAAGTGTCCAGATCATATTTTTTGTGAGGACGGTTTATCAATTATGGTTACACTCCAATATCTGTATGCATTGCAGGGTTTATCGCACCCACCAGGATTTCCAGTCCCATGGATGTTCGGTCCATACGATTTGTCACGACCTTTGGACTGTCTTTCTTGTGGGAGTAGGCAGGGCCCCTGCATGCCACGCGTAGTTGGACGATCAATCTTCTGTTTAGTACTTCAACATAGTGATTTCCTGGTAAGGATTCACTCGTGTCACATCAAGTAAATCTTATTGATTTACTGTCTAAATCTTATTGATTTAATGTCATGTTTTCTTTCTTTTCCCGCAATTTTACGATGCAGGTTTTGCCATGTGAAATTCATCACAAAATAAACTGTTTGGTTTGCTCTGCGATGGCTATTTTTGCAGGTTTCACTTCTTATGCCGTGTCAGTAACGAAGGCACTGTCCATCACTTATATTACTGGAAAAAATTGGATCAGTATGTTGTCTGAGTACAAGCTGAATCCCTATGATGAACTACAGTTTGGTTTAACAAAAACGCCACAATTAGTCCTCGCGTTTAAAAGAAATGAAGAAAAAAACTGGATCATGATCACGGATCCTAGTCAAGTTAGAAAGCTGATCATAGCAGACCAGACATGATCGCCGCTGTCTCTCACAGATCGAGCACCGGCAGTTGCTCTCGCACTGACAGCGGCAGCAGCTCAGTCTGATCCAGCTGAGGATTGGGCACCGACCGCGTCAGCGGATCAGTCTGATCTACCGGAGGATCGGGCATCGACACCGGCACCAGCTCTACAAGGAGCACCATCTCCGGCAGCAGCAGCGGCTTCGGTACCTGCACCAACACTTGCACTTGCATCTGCTCTGGCCCGTGCAGTTGCACCGGCAACAGACTAGGCTGCAGTTCGCACTTCATATACCAAAGTCCTTACAAAAACCGACATGTCCACCTTCTTGGTAAGCATTGGCCGCCCAAGTGCTTCGTTCTTTTTTCTTTCCATGTTGTTTCACATGATTCACTGTGTTGATCTAACTGTTTGGGTATGTCTTCTTGTTTGCAAACAGAGAATTCCTAGAGCAACGAGGGAGTCGTTCAACAGTCCGGGCGACCGCGGCCAAGTTTCTCTTACCATGCGCAGCCTGGGTGTGAATGAACCTACTCAATATACCATAAGTACAAAGGATGGTCACATGATGATTGATGCTAAAGGATGGTCAAGGTTCAAATCTAAATCATATCTTGCGGTAGGGGATGATGTCAAAATCGAACTTTCTCGGCAAGGAGAGCTGGTCTAAATCAACTTTGAAATTAGCACCATGCAACTGCCGAACTGATCTATCCTCCGAGAGATTTTGATGTAATAATCTGGCATGCTGAAACAAGTGTCCTGTGTGTATAAGTAGTACGACAGTATTATTTATCACATGGTATATCGTTGATAGAATTGCAACTCTGATTGCTGGTTAGGAACTGTCATTCGATTTCATTCCAACAGCTGCCGTGCTTTATTCAATTTTGTGTATTCGCCTTGCGACAGCATCTAAAACCAACACCGTACCGATCGCTTGCAATATGAAAAGCGCTGAGGTAGAACACATGGCCCCCCAAACATGCAGGGGCGGCCTGCGGTCCAAAGTCCAGAACCGTGAGCCTACCTGAGTATTATATTCTCAGCTGAACCCCCATAAAAAAAGCTGAACCCCCATAATGCCCGTGCGTTGCAGAGGGAGTATATTTCTCGGCAAGGTGAGCCTGTGATATAAAAGATTTGTATATTTCTTTACAGAGGGAGTATCTCTTTGTCAAAAAATATATTTATGTGTAACTAGTTACTCCTGTCTTTCTACTTCCTTTCGCTAATATGTGGGGCAACCGACAACGGGGTCCACGTGCCATATGCACAAATTAGAGTGCACAACTTCACGGTAGACAGACCTCGGTCGTAGCGCCGCATTAATGCCCAATGAGCTGTCAAATCACAACCCCCCTTTCCAGCTTTAGCAGTATGCTGGACGGACGAAGCGGCAATATTTCATTGGGCCTGAATCCCTTTCTCCCTCGTCTTCTTGTTCAGAGAAAACCCCCTCTTGGCGATTGCATAGGGTTTTCTCATGGAGAACCAGGTACGAATTCTTCATCCATCCCCGATAAACCCAAGTCCCTTGGTCGCAGGTAATCCTAGGATGGCAGCCGCCGCCGTTGATGCATTTTTGTTCCTACTGAATCTAGTGTGTTTCATTTGCAGTGCCCAAAGTGCGAGTACCCTATAGGTTTCTGCGCCCTCAACGAGACGCCACACTTGTTCCTTCTCATCCTAACACAACATTTTGAAACGCGCATAGTATGTTCCTAGAATCCTCTTTTCTATCCGAGAGGGTGGGTTTTTTTTGAACATGCTGTGTTCTCATATTATTTTTCTAGCAGTTTATTATTTGCTCTGCCAGAACACATGTACTCAAGATGCTCGGCCTTGCCATAACTGAATACACTAGTTTAACGGTCACAGTGAAGACAAGCCATGGATATAAGTTCCGAGTTGGGTTCATGAACCAAGAAGATTGCTGCTTTTTTTATGGCCGAACTTGGATAAACTTTCTCAAGTGTTACGGACTGAAAGTTGGCGCACGAATGTTGATGGAAATAGCAGAACCTGGTCTCATCTTCACTACGATCTTCCACCCGACGTCGTTCCAATTGTTCATCCATGTTAGTTTTGTATCTGGTTCTTGCTTGTTGCCTAGATTACTTCTTAATCCACCTACTCTGTCTAACTAGTCACAATTTAACTTTAGAAGTAGCAACGAATCTCTCACGAAGATGCTAACTTCTAACTAATATTTTCTTATAATTGGTGGCACGTGTAGGTTTTTTCAGAGTTAAGCAGTCTGCTCGTTTGTTACTCTGTAATAACTCGGCTGTTACTAATGGCACTGAAGTTGATTGGATCGACATCCACAAGTTCCTACACTTTATTGATCGTCTTGAGGTCCTTGTGGGGCATTTCAATGGTGGAAGGCCACGTGGTATATGTGTGCCACTGCTGCACTCGTTGAACATGTCCAACAGTGTCGAGAAACTTATGGTACGAGCTGTTTTCTGTTATATATGTTGTCCATAAACTGTTGCTTATACACAGTTTTACAGCTGTGATCTTCTTGAAACAGGAACTGCCGAGTTCTATTGTTCCTATACAGATGCCTGACCATGGTCGGGTCAGACTTGCGCTTGGTCACAACATGATGTTTATGTCGACCTACTCAATTCCCCTTGGAGTGAAAAGATACTTATTCATGGGTGGTCTCAAATAATGAAGGCCCGTCCATCTTGGAGAATAGGACAGAAGATTAGGTTCATGCTTTTCCATGGCTCTAAAGCGAATATCCTGTTTATGACCACAATGCGAGATGAAGCCGCTTTCAGAAGGTTGTGGATGTGCGGGGTGGTGTCTGGGCCTTGCCCTGGGGCTTGGCGGCCTCACCCTTGGTTAACTGTAGGCAAAGTAGCACTGTTCGAGGCATGCTATGTACGGTTGAACCTGTATAAGTACTCATACTGCTTTCAGCTTTGGTTGTTAAGTGCCCCTGCCGGTTTCAGTTAAGGTTGTTAAGTACTCCTGCTGCTTTTACAGTCTCTCATGTTTCTTCAGTCCTGTCTTCATCCAGCCGCCAAAACCAAACCAGCGCCGACGGGGCCGCCTGCTTCCGCCTCCCATGGCTGGCTGCGCCTCAGCGCATGCATCGCCGCCCCACCGTCTCCTAAATAGTTAACGCTGACGTCCTCCGCGCGCTTTGGTGCGCTTACCGCAGCACCGCCCTCTCGCATTGTCAACATGATCAACAAACAACAGGAATCGGCAGAAGTACGTGGAAAGGATGACAGTAGGGGCCCACCACGTCAGCGTATGGAAAAATAAAATGCTTCCTCCTAGTGTTTTCCTGACATCTGGGACCCACGACATTGTGAGCGTATATAGTCAATAGACAAGAGAACAACACAAGATCGGCTGACACCTGGGACGTAGCTACTCGAGCAATATTTTTTTGTTTGGTATTGTTGAGACGGAGCAGGGTTTGAACTGGGCTATGGCCCGTCTAGCCCAGGCTTATATTTTATGTTCACCATGTGACCAGCCCAGCTATTTTTTCTTTGTGAAAATGAGCCCGGTTTATTTTTTCTGAAGAATACCCAATCCAGGCCTACTTATTTTTCTACGCCCTGATGGGCTGATACTCTTTCAAGACGCCTGCAAATCTTGAAAGTAATATGAAATGGGTTGTAAATATAAAAACAGATGACAAATTGGCAATTACTTTATAATTTCTGAATTTTATCACATTTTCATATTCCTATTTCACTAGGCATTAACCTAATTTAAATATGTCTTCAAAGTACTTTAAATCTGGCTGGACATTTCGGTATTAAAAATAGTTTGGAACCCATAGAAATATGCGAAATTGGCCCTGGCCAACAAAAAAAACGACTGCAATAAATTGCATAAGAAGTTGCCATGAGCTATATATAAATTAGTAAAAAAAAGAGGGAGTGGTCTGACTTGTGGGCTTGTTTAGTTGACGCGTATGCAAGATTTTTTAGTTATTATATACGTCAACAAACGATTCTAGCAGACGTAACCGTTGGATGTCAATCCAACGGCCGTCGTGTTTCTTCAATCTCTAATCTTCTTGCTCCAGCCGCCAAAGCAGCACCAGCGTGACTTCCTACTCCCGCCTCCCGTGGCCGGCTGTGCTGCCGCGCAGGCCTCAGCGCCCCTACTACTCCCACCGCTGGCCAGGGCATCCCTCTACTCACCCACACCCCCTGTTATTCTGCGGCGACGGCAGCCTCACACCGCAGCCGAACTAGTGAATGCTCGTACTCCTTTCCGCGTGGGCATCCACTGCCGCATCTTCCCCGGCTCCGCGTCGTCCCCTTCCTATGCCTCGCCGTCGTCCACCGCCATGGTGCTCTCGGCGCGGCGTGGTCTAAGTGGTCAACGACCGACTTCCATCAGAAGAGTACTGTACATGGAGAGGCTGACAGCTGGGTCCATGGCAACCGAAGGAAGTGCCTCCTTATTACGCGGAAAATCATTATTCCTCCACCAGACAGCAGGGATCCACCGGACGCCCACCAGTATATCGCGAAAAAATGTTTGCCCCTGACTGCTGGGACCCACCCGACTGGCCACCATATTTCGGAAAAAAACGTTCCCCCTGCTGTCAACTCGGACCCACCGGAAGTGCCTCCTTATTACGCACAAAAAAATGAATACCCCCTGCTAGCTGGGACCCACCTTGGTGGGAGGCTGCCTTGTGGGCCTACTAAGTTGACAGGGACGGAGGGCTTTGTGAACTTAGTCAATATGCACGATTCTAGCTCCAGTGACCGTACGATGTCCATCCAACGGCCGTAGTGCTTCTTCAACCTCTGGTCTTCTTGCTCCAGCCGCCCAAACCAGCATCGGTCGTGCCTCGTGCTCCTGCCTCCCGTGGTCGGCTGCGATGTGGCGGAGGCCTCACCGCCCCCTACTACTCCCACACCTGGCCAGGCCATCCCTCTACTCACCCACACCCCCTGTTATTCTGCGGTGACGGTAGCCTCACACCGAAGTGAACCAGTGAACCCTCGTACTCCTCTACGCGTGGGCATCCACTCCCGTGTCTTCCCCGGCTCCGCGTCGTCCCCTTCCTAGGCCTCGCCATCGTCCACCACCCTGGTGCTCTCAGCACGGCGTGGTCAATGTGGTCAAGGAACGACTTCCATCGGACGTGGACTGTACGTGGAGAGGCTGACAGCTGGGTCCACGGCCGCAGCAAGGAAGTGCCTCCTTATTACGTGCAAAATAATTATTCCTCCACCTGACAGCGGGACCCGCCGGACGGGCCATCGTATTTCGTGTAAAAAACATTTCCCCCCTAACTGCTGGGACCCACTAGCTACACCTTCGCACGCAAGGAAGTGCGTCCGGGCAAAAAAAAACAAAACAATTCGCCCCCCTGACTGCTGGGACCCACCAGCTACATCTTCGCACGCAAGGAAGTGCGTGACAGTCGGGACCCACCTGGTCGAAGTGTACGTAGCATTGTCATTCTGGTCACGAACGTGTACGTACATACTGGTTGATGTTGAGGCGCGCACGTGTCATAGTAGAGGCGCGCATGTGTCGTAGTAGAGGCGCGCACGTAGCATGTACACGTACGTACAACAGCCAGGGTGCAAGAAATAAAATATGGCCACGTATGTGTACATACGGGCGGGGTCTCGAACGCCTACTCGTGCATACGTATGGCGAGGGCTCGTGTACATGGCTGGGTCGGAACGGAGAAACAGCGTCGTCGTTGTGTTCATGGGGAGGCAACGGAATGCGTGGTCGTGTTCATCGGGAGGGCTTGGATGGAACAGGCGATGGAAACGAGGCCTGGCGTACCGCAGAACGGAGAAAACAGACCTCCTACGGTCGAAATGGGGGTCCTGTTGATCGGGAGGGGTGTGGCGTACCGCAAAACGGAGGAAACGGACCTCCTACGGTTGAAACGAGGGTCCTGTTGATCGGGAGGGGTGTGGCGTACCGCAAAACGGAGGAAATGGACTTGTGTTGGAGCGCTACGGCCGAAACGGGGGTCCTGTTGATCGGGAGGGGTGTGGCGTACCACAAAATGGAGGAAATGGACTTGTGTTGGAGCTCTACTGTCGAAACGGGGGTCCTGTTCATCGGGAGGGGTGTGGCGTACCGCAAAACAGGACTCCACGAGATACTGTTCATCTCCACCGTCGACCCCCTCCAGCCTCCACGAGCTACTGTTCATACACCGTCGACCTCCTCCAGCCTCCACGGGCTCCTATTCATCCAGCCTCCACCGCGCGCTACTCAACCAGCTACTGTTCAACCACCCCTCCACCATCTACTATTCATCCAGCCCTCCACACCATGGGGTCCTGTTCAACCACCCCTCCACGGGCACCCCTCCACCGTCTACTATTCATCTTGCCCTCCACGGGTGGTCCTGTTCATCCAGCCCTCCACGGGGTCCTGTTCATCCAGCCCCAACCGGCTCAATCAATGGGGGTCCTGTTCATCCAAAGGCAACACCACGGGGTCCTGTTCATCCACCCCCACCGGGAACTGTTC
>NC_041384.1:749134405-749149761 GCF_002162155.2 Triticum dicoccoides
AACGCTCACTGTTCATCCAGAGGCAGCATCGATCGGCTTCAGTTAGCAGCAGTAGCAAAGGAATCGCTCGATCGGGTTCAGTTAACAGCCATCGATCGATCGCTCGGGTTCAGTAACGCGTAGCCTGCAGTGCAATCGCTCGGGTTCAGTTAGAGCCCAATGCCTCGCTCGGGTTCAGTTAGAGCCAACGCCTCGCACACACGCCCGTACGTGTACGAGAGAAACGCGCATCGCTCGGCCCCCGACCTCCCACCGTAACCGGGAACTCCCCGAAATTTTCCTCCCCCTCGCTTCTACCATGGTTTTTTTCCGTCATGGACGGCCCAAAGAATATCATGCAGTTGCGTCTCCGGCCCGCCCAGGACGAAAAGCCCATTTTCTGTCATGATTTTTTGTCATAGAAGTAGGAGCCCACCACATCTATGATGATACCGGGTTTTGTCACAATTATCATCATAGAAGTGTCATATGTATGACAGAATTTTTTTTCGTTCGGCCCAAAATGTCACGGATGTGTCTTTTTTTGTAGTGCATTCTTGTTATTTACTTTTGATATAATCCCTTTATGTGATTTCGCTCAGACGTCCGACTGTGGCATCCTAATTATTTACTTTCATTGTAAGCCCTTTTCGAGATGTCACTTAGACGTCCGATTGAGGCACGCACTGTCATTTACATTTTAATATAAGCCCTTTATGAGGTGTCGCCCTGACGCCCGACTGCGGCATGTTAAATTTATTTTTACCTTTCGAGGCGTCGCTTCAGACACCCGATCGGTCTTCAGTTATCTTATTGGGATTTCGGGAGGACTACCGCCTGACTTCCTTTCATTTATCGTGCAGTACAAATCTATTATCTGAGTGTGCATTATTAATCTGCTCATGTGCATCATGTTTGCATTTGTTATATCTTATGTCCAAAGTGTCTTGTGAGTACATTCAAAGTACTCACCTGGCTTGTTGATTTGGCCAGATGTTGACGAAGGCGATCTTATGGATGAAGAGTACGATAGCGAGTCCGACGCCTAGAGGAGTCCCAGTCAGTCACGTGCGATCCTGGAGTTGATCACTTGTATTATATACGCTTCCGCTACCCAATAAAATCATCGAGTCTCACTCCGACGCTTGATGAGCTGTAAGATTTTGGAGTCATGTCACCCACTTCACTGTGACATATCCACCACCACCTTTTTTACGAGTCAGTAGTTATGCCACCACACCCTTTGTGTCATATCCGCCTTTACGTATAATATCGGCGTGCTTGTAATAAATTGTTTAGCATCCTCAACTCAACCTTGTATAATATTTAGTACTTCTGGATTTCTGTATCAAGGATTTGTCTACCGGTAAGAAGGATTCTTCTATACTGGTCAATACAAGGGTCGGCTTTTCAATAAATGTTTTATTGGAAAACCGGTCCTGACAAGCCTTGAGGCGACCTTCCGGGCCCTGGGCGCAAAGGGAGCAAGACTCCCACAGGCTCCAAGTCCGGCCATCGGCCGGACACCGCGCCGGAGCCTTCAGTGGTTCCGGATTCCAGCAGGCAACTCCCTTTTAAGAGAGACAAGCCGCCCGCACCGGTGGCCTCTGTCCATCCAGAAGCACTGGACAACTTGTTGGAAATGCTTCGAGGCGCTTCCATCGACGAAGAGCACCGCACTATTATGAGTGCGGTGATCGAGAAGATTTGGTCTGCCAAAAGCGGACTAACCGAAGCTTGTGCCAGCCTCCTAATAGGCTTTGAGGTAAGTAGTCGAAGTATATAGAAATATTACCGCATGGACAGTAGCCCCTGATGCTCTGTTAGGCATTCGCGAAGAAAAGCCGAATAGAGGATCGAATAATAACTGCAGGAGTCTAATCCAAATATGTCTATATACGTATGCAGCCTTAACAGCTGGCCGCTACTGCACATACTGCGGAGATCGCCGCGCTGAAGCGGAACCTCAAGCGGTCCGAGGAAGAACTCGGCCTTGCCAAAAAGCAGCTCGAGGAGAACAAAGGTAAGCAATACCTTGTCGACATGAAAAAAGTTGTGGTTGCAAGATAACAGGATCATCATGGATGTACCAGGGTCCACAACCGAAGTGGCGACCCTGAAGCAGTTGCTCACCGAGGCCGAAAACAAAGCGGCCAAGGAGTGCACCGAGCAAGAAAAACAAGAGGCCCGAGCAGGTGAGGTGCGGCAAGAGTTTCAAGAACTCGTGAAGAAGCACGAGTCCTTGGAGCGTGACTCAAAGACACGAGGGTCCGAGCTTGCCAAGGCCCTCGAAAGCGCAAAGCATGCCAAGGACGAAGCCCAAAAGGCCCTCCAGGAAATTGAGGCGGTAAAGAAGATAGCGGTGGGTAAGGCATTTATTATGCAAAGTAGGCATGCGAAAGAAAATTTCCTTTTACTTACCCGAGTTCAGAGCTCTCCAGGAGCGTTCGCAGATCTGCCCCGCAGTGTGTCTGATGCTGCGGAATTCTACCAGGCCGAGGAGGGAAGCTCGACGGAGAAGTTGTTCTGGTCTCAGTATACTGGGACCGAACACCCGATGCCCGTGAGCGGCCAGCTGAAGCAACTGGTCGAGCTCCACAAGGCGGCCGAATAGGCCATGAGGGGCCTTATAGTCCGGATGTGGCCTGGCGATTCCCTTCCCAATAGCTACTTCGGCCTGGTGAGGCGGCTTGTGGATGCCTGCCCACGGCTGGAAGTCATAAAGTGGTCCGCCTGCATCAAGGGTGCCCGCAGGGCTTTTGCCTGTGCGAAGGTGCACTGGGCGAAGATGGACGCCGAGAAGCTGGTGAAGGAGGGGCCGCCATAGGGCAAGGAGCATCGCCACCCTGAAATGTATTATGAGGGTGTCCTGAAGGGTGCCCGTCTTGTGGCGGACGAGTGTGCAAAGGATGTAATTTTTGAATGAACTTGCTCGTGTGATCCTGTATTATGAAAACTAGTTCATTTGCACTATGCAACGCTTTTCGAATTTAAAATATTACCTTCTGTGCGGCCGTTTATAAAATCTCAGAGTTGCTAGTCGTCGGCTTCAACCCCCATGCAACTAGTGCTGGGGTGTTCGGGATAAATCTAGGCACTCTTGTTCCCATTTATGGGTCCTTCGAGGGAGGTGCTCAGCGCAGCGAACCAGGTGATACGTCCATTTTGCACCATGCTTTTATATCGATATTTATTGCATTATGGGCTGCTATTTCACAATATGTCACAATACTTATGGCTATTCTCTCTTATTTTACAAGGTTTACATAAGGAGGGAGAATGCCGGCAGCTGGAATTCTGGGCTGGAAAAGGAGCAAATATTAAAGACCTATTCTGCGCAACTCCAAAAGTCCTGAAACTCCACGGAATATCTTAAAATAAATAAAGAAAAATCCTCGCCAAAGATGAAGTCCAAGGGGCCCACACCCTGCTCACGAGGGTGGGGGGCGCGCCCCCCCTCCTAGGGCGCCCCCTACCTCGTGGGCCCCCTGGTGGGTCTCCGATGTCCATCTTCTGCTATATGAAGTCTTTTGATGAGAAAAAAAATCAGAGCGAACCTTTCGGGACGAGACTTCGTCGCCACGAGGCGGAACCTTGGCGGAACCAATCTAGAGCTCCGGTAAAGCTGTTCTGCCGGGGAAACTTCCCTTCGGGAGGGGGAAATCATCACCATCGTCATCACCAACGCTCCTCTCATCGGGAAAGGGCAATCTCCATCAACATCTTCACCAGCACCATCTCATCTCTAAACCCTAGTTCATCTCTTGTATCCAATTCTTGTCTCAAAGTCCGGGATTGGTGCTAGTAGGTTGCTAGTAGTGTTGATTACTCCTTGTAGTTGATGCTAGTTGGTTTATTTGGTGGAAGATCATATGTTCAGATCCTATATGCATATTATTACCCGTCTGATTATGAACATGAATATGCTTTGTGAGTAATTACGTTTGTTCCCGAGGACAAGGGAGAAGTCTTGCTATTAGTAGTCATGTGAATTTAGTATTCGTTTGATATTTTGATAAGATGTATGTTGTCTAGCCTCTAGTGGTGTTATGTGAACGTCGACTACATAACACTTCACCATTATTTGGGCCTAGAGGAAGGCATTGGGAAGTAATAAGTAGATAATGGGTTGCTAGAGTGACAGAAGCTTAAACCTAGTTTATGCGTTGCTTCGTAAGGGGCTGATTTGGATCCATATGTTTCATGCTATGGTTAGGTTTACCTTAATTCTTTTGTTGTAATAAAGGTTAATCATAAGTGGGATGCTTGTTCAAGTAAGAACAGCCCCCAAGCACCGGTCCACCCACATATCAAATTATCAAAGTACCGAACGCGAATCATGTGAACGTGATGAAAACTAGCTTGACGATATTCCCATGTGTCCTCGGGAGCGCTTTTCCTATTATAAGAGTTTCTTCCGGCTTGTCCTTTGCTACAAAAAGGATTGGGCCGCCTTGCTGCACCTTATTTACTTTTGTTACTTATTGCTCGTTACAACTTACCTTATCACCAAACTATCTGTTACCACTTATTTCAGTACTTGCAGAGAATACCTTGCTGAAAACCGCTTATCATTTCCTTCTGCTCCTCGTTGGGTTTGACACTCTTACTTATGGAAAGGACTACGATAGATCCCCTATACTTGTGGGTCATCAAGACTCTTTTCTGGCACCGTTGCCGGGGAGTGTAGCCCCTTTGGTAGGTGGAATTTGATAAGGAAAAATTTATATAGTGTGCTGAAATTTACTGTCACTTGTTACTGTGGAAAGTAATTCTCTGAGGGGCTTGTTCGGGGTATCTTCGCCCTGTCCAGTAGAGCAAAGAGTTGCTCCTCAACCTACTGAACCTATTGAAAATGAAACTCCTTTTGTATTTCCTTCGGGTATGATGGAAAAACTTCTAGCTAATCCTTTTACAGGAGATGGAACAAAGCATCTTGATGAGCACCTATTATATGTGGATGAAGTTTGTGGATTATTTAAGCTTGCAGGTGTACCCGATGATGTTGCTAAGAAGAAGGTCTTCTCTTTATCTTTGAAGGAAGATGCATTGATATGGTATAGGCTATGTGATACGAGATCGTGGGACTATAAAAGATTGATATTGGAATTTCATCAAAAGTATTACCCTATGCATCTTGTTCATCGTGATCGCAGTTATATATATAATTTCTGGCCTCGCGAAGGAGAAAACATCGCTCAAGCTTGGGGGAGGCTTAAATCAATGTTATATTCATGCCCCAATCATGAGCTCCCGAGAGAAATAATTATGCAAAGTTTTTATGCTTGGCTTTCTGAAAACAATCGCACCATGCTCGATACTTCTTGTGCTGGCTCTTTTATGATGAAGACTATTGAATTCAGATGGAATTTATTGGATATAATTAAACTCAACTATGAAGATTGGGACCTCGACGATGGTAAGAGTTCAGGTATGACACCTAAGTTTGATTGTGTTAAATCTTTCATGGATACCGATATTTTCCGTAAGTTTAGCACTAAATATGGACTTGACTCTGAGATAGTAGCTTCTTTCTGTGAATCTTTTGTTACTTATGTTGATCTCCCTAAGGAGAATTGGTTTAAATATCATCCTCCCATAGAAGTAAAAGTAGCTGCACCTATTAAAGTTGAAGAAAAGATTGTCACTTATGATGATCCTATTGTTCCTACCTCTTATGTTGAGAAACCACCTTTCCCTGTTAGAGTAAAGGATCATGCTAAAGCTTAAACTATTGTTCGTAAAAGCAATATCAGAACTTATTTACCCCCTGAGCAAGTTAAAGTAGAACCTAATATTGCTATTGTTAAAGATCTCTTGTCTGATAATATTGATGGGCATGTTATTCAGTTCGAAGGTGAAACTGCCAGAATTGCTAAACCCTGTGTTAAAGATAAACATAGACCTGTGGTAGGCGTGCCTGTTATATCTGTTAAAATAGGAGATCATTGTTATCATGGCTTATGTGATATGGGTGCTAGTGCTAGTGTTATACCGCATACTTTGTACGAAGAAATTAAGAATGAAATTGCACCTGCTGAATTAGAAGGAATTGATGTCACAATTAAACTTGCCAATAGAGATACTATTTCACCAATTGGGATTGTTAGAGATGTTGAAGTCTTGTGTGGGAAAACTAAATATCCCACTGATTTTCTTGTTCTTACTTCTCGACAAGATAGCTTTTGTCCCATTATATTTGGTAGACCCTTCTTGAACACTGTTAATGCTAAGATAGATTGCGAAAAGAATGTTGTTACTATTGGCTTGGATGATATGGTTCATGAGTTTAATTTCTCTAAATTTAGTAAACAATATCGTGAGGAAGAATTGCCTAGTAAGGATGATATTATTGGTCTTGCTTCTATTGCCGTACCTCCTAGTGATCCTTTAGAACACTATTTGCTAGACCATGAAAATGATATGTTCATGAATGAAAGAAGGGAAATAGATGAAGTATTCTTTAAAGAGGAACCTATTCTGCAACAGAACTTGCATGTTGAAATTTTAGGGGATCCCCCTCCACCCAAGGGTGATCCCGTTTTTGAGCTTAAACCGTTGCCTGATAATCTTAAATATGCTTATCTCGATTAAAATAAGATATATCATGTTATTATTAGTGCTAACCTTGCAGAGCATGAAGAAGAAAGACTATTGAAAACTCTGAAGAAGCATCGTGCCGCTCTTGGATATACTCTTGATGATCTTAAGGGCATTAGTCCCACTCTATGTCAACATAAAATAAATCTGGAAGCAGATGCCAAACCAGTTCGTGATCCTCAATGACGTCTGAATCCTAAAATGAAGTAAGTGGTAAGAAAAGAAATACTCAAGCTTCTGGAGGCAGGTATAATTTATCCCATTGCTGATAGTCAGTGAGTAAGTCCTGTCCATTGTGTCCCTAAGAAAGGAGGTATTACTGTTGTTCCTAATGATAAAGATGAATTGATTCCACAAAGAATTAGTACAGGTTATAGGATGGTAATTGATTTCCGCAAATTAAATAAAGCCACTAAGAAAGATCATTACCCCTTACCTTTTATTGATCAAATGCTAGAAACATTATGCAAACACACACACTACTGCTTCCTAGATGGTTATTCTGGTTTCTCTCAAATACCTGTGTCGGCTAGAGATCAATCAAAGACTACTTTTACATGCCCTTTTGGTACTTTTGCTTATAGATGTATGCCTTTTGGTTTATATAATGTACCTGCTACCTTTCAAAGATGCATGATGGCTATATTCTCTGACTTTTGTGAAAAGATTTGTGAGGTTTTCATGGACGACTTTTCCATCAATGGTTCCTCTTTTGATGATTGCTTGAGCAATCTTGATCGAGTTTTGCAGAGATGTGAAGAAACTAATCTTGTCTTGAATTGGGAAAAGTGCCACTTTATGGTTAATGAAGGTATTGTTTTGGGGCACAAAGTCTCCGAAAGAGGTATTGAAGTTGATAAAGCCAAAGTTGATGCTATTGAAAAGATGCCATGTCCCAAGGACGTCAAAGGTATAAGAAGTTTCCTTGGTCACGCCAGATTTTATAGGAGGTTCATTAAGGACTTCTCAAAAATTTCTCGGCCTCTGACTAATTTATTGCAAAAAGATATACCCTTTGTCTTTGATGATGATTGTGTAGAAGCATTTGAAGTACTTAAGAAAGCATTAGTCTCTGCACCTGTTGTTCAGCCACCTGATTGGAATTTACCCTTTGAAATTATATGTGATGCTAGTTGAGGGAGTCCAGGATTAGGGGGTGTCAGGATAGCCGGACTATACCTTCAGCTGGACTCCAGGACTATGAAGATACAAGATTGAAGACGTCGTCCCGTGTCCGGAAGGGACTTTCCTTGGCGTGGAAGGCAAGCTTGGCGATATGGATATGTAGATCTCCTATCATTGTAACCGACTCTGTGTAACCCTAACCCTCTCCGGTGTCTATATAAACCGGAGGGTTTTAGTCCGTAGGACAACACAACAATCATACCATAGGCTAGCTTCTAGGGTTTAGCCTCCTTGATCTCGTGGTAGATCTACTCTTGTACTACCCATATCATCAATATTAATCAAGCAGGATGTAGGGTTTTACCTCCATCAAGAGGGCCGGAACCTGGGTAAAACATCGTGTCCCTTGTCTCCTCTTACCATCCGCCTAGACGCATAGTTCGGGACCCCCTACCCGAGATCCGCCGGTTTTGACACCGACATTGGTGCTTTCATTGAGAGTTCCTCTGTGTCGTCGCTTTTAGGCCCGGTGGCTCCTCCGATCATCAATAGCGATGCAGTCCAGGGTGAGATTTTTCTCCTCGGACAGATCTTCGTCTTCGCCGGCTTTGCACTGCGGGCCAATTCGCTTGGCCATCTGGAGCAGATCGAAAGCTACACCCCTGGCCATCAGGTCAGGTTTGGAAGTTTAAACTACACGGCTGACGTCCACGAGGACTTGATCTTCGACGGATTCGAGCCACAGCCGAGCGCACCGCACTGTCACATTGGGCATGATCTAGCTCTGCCGCCGAATAGTGCCCTAGAGGCCGCACACGCATCGGTTCCAACCCTTAATTCAGAGCCAACTGCGCCGACCGAGGATGAGTGGTTGGACGTCGCCTCGGGGGCTGCGATCTCAACGGCAATCAAGCCGAACACCAGCCCCACACTCCGCAAGGCCCATGACTCCGAGGGGCCGGACTCCTCTCTGGACTCCGAGCCCTCCGCACCCCTGCCGATCAAATCCGATTGAGCGCCGATCATGGAGTTCACCGCCGCGGACATTTTTCAGCACTCGGCCTTCGGCGACATTCTGAAGTCACTAAAGTCTCTCTCTTTATCAGGAGAGCCCTGGCTGAACTACGGTCAGCAAGGTTGGGATACGGACGATGAAGAAATTCAAAGCCCACCCACCACCCACTTCGTAGCCACTTTCGATGATTTAACCGACATGCTCGACTTCGACTCCAAAGACATCGACGGTGAGGGAGTCCTGGATTAGGGGGTGTTCGGGTAGCCGGACTATACCTTCAGCCGGACTCCAGGACTATGAAGATACAAGATTGAAGACTTCGTCCCGTGTCCGGATGGGACTTTCCTTGGCGTGGAAGGCAAGTTTGGCGATGCGGATATTCAAGATCTCCTACCATTGTAACCGACTTTGTGTAACCCTAACCCAATCCGGTGTCTATATAAACCGGAGGGTTTTAGTCTATAGGACAACTTCATCATACAACAATCATACCATAGGCTAGCTTCTATGGTTAGCCTCTTTGAGCTCGTGGTAGATCTACTCTTGTACTACCCATATCATCAATATTAATCAAGCAGGAGTAGGGTTTTACCTCCATCGAGAGGGCCCGAACCTGGGTAAAAACATCGTGTCCCTTGTCTCCTATTACCATCCGGCCTAGACGCACAGTTCGGGACCCCCTACCTGAGATCCGCCGGTTTTGACACCGACATTGGTGCTTTCATTGAGAGTTCCTCTGTGTCGTCACTTTTGGGCCCGATGGCTCCTTCTACCATCTATAACGATGAAGTCCAGGGTGAGACTTTTCGCCCCGGACAGATCTTCATCTTCGGCGGCTTCGCGCTGCAAGCCAATTGGCTTGGCCACCTGGAGCAGATCGAAAGCTACGCCCCTGGCCATCAGGTCAGGTTTGGAAGCTTGAACTACACGGCTGACATCCGCGGGGATTTGATCTTCGACGGATTCAAGCCACAACCAAGCGTGCCGCACTATTTCGAGTGGCATGATCTAGCTCGGCCGCCGAACAGTGCCCTGGAGGCCGCACACGCACCGGTTCCAACCTTTAATTTGGAGCCTATTGCGCCAATCGAGGATGAGCGGTTGGACGTCACCTCGGGGGCTGCGATCTCAAAGGCTATCGAGCCGAACATCTGCCCCGCGTTCCGCACGGCCCGTGACTCCGAGGAGCCGGATTCCTCTCCGAACTCCGAACCCTCCGCGCCCCTGCCGATCGAATCCAATTGGCGCCAATAATGAAGATCACCGCCGCGGACATCTTTCAGCACTCGCCCTTCGGTGACATCCTGAATTCTCTAAAGTCTCTCCCTTTATTAGGAGAGCCTTGGTCGGACTACGGTCAGCGAGGATGGGATACAGACGATGAAGAAATTCAAAGCCCACCCACCACCCACTTGGTAGCCACTGTCGACAATCTAAATGACGTGCTCAACTTCGACTCCGCAGACATCGACAGCATGGACGACGATGCAGGAGATACTGATGAACCAACGCCCATAGGGCATTGGTCAGCCACCTCATCTCACGATGTGTACATGGTGGATACCCCTAAAGGAAGCGACAACAAGGAAAAAGGGGATGGAACGGGGGACCGATCCATCAAAAAGCAATCAAAGCGTCGGCGCAAACTCCAACCCAAGCCCCGCCTCGATAAAGACCCAACCATAGAGCAGGATGAGCCGGTAGACGACGAGCAGGCCTTAGAGCAACCGTCCGAACAGGGCAACGCGAATAGAGAAACCGAACATCCCTCCCCCGGCGAAAATGGCACTCTGGACGACCTTACGCCGGATAAACCCACGAAGCAGAAGAATCTCCACAAGAGGCTCATTGCAACAACACGCAGCCTGAAAAAGCAGAAGCGAAAGCTAAAAACGGCGGAAGATGCACTCAGGATCAGATGGAGCAAAGTAATCAATACCGCAGATAAATACGGCGACAGTCGCCGCACTAAAAGCTATCCGAAGAGAAAGCTACTGCCTGAATTCGACGAAGAGGCCCTAGAGCCCTCGCATTCAAAAAATAAGAAAGCCACACGGTGGGATAGATGACCCCATGGCCAGCATAAAGCGGCAAGCGGCGCCGCACCTAAGTCGGCATGCGACCCACTTAAAGATTCACATCATGGCCCAGTCAGGTCCATTTATGGGCCAAGAAAGCAAGCTCTCGTAAGCAATGCAATAAAGCCATTATCAGAATCTGGCACACCCAAATACAGGGGCGCCGCACACCCCCTATGTTTCACCGATGAGGTACTGGACTATGAATTTCCAGAGGGATTCAAACCCGTAAACATAGAGGCATATGATGGAACAACAGACCCTGGAGTCTGGATCGAGGATTATATCCTCCACATACATATGGCTAGAGGAGATGACCTCCACGCCATAAAATACTTACCCCTTAAGCTTAAAAGGCCAGCCCGGCATTGGCTTAACAGCCTTCTTGAAAACACAATCGGAAGTTGGGAAGACCTCGAGGACGCTTTTCGAGCAAGTTTTCAAGGGACCTACGTCCGCCCTCCGGATGCAGACGATCTTAGTCACATAACTCAACAGCCCGGAGAATCAGCTCGGCAATTCTGGAATAGATTCCTCACTAAAAAGAATCAGATAGTCGACAGTCCGGACGCCGAAGCCTTAGCAGCTTTTAGGCATAACGTCTGAGACGAATGGCTCTCTAGACACCTCGTCCAAGAAAAGCCAAGAACAATGGCCGCACTGACAAGCCTCATGACCCGCTTTTGTGCAGGAGAGGACAACTGGTTAGCAAGATGCGGCACCAGTGACCCAAGTACATCCGAAATTAGAGATGGAAACGGAAAACCGCGACGCAATAAGGACCGTCGCCGGACTAAGGAAAAAAGTCCGAAGAGCACGGCAGTCAACGTCGGATTCAAAAGCTCACGACAGAATCAGACAAAGCCGCCCCTCCAGGATAACACGGATGATCCATCCAACTTAAACAAAATCCTGGACAGGATATGTCAAATACACAGTACTCCCAGGAAGCCTGCTAACCATACCCACAGAGATTGTTGGGTTTTCAAACAATCCGGCAGACTCAACGCCGAACACAAGGGGCTCGACACACCAAGCGAAGACGAGGACGAACCCCAAAAGCAGAGCACCAGGACACAAAAGAACTTCCCACAAGAAGTAAAAACAGTAAACTTACTTCACATAACAAAACGTGCGGCGCCCATAAAGGTACGCACCACACGACCTATCCCAAAGGGGTCCCGCCACTGGTTGTCAAAACCAACCATCTTCGATCAGCTGGACTATTCTAGAAGTATCAGGAACGCAGGCTGGACTACCTTGGTACTCGATCCAAAAATTGGCGGACTCTAGTTTTCAAATGTCCTTATGGACGGCGACAGTGGACTAAACCTGATATATCAGGACACAATCCGTCACATGGGGATAGACCCAACAAGAATTCATCACAGCAAAACCTCCTTTCAAGGGGTAACACCAGGTCCGGACACCCGGTGCATGGGTTTTCTCCGGCTTGAAGTTATATTCGGCTACCCCGATAACTTCCGTCGCGAAAAGCTAACTTTCCACATCGTCCCATTCTCAAGTCGCTATCAAGCACTACTGGGACGCGAAGCTTTCGCCCGCTTTAACGCAATACCGCATTATGCATCTCTAACGCTTAAGATGCCCGGTCCACGAGGCATCATCTCTTTGAAGGGGAAGCATTGAAGTGCGCCTCCCCCAAGCGGAGGACTGTGCGGCCGCTTTGACAGCCCCACAATAAAATGGCTTCACCGGCCAAAAAATTCGGAATAGGTCATTAAAGACCACGAACGCGGATGGACGAGTTCGACACAAAATTATCATGGATGCAGGCTTAACGGCCACACACCCCTGTTCTAGGGGCTATGCACCCGTAAACTAAGACACAATCAAGCTCGGTTTAACATATTTTACCTTACACTTTGTTTATTCAATATAAATTCTGTTCGGCACGACCCTCTTTTCAACCTAGTTACTCTCTTTTTACAGATGATCATCGTGCTGCGCCCGTCCAGGATACGGCACAATGGAGACACAGGCGCAGACGTGCAGTAGGGACCCGTTCTAAGGATTCTTTTTAGACTAAGACCCTGTGTAAACCTTTTTTACTGTCTCTTGTTGTTATATATCCCCTGGTTTTCTCTCATATAACCAAGGAGGAGGCTGGCGTCTTGGCATGTGGCCACGTCAGAATTTTTGCGCGTACCTGGACACTAGGGGCTTTTTTATAAAGGGTGTTGTTTCGCCCGCACTCATAAAGACCGAACACCTTAGGGAGTGTTCGGCGTCGCGAGTTTTGGCATTCTATGCATCAGCTCCGAATCATGTCTTTGGTCAAATGTTGGGTTGCCCGGCTCCTCAGTTCGGCTACCTTACGTTCCGCTCTATCAGTAAGGTAGCACCAGGAGAACTACTGCGATTGTGCCCCGGTTAGGCCGGGTGAGCACCTCAGTAGAGAAAGCCGAAAACTGACTGTCATGATGTAGCGTGAGACTGGTCAGCCACTCGATGACCTACCGGAATTTATAGGATTCCTCCGTTTTAACGAAGGGCCATTTCCCGGCCAGGCACATACGCGCCCCGAACTCGGGCGAGCGCAGTCGCCAGCAAGGGGCTACCAAAATAGTCCCACTGTCAAGCTCCTATCGCTAAGTGAAAGTGTTAAAGCATTATAGTCCGGATGCCTGGCCCGCTGCGCTATCACCTCCTTTGTAGGACCAAGACATTGGATTAAATGTGAAAATGCGTCTTCTGCGAGCACCCCCGCACTATGTGCGTGGGGGCTGAAGCCAACGACTGCCATCTTTCAGATTTTGTATATATATATCTTAAAACGGCCGCACAGGAGGTGTTCCCAATACTTGAAGGCACAAGTATAAAAGGCCACTACAATTTATCAAAATATTTCTTTATAATTACATATGCTATCATAACATAGCATCCTTCAAGCACTGCGTCTCTATTACATGAGCGCCTTCAAGGACATCCTGAAAATAGTGCTCGGAGGGTACTCGGCTTTTGTCCGAATCTCGGGACGCCACAACGGTGATCTCCATCTCTGCCCAGTATGTCTTGACACGGGCAAGAGCCATCCGTGCGCCCTCCATGCATGCTGACCTTTTCATCGCATTGATACGCGGCACCGCGTCAAGGAATTGCTGCACCAAGCTGAAATAACTCTTCGGCTCCGATCTCCCCGGCCACAGATGACCCATGACGTACTTCATGGCGAGTCCGGACAACCTATTCAGTTCGGCCCATTGAGCCAGGCGATCGTCCACTGCCAGTGGACGCTCTGGATTGTGGAACTGCGACCAGAAAAGCTTTTCCACTTCGCGATCTTTTTTATCTTTAAAGTGTTCGGTCGCATCAGCAGCACTTGTTGCCAAATCCAGATAGGTGTCCTCCACACTCCACATCCGGTCCAACGGAGCAAACTTCGGATCGCAAAACTTCCTCCGCAGCATAAAGGGCTTTCCAGCCGCAATATGTTCGGCCTGATGCAGCTCCTCCTTCGCAGCTCTCATCGTAGAGAGAGCGTCCTTGGCATCGGCAATGGCCTTCTCTAAGTCCGTCTGTCTCGCCCGGTCTTCTTTCTCAAGAAGTTTGCAACGGTCTGCAGCGCTCTTTAACTTCTCGGCCATCTCGGCCATCTCTTCCTTGCTTCGGCAGTGAGTAGCCTGTTTGGCTCTCAGCTCTTCAAGGGCTTTCTCGGCAGCTGCATCACTTTTTCTGGCTTGTTCCTTAGCTCGGGCAAGTTCTGCCCTAAGACACTCCATGGCGGCCGCACCATCTGCGTCAAGCACACACATTGTAAGACACTGGCATGAAGCTCCTCTTACCTGATGCCGCCCGAGGAATTACATACCTTGAACCTCATCAAGCCGCTTGTTGACAAGCGCGATGTCGGCATCTTCCATGTCCAGTTGCCGCTTTAGTTCGTCAAAATCATCAGTTCGGCTCGATTCCGGACACCTCGCCACCTACATTCAAAGGTGACATCTTAGACCTGGGATTATGATCCTCTGCGCGCCGTCATTTCTTGACGACGCACAGAGTCTCAGGGGCTATTATCTACACAGGGCGCATCTTACTTATGCGCAACTGACAAAAGTGTACACTATCTAACGTACCTCAAAACCCGTCAGTAAACTTTTGACGGCCTCATGCAATCTGCTTTCTGCGGATGAAATCCTTTCAATCACCGTGCCCATCAATGCACGGTGCTCCTCTGAGATAGAAGCTCGCCCCAGCAGAATCTTTAGCTCCTCCGGCCGAGCACCAGACAGTGCCGGACTTGTCCTATGGCCTCTTTCGAAGGCCGGACGCGGAGAACCTTGGGGGGCCACATAGCTATCTTCTGCCCCTGCCGGATTCGTAGAAACCCTCCGCGACGACACCTCAGGGTCGCCCGCCTCGCTAGGCGGTACGGCAGTAGGAGGCGTTCCGCTCTCCATCATCTCCGAAAGAAGATCCCCCGAAGACGAGCTCTGCTGAGAGGGGCTGAGGTCCGAGCTACAAGGTAAAAATTTCGGTTAATTTTATCATATAAAGCAAGGATTTCTCTCATCCCTCAAAAGGAAAATCTCTCTCTA
>NC_041384.1:749150281-749305840 GCF_002162155.2 Triticum dicoccoides
CTCCGGGTCGTCAGAGGTTGCCCTCTTCTTCCCCTTAGGAGAGGAATTGTCGGTTCCTCCCTTCGGAACAGCCTCCTTCGAGGAGGCCATAGTTTCCTTGTCCTCCCCCTCACTTCCCTCCAAAGGCATTATCTTCAACATCCTAACAAGCACGGGATCCAGCCTGGTTTCGGGAAGGGGAGCCGGACACCTGATCAGCTTTGCCTTCGCTATCCACTCCAGTTTAAAAGGACGGCTCTTTTAGGGGCAAGCTTATGACAATTATACGGATAGCAGGTCCGGGCACAAGGTTACTTACTTGAGTATCCGGGCGATTGCAGCTTAGGCCTGCGTCCTCGCTCAAATCCGCACACGTTGCTTGTGATCCGAAGAACTGTTTATACATCTCCGCGGGCGTTGCGCCCATGAAATGCTGGAGAGCTTGCGCCCCTCTGGATTAAACTCCCACAGGCGAAGGGAGCGACGTTTGCCGGGAAATATTCGGTGTATTAGCATGACCTGCGTCACCTTGACCAGGCTGAGGTCTCCTTCTAAGAGATCCCTAATGCGGCCCTGCAACAAGGGCACGTCTTTGGATAACCCCCAATCTAATCCTTTGTTGACCCATGACGCTAGCCGTGGTGGGGGACCCGAGCGAAAGGCAAGAGGCGCCACCCACTTGGTGCCCCTGGGAGCGGTGATATAGAACCATTCTCGTTGCCACAAGCCAAGCTCCTCTTGATAAGAGCCCTCGGGCCATGGAGCATCAACATTCTTGCTTATAACAGCGCCTCCACACTCTGCGTGTCGTCCCTCGATCATCTTCGGCTCCACTTTAAAGGTTTTGAGCCATAATCCAAAGTGAGGGGTAACACGGAGGAACGCTTCACACACGACGATGAATGAGGAAATATGGAGGATGGACTCCGGAGCTAAGTCGTGGAATTCCAGCCCGTAATAAAACAGCAGCCCCCTCACAAAGGGATCCATTGGGAGGCCTAACCCCCGAAGGAAGTGAGATATGAACACCACGCTCTCACCAAGCTGGGGACTGGGAATGGCCTGCCCTTGAGCAGGCAACCTATGCGAAATTTCGCTGGTCAAGAACCTAGCCTCTCTCAACTTTAGCACGTCCTCCTCCATGGCGGAGGAGGGCATCCATCGGCCTTGAAGGTCGAAACCGGACATTGTCGAAGGTCCAAAGCGCCTGGAATCTGGAGCCTAGGGTGTTGGAACTCGAGGCGACGGGCGAACTCGTTTGAGATTGGAAAAAGGAGTAAGGCCTTGGTCTCTTTATAAGAGGTTGAATACCAAGAGCCCTCCCCATAACCGTTTGGGACTCGCCTTTAATCGAGGAAACGTGCTAATGGGCACGATTGGGTTACCCACGTCCGTATTGATGAGAATCCCGTAAAAGGGGGACACGATCTCTACTTTGACAAGACGTGCCAAGGAAACCGCCTCGCAAAACGTGCTGAGGTGGAAAAGTAAAAACGATTCGAGTAAAGGACTTGGCCATAGTGTGATGTCATGCTGCGGAATACGTCAGCAGATTAGATTTGTGTTAATATTATTCTCTCTATGGCAATATGTGGAAACTTATTTTGCAGAGTCGGACACTATCCTTGGTGTTTAAAATCTTCTTGAAGAACTTGGAGGAGGAACCCACCTTGCAATGCCGAAGACAATCTGCGCGCCGGACTCGTCGTCATTGAAGCCTGGTTCAGGGGCTACTGAGGGAGTCCTGGATAAGGGGGTGTTCGGGTAGCCGGACTATACCTTCAGCCTGACTCCCGGACTATGAAGATACAAGATTGAAGACTTCGTCCCGTGTCCGGATGGGACTTTCCTTGGCGTGGAAGGCAAGCTTGGTGATGCGGATATTCAAGATCTCCTACCATTATAACCAACTTTGTGTAACCCTAACCCTATCCGGTGTCTATATAAACTGGAGGGTTTTAGTCCGTAGGACAACTTCATCATACAACAATCATACCATAGGCTGGCTTCTAGGGTCAGCCTCTTTGATCTCGTGGTAGATCTACTCTTGTACTACCCATATCATCAATATTAATCAAGCAGGAGTAGGGTTTTTACCTCCATCGAGAGGTCCCGAACCTGGGTAAAAACATCCTGTCCCTTGTCTCCTGTTACCATCCAGCCTAGACGCACAGTTCGGGACCCCCTACCCGAGATCCGCCGGTTTTGACACCGACAGACGGTATGGACGCCGATGCAGGAGACGATCAAGAACCATCACCTATAGGGCACTGGAAAGCCACCTACATATACATGGTGGACACACCAAAAGAAGGAGATGGCGATGGAACAGCGGAGGATGACCCCTCCAAGAAACCGCCTAACCGCCGGCGTCAGCGGCGCCGCTCTAAATCCCGCCATAGCAAAAACGGTGATTCCGGCACGGGAGATAATAATACTTCGGAGAGTGCCGAAGAAAACCCCCTCTAGCAAGATTCAGCACAGGAGGATGGAGAAGCCAGCCCTCATGAGAGACCGGTAGACAGAGAGGTCGAGGACGATAATTATATGCCTCCCTCTGAAGACGAGGCAAGCCTCAACGACGATGAATTCGTCGTTCTAGAGGATCCCGTCGAACAAGAGCGTTTCAAACACAGGCTCATGGCCACGGCAAGCAGCCTCAAGAAGAAGCAGCAACAGCTTAGAGCTGATCAAGATTTGCTAGCCGACAGATGGACTGAAGTCCTTGTGACCGAAGAGTATGAACACGAACGCCCCTCCAAGAGTTACCCCAAGTGCAGGTTGCTACCCCGATTAGAGGAGGAAGTACCTAAACCTACATCACCAGCGCATGATACGGCCGACCGACCACCTCGTGGCCGCGACAGAGAGGCCTCTCGGCCCTCCACTCAAGGCGCACCCCGGAGCCGCTCAAAATATACCAAGGCACGGGAAAATGTGCCAGACCTGCGACATATATTGGAGGATAGGGCAAGGCAAAGAAGATCTATCTACGAATCGCACGGGCACCCCACGACACGTGACAGTGATCATCACTCAGGATATAGTAAATTCGGCCAGGCCGAACACAATAGACAAAGCTCCTCTGAGCTACGTCACGATATAGCCCAATACAGAGGTGCCGCACACCCACTATGCTTCACAGATGAAGTAATGGATCATCAAATCCCTGAGGGTTTCAAACCCGTGAACATCGAATCATACGATGGCACAACAGATCCTGCGGTATGGATGGAGGATTATCTCCTTCATATCCACATGGCCCGCGGCGATGATCTACATGCCATCAAATACCTCCCACTCAAAATTAAGGGACCAGCTCGGCATTGGCTTAACAACTTGCCAGCAGAATCAATCGGTTGTTGGGAGGACCTGGAAGCCGCATTCCTCGACAATTTCCAGGGCACTTATGTGCGACCACCAGACGCCGACGACCTAAGCCACATAATTCAGCAGCCAGAGGAATCAGCCAGGCAATTCTGGACACGGTTCCTAACAAAGAAAAATCAAATAGTCGACTGTCCGGATGCAAAGGCCCTAGCAGCCTTCAAGCACAATATCCGTGACGAGTGGCTTGCCCGGCACCTCGGACAGGAAAAGCCGAAATCCATGGCAGCCCTCACGACACTCATGACCTGCTTTTGCGCGGGAGAAGACAACTGGCTTGCTCGTAGCAACAATATGACCAAGAACCCTGGTAATTCAGATACCAGAGACAGTAGTGGCAGGTCGCGTCGCAACAAGCAAAAGCACCGCATTAACGGCGACAATACTGAAGATACAGCAGTTGATGCCGGATTCAGAGGCTATAAATCCGGTCAGCGGAAAAAGCCATTCAAAAGAAATACTCAGGGCCCGTCCAGTTTGGACCGAATACTCGACCGCTTGTGCCAGATACATGGCACCCCCGAAAAGCCAGCCAATCACACCAACAGGGATTGTTGGGTGTTCAAGCAGGCGAGCAAGTTAAATGCCGAAAATAAAGACAAGGGGCTGCATAGCGATGATGATGAAGAGCCCCGGCTGCAGAACAACAGCGGACAGAAGGGTTTTCCCCACAAGTGCGGATGGTGAACATGATATACGCAACCCACATCCCCAAGAGGGAGCGGAAGCGCGCGTTAAGGGACGTATATGCGATGGAGCCAGTCGCCCCAAAGTTCAACCCATGGTCTTCCTGCTCGATCACCTTTGACCGAAGGGACCACCCCACCAGCATCCGTCATGGTGGATTCGCCGCATTTGTTCTAGACCCAATTATTGACGGATTTCACCTCACTAGAGTCCTTATGGACAGCGGCAGCAGCCTGAACCTGCTTTACCAGGATACAGTGCGGAAAATGGGCATAGATCCCTCGAGGATTAAGCCCACCAAAACGACCTTTAAAGGCGTCATACCAGGTGTAGAAGCCAATTGTACAGGCTCAGTTACACTTGAAGTGGTCTTCGGATCTCCGGATAATTTCCGAAGCGAGGAGTTAATCTTCGACATAGTCCCGTTCCGCAGTGGCTATCACGCCCTGCTCGGGCGAACCGCATTTTCTAAGTTCAACGCGGTACCGCACTACGCATACCTTAAGATCAAGATGCTAGGCCCTCGAGGAGTAATTACGGTCAATGGAAACACTGAACGCTCCCTCCGAACAGAGGAGCACATGGCGGCCCTCGCAGCGGAAGTACAAAGCAGCCTCTCAAGGCAGTTCCCCAGTCCGACCATTAAACGTCCGGACACCGTCAAGCGCGCCCGGAGTAACCTACAACAAGACCGCCTGGCACGTTCCGAGTAGGCGTAGCAATGCGACCCCAACCCCAGCCCTCGCGAAAATGCGAAATCAGTGCTCCGCGTACATAACTACGCTCTTGAAATACCATGGGCACAGGGGGAGGGGCACCATCACGGCACGCCCAAAACATGGCTTAAACCGTACTAGGGGCTGTCGATTTCTTTTTTTTAATTTTCTCTTACTTTCAGGACTCCATTCTTCGGAAGGCCTGTCCGGCAGTACAATTGCAGCACAAACGATACAAGAATCAGGGAAGCAGACAAGCCATGCCGCATTATGGAACTCCCATGTGGTCTCTATCACAAGTAGTATACCTGTTTCGCATACAATTCCGCAGCCTGCCCCTGGACCGGACATGTTAAATAGTCCAACCTTTTGCTTATCGCGTTATTTGTATCGTTCTGCCTTGATCGCAGACTTTTTAATAAACAATGCATAGCTTTTGTCTATTTTTGCATTACTCTTTTTATGAATATATGTTCATTAATGACATGTTGCACCAGTACACTGTGGTACGGCCAATACGCCAGGGGCTTCAGTACCCCTCAATATGGCGTGAGAAGTCCGAACACCTTAACAAGTGCGGCACCCTGAACTTATAGCATTATATGCATCGGCTCCGAATCATGTGTTGGGTCAATAGTTGGGTTTGCCCGGCTCCTATGTTTTGGTACCTTACGTTCCGCTATATCGGCTAAGGTAGCACTAGGAGAACTACTGTGATTGTGCCCCAGTTGAGATGGGCTGAGCACCTCAGTAGAGAAAGCTAAAACTGACTGTCATGATGAAGCGAGAGCTGGTCGCTGTTCGAGAGGTTCTTCGAGTCCCTAAAGACTTATGCCGCTTAGAGCGAGGAGCCGGCTTTGTCCGACCAAGGCATGGATAGCGCCCCGAATTCGGTCTTTCGAATACCAGGGGCTTCGCCGAAATTTAAAATTATAGAATTCTATGGCTAAGTGAGAGTGTTCAAGCATTATAGTCCGGTTGCCTTGTTCGTTGTGCTGAGCGCCTCCATCGAAGGACCCAAACATGGGAAAAAGAGCGCTCAGGTTTATCCCGAACACCTCAGCACTAGTGGCATGGAGGCAGAAGCCGACGACTCGCCATCTCTCAAATTTGATAAACGGCCGCACAGAAGGTAATATTTTAAATTCAAAAAGCATTGCTTAGCGCATATGAACAAGTTTTCAGCGCACAGGACAAAATGAGCGAGTTTACTCAAAAATTACATCCATGCAACATTCATCCGCCATAAGGCGGGCACCCTTCAGGACGTCCTTATAATAATTCTTGGGCTTGCGATGCTCTTTCCCCGGCGGTGGCCCGTCCTTCACAAGCTTCTCAGCATCCAGCTTGCCCCAGTTCACCTTAGCGCGGGCAAGGGCCCTACGGGCACCTTCGATGCAGACGGAGCGCTTGATGACTTCGAGCCTTGGATAGGCCTCCACCAGCCGCTGCACCAACCCGAAGTAGCTCCCAGGTAGAGCCTCTCCAGGCCACAGCCGAACTATGAGGCCCATCATGGCCTGTTCAGCCACCTTGTGGAGCTCGACCAGCTACTTCAGCTGGTCGCTCAGGGGCACAAGGTGTCCGGCCTCAGCATACTGAGACCAGAACACCTTCTCCGTCGAGCTGCCCTCTTTGGCTCGGTAGAATGCGGCGGCATCAGACACGCTACAGGGAATATGTGCGAATGCTCCTGGAGAGCTCCGGATTCGGGTAAGTAACAAGAAGCTCACTTTTACATGTTTTCTTTGCATAAAGAATGCCTTACCCACCGCTATCTTTTTCACCGCATCCAACTCCTGGAGGGCCTTCTGGGATTCGGCCTTGGCAGACTTGGCATCTTCAATAGCCGCCGCGAGCTCGGACGCTCGCGTCCTTGAGTCAAGCTCCAAACTCTCATGTTTTTCCATGAGAGCCTGGAGCTCTTGCCATACCTCACCAACTTGCGCCTCACATTTCTCCCGCTCAGTGCGCTCCGTGGCCGCTCTCTTCTCGGCCTCGGCCAGCGCTTGCTTGAGGGTCGCCACCTCAGTTGTGGCCCCTACAATCAGCCACGCTAATCCTGTCATTTTTTTTGCAATTGCATCTTTTATATATTTTTCTATAAGGTATCCCTTACCTTCTTTCTCCTCGAGCTTCCGCTTGGCAAGGCCGAGCTCTTGCTCGGACCGCTCGAGGCCCTGCTTCAGTGTGCCCACCTCCACAGTCAGTGCGGCGGTCGCTAGCAGCGAAGCCTGCATACGCATATTGACTCATTTTTTGTTAGACTCCTGCGAATTATATTAGATCCTCTATTCGGCTTTTCTTTCCGAACGCCAAACAGAGCATCAGGGCCTACTGTCTATGCGGTAATATTTTTACATATTCTTTACTTACCTCGAAGCCTGTTAGAAGGCTGGCACAAGCTTCTGTCAGTCCGCTCTTGGCGGACTGAACCTTCTGGATCACCGTACTCATAATAGTACGATGCTCCTCGTCGATGGAGGCGCCGTTAAGCACCTCCAGCAGATTGTCCGGTGCCTCCGGTCGGATGGGGGCCACCGGCTCAGTAGGCTTGCTCCTCTTGGTAGGAGTTCGCCTACCGCACTCCGGAACCGTTGAAGATTCCGGCGCGGTGTCCGGCTCAAAGCCGGACTTGGAGCCCTGGGGGGTCTTATCCCCTTTACTCCTGGAGTCCGGGAAGTCGCCTTGTGGCGCCTCCAGGACCACCTCCTCCTGTCTTGGAACCTGTTGGGACAACACTTCGGTGTCGTCCGTAGGGCGGGGGGAGGTAGCCGTCGAAAGTGAATTCACATCTAATGAATCCAGGGAGCCGCTTGACGACTCGTCGAGCCCGGCCTTGGGCGGACTGCATAATCATATTCGACATAAGGAAAGGCTGTGCCATAAAAGAGTACTATGAATTACTCCGGTATCCGAATACTTACGATCTCGTCGGACGCTTGGCCTTGTGCGGCCACTCCTCTTCATCGTCGTCGGCGTCGGTGGGGTAGTCCGGAGGAAGGGTCTTCCCCTTCTTGGACCCTTCGGCCTCCCCGGTTGGGGCGGCCTTCCTTTTCTTTCCTCCCCCCGCTGGAGGGGGAGAGGTTTCGTCTTCCTCCTCCTCGTCTTCACGGGAGGAGCGCATCTCGGATTCGTCGGATGATGAATCCGACACCTCCAGGCGCCGGGCACTCTTTCGAGTCCCTGTGGCCTTCTTCTTGGCCTTCTTCTCCAGCACCACATAGGGTGCCGGGACCAACAGCTTCGCTAAGTGAGCATCGGCTGGGTCTTCGGGCAGAGGGGCCGGACAGTCGATCTGTCCGGACTTCGCCTGCCAATCCTGTCAAAGGAAAGGGAGATTAGATCCCGCATAGAGTCAAACTATGGAAAACTAATATCCTGTAAAAGGTAAAAATAGCTTACCACACTAGCGTGACGCTGCGTGCTGAATCCGCGGTCCTCGGAAGCGGATGCGGGAGCCTCAGCGCCTTTGAATAGCCCCTTCCAGGCGTCTTCGTACATCGTGTCGAAGAGCCTGTTCAGGGTTTGGTGTTGCGCCGGGTCGAACTCCCACAGATTGAAAGCCCGTTGTTGACACGGGAGGATCCGGCGGATGAGCATAACCTGGACTACGTTGACAAGATTGAGCTGCTTGTTCACCAGGGTTTGGATGCATTTTTGTAGTCCGGTTACCTCTCCTTTGTTGCCCCACGACAGGCCCGTCTCTTTCCAAGACGTGAGCCGCGTAGGGGGTCCGGACCGGAACTCGGGGGCTACGACCCATTCGGGCACGTGGCTCGGTGATGTAAAACCACCCTGATTGCCACCCCTTCAGGGTCTCCACAAAGGAGCCCTCGAGCCATAGGACGTTGGCCATCTTGCCCGCCATGGCACCTCCGCACTCCGCCTGGTTGCCGCGCAGCACCTTCGGCTTGACGTTGAAAGTCTTGAGCCATAGGCCGAAATGGGGGCGGATGCAGAGGAAGGCCTCGCACACGACGATAAACGTCGGGATCTTGAGGATGGGGCCAGATCATGGAAATCCAGGCCATAGTAGAACATGAGCCCCTGGACAAATGGGTGGAGAGGAAAGCCCAGTCCGTGGAGGAAATAGGGAAGGAATACTACCCTCTCATGGGGCCTTGGGGTGCGGAGGAGCTGCCCCTTTTCGGGAAGCCGGTGCGCGATGTTGTTAGACAAGTATCCGGCTTTCCTTAACTTTTTGATATGGCCCTCCGTAACGGAGGAGACCATCCACTTACCTCCCGCTCCGGACATGGCTGGAGAAGGTTGAGGGGGGAAGTGCGGGCTTGGGCGCTGGAGCTCGAGTGCGCGGAAGATGGATAGGCAAAGGAGGAAGCAGGCATAAGTAAAAAGGTGGATCCTTATCCCCTTATATGGGCGGATGCGGCTATGCGTCCCCACCAGCCTGGTAAAACTCGCTTGCCTCCCAAGCGCCATGATAAATGGCGCGGTTGGGTTACCCACGTCCGTATTGATGAGAATCCCGTAAATAAGGGGCACGATCTCTGCTTCGACAAGACGTGCCAAGGAAACCGCCTCGCAAAACGTGCTGAGGTGGGGAAGTAAAAATGATTCGAATAAAGGACTGGGCCGTAACGTGATGTCACGCTGCGGAATACGTCAGCAGATTAGATTTGTGTTAATATTATTCTCTCTATGGCAATATGTGGAAACTTATTTTGCAGAGCCGGACACTATCCTTAGTGTTTACAATCTTTTATGAAGTACTTGGAGGAGGAACCCGCCTTGCAATGCCGAAGACAATCTGCGGGCCGGAATCATCGTCATTGAAGCCTAGTTTAGGGGCTACTGAGGGAGTCCTGGATTAGGGGGTGTCCGGATGGCCGGACTATACCATCAACCGGACTCCTGGACTATGAAGATACAAGATTGAAGACTCCGTCCCGTGTCCGGAAGGGACTTTCCTTGGCGTGGAAGGCAAGCTTGGCGATGCGGATATTTAGATCTCCTACCATTGTAACCGACTTTGTGTAACCCTAACCCTCTCCGGTGTCTATATAAACTGGAGAGTTTTAGTCCGTAGGAGAAGACAACATACAACAATCATACCATAGGCTAGCTTCTAGGGTTTAGCCTCCTTGATCTCGTGGTAGATCTACTCTTATACTACCCATATCATCAATATTAATCAAGCAGGACGTAGGGTTTTACCTCCATCAAGAGGACCCGAACCTGGGTAAAACTTCGTGTCCCTTGTCTCCTGTTACCATCCGCCTAGACGCACAGTTCGGGACCCCCTACCCGAGATCCGCCGGTTTTGACACCGACACCCGCACCATAGATTCTATGGTGATACAAGTTCACTGAGATCTAACGGGCGACAATAGGAGGTTTGAATGTTTTTTCAATATACAGCTGATAGAGTTTGGGAAATGCGCAGAAAGTACAAGTACTACGCATGTGCCATCTGATCACTAATCATACGACCTAGATGCTCATATCACCGTAGCGGGTAATTAAGCTACGGGGAGCACCTAATATGAGCACCGAGGAGCCGTTGGATCGAAGGTGCAGCGACACACACGAGGCCTAAACGTTTTATTTGCAAAAAAACCTTTGGAGAGTTTCAAAATTGCGCATAATTACAAAGACTACTCCCAAGCCATCGGATCTCACTTCCAACGGTGTAAAAACTCGTATCACCATAGTATCTAAGCTGCGGGGTGGATGTGGTATTCTATGCCGCTGTCATTTTTGTTCGTAAACTTGCAAAATATGTGTAACTCGTGTCGTTACTTGTCTAACCGCGCAAAGTGTTTGTTCAAAAAAACCATCCTACACTGAAATATCGGAACAACACACGGGGGTCCCACTTGTCATTAATCAAATTTGGACCTAAAACTAACAAATCCGAAAGACGAGATTCGAACTGGCAACCTGGACTACAAAGCGTAAGTCGATAGCCTGAAAAAACGAACGGTTGTTGGCTTTGTCCCATAACTTGATTTTATTTATACAATACTTTCGTTGAGTAGAGTAGAGGGAGTGCCTCGTCAACACGTGCATGACCGTTGTCTCTCACTTACTAGTGGGTCCCAGGTCTGCGATCTCAATCTCTCTTCTCTCCATTGTCTAACCTTTGCACGGGCACACACGAAGAGTGGCGCTAGCTTGCCATGGTGTTATTACAACTAAATAAGCTTGGAAAATAGAAGAATCGCCTAGAACAAGAGACGTTGTGGCTGGTCGAGACGGAGCTAACCACATCTATCCTCCGTGCCACATTTGCATGATGAAGCTATGTGGCTAGTGGGGTATTTTCGACCGACTGGCTGGGTCCCGAGGTCGAACCATAGGTACTACGTCTGATACAGTATATTTTTACACGCACATTTTTCCTCCGTGCCGAGACGTGGCACACCCTACCGCGCGGTTTCAGGGTCCTCCCGGGTGGTGCACGCATATATTCTTCCTGACGTGGGACGCCCTACCATGCGTTTCTGGGTCCTCCTCGGTCGTAGCGCCGAAGCAAGTAAATGATTTGTCAAATCACGAAAGACCACCTTTCCCGCCGAGTACATCAGTGAAGCACGGTGGCTAGCTAGTTGGGCTAGTTCGACCGATTAGCTAAGCCGCCGCCACATTTGTTTTTTCACCCCTTTTTTACCTACTTGCCGGCAGGTAAATTTAAATATCCACCACGGCATTGCTCTGGTGTTTGGGTGCGGCAGGATTTTTATTTTTTTGATTGACGGGAGCAGGCGTGGTAGGATTTTTAATTTTTTGATTGACGGGAGCAGGCGCGGCAGCAATTAGTCACGATGACTCCGCCTGTAAAAACCCACCGCTCCCTGATGTGAGAAGTCGTCGACTGGTGTTTTACCATGGTGAAAACCAAAAGATTCCCCGCTCCCTCTGCCTTCCCGTAGATTGCATTGCCTTTCAGCCATTTCGCCCGCTTTGCTTCCTCTCCTCATTGCTCCTACCTGGTGCCATGGCGGCGCAGCAGGTCACGGAGTCCGAGGTGAGGCTCCTGACACAGGAGCTCCATGCCAAGGATGCGGAGCTCAGGGCCAAGGACGTGGAGCTCCGTGAGCTCAAGGAGGAGAGGAGTGCCATGCTCCTCCATTATGTGCGGGAGTTCACGGAGCTTCAAAAGCGGCAGGCGTCCACCACAAAGATGCTCGAGGCATCGGCGGCATTGCTGCAGAAAGCGGGAGATATGATAGGCCGTCAGGGGAGCTGGCTGGAGCGCGAGCGGGCCGATCGTGACGAGGTCCAGGATCGCCTCAGCCACTTAGTGAACCAAGTTGCCACGCACGTGTTGCAGCTGCGTGATGCCTACCGTCGTGCCAGCGCGACGATGCCGGCCGTCGGGCTAAACCTGTTCGACCACCCGGTCGACTTCAACGAGCTGCGGCTTCCTGACCTGGTCTCCTTCTTCACCTATATCTCCGAGGAGCTGAGCCGTTTCCGCGCGATGGTGGGGGCTGAGCTGGACTAGGAGGGGTTGCGGGCTGCCGTCGCCGTTGCCGGGCGAATCCTTTCAGGGCTCCGTCACCGGAATCCATTCGTGCCATTGGACGCTATCTTTGACGAGCTGGCTCCCGTCGACCGGGAGCGGGCTCTGCGAGCGGTTGCACCCTGCATCACCAACATCGTGCGCCTCGAGAAGCAGAGGGACTTCGGTGGTGTTTAGGCGCCCTCTGCATGGGCATGTCCATGTCTCGGCGCAACATGACCGTTGGATCAAACTCAGACGGTGCAGATCAGTCACTGTAGCACAAAGTGTGTGGGTGTGTTTGGTTGCATTCTCATCTCAATATAGTTGTTTCCTCTTCGTGTATTTTTGTCAACCTACTAGTGTGGACTCATGCACCCTTCATGCACTCTGCCAAACACCCAAAAGTGGGTCGAGAAAGGAACTTTTTCTCCCATCCCGTTCACCCTTCATACACCCTGCCAAACACTATCCGTGCTTCATATGGTTCATGTTTCATGGAGTAGTGTAGCACCGTACTCTCCGTGCGCTGTGGACCTAGTTCTGTTAATATTGGTCTCACCGTTCATTCTCGACCGGACAGTCGAAAAAGCGGTACTATGTTACATATAGGAGTAGTTGACATGCGCACAACATCATTTGTTATCGTCATATCTTACTACACTAGCAACAAGATTGTGTAGTACTAACGTATGAACCATTGCACATGCCTAGTTGTAGGAGCACTGTGTATGTTCAAGTGGCTGCCGTGTTTCGCACTCCTCCGTTGTAAGATTGGAAACGCTTGTTGTAATCATTTTTTCTTATGAAAAACAATGGACACGCTCTACCGTGCGGATCCTCCTCCAGCCATGCACTAAATTACTCACTTTCGCTGACGTGTGGGACAGCCAGCATCGGGGTCCACTAGCCATGCACTAAATTACTCCGTAGTAGAGTGACAGTAGACTACCCCGACCGAAGCACCACAGTAATGCCCAATGAGCCGTCAAATCACAAAACCCCCTCCTTTCCAGCAGTAAGTTGGACGGACGAAGCAACCATCATTTCACTCTTCTCTCTCAGCTTCCTCTCTACCCAACCCTCGCTTCCGCCTCATCTTGTTCCTCATTTCTTCAAGAAAACCCCGACCTGCTTCTGCCATTGTTCTTCTCTCCCAAAGAAGGAAAGGTGAGCGCATCAATGGTGTTGATTCTGGCCAAGGCCCGGTCTTGCAACCCCGAGACTGATCCTATAACTCCCTCTCTTTTCTTCTTTTGGGTTTGTGATTATGGTTTCTTTTCTTTTATTTCTATTTGACAGTTTCTTGATGGACGCTGGAGCACCGGCCGAAGTGATGTCTATGGCTCCGGCCAAAACCGTCGAGGCTCATGGTACGAAGAAGCGCAAGCACGCCGCCAAGACTACCACAGACAAGCTCAAAGCCATCGCCCTGTCCAAGCCCCCCTCTCCGGGATCCCTCATTAAGCAAGTCCAGGTAATATCTCTTCTTGACGATCTTTTTATCGATCTTGATCGTGTTTTTTCATCTAACACGCAATACTAGTACTAGTAGTACAACTTTCTGGGTGATCTTGCATGTGATTTTTGTGTGCCAAATGACGATTCTAAATTCCTCTTTTGACCAAAACATGCGAGAGGTTGACACTGATTTCTTATAGATTACTTTCAACTACTCCCTCTGTCCCAAATTTCTTGTCTTAGATTTGTCTAGATACGGATGTATCTAATACTAAAATGTGACTTGATAGATCCGTATCTAGACAAATCTAAGACAAGAATTTTGGGACGGAGGGAGTACTTTATGAACATCAATGCTACCTTTTAAGAGGGTATATTTGCCTCAGTAACTTGTGTTATGGATTTTGCATGTAATCCCTCTGCTCTCATGCCTTTGAATACATGTTCTAGTGTCTTTGTTCACTCATTTCTGTGCGTATATGTAGTCATATATGGAGTATAATATCGAGAATCATCTTATATTTCTGAACGGAGGTAGTAATAAAATATGGTTTCTGTTTGAATTAGAACCAGGTCCGCGGTGGAGATGAAGTTCTCAAAGTCACGCCGTGTGAACTGGAAGACCTGATGATGAGTTTTACTGCTGAACTATCCAGCTGCTGTGTCCTTGTCGCCACGTGTCCTGAACTAGTGTTTTCCTGTAGCATTGTTGTCAGGCGTGTTCTCGAGGTTGTACTTGACCACAACAATTTCCTGGCCGTGCCTTCAATTATGAAGGGTGTGGTTCTTGTAAAGCTTCCCAACAAATCTGATGCGGCCTGTCTTCATCATCATGTTTATGAGTGGAAAGACCACTCTGTTAGGTTCTCCAAGGTTGACAAGATGGTGATGGTGCGTGTAGACATCTCACACGAAGTCCATGGCCTAGTCAGTTATGCGGGGTTCATCCCGTAGGTCGGTGGCAAGAAATAGTCTGCAGAGTTTAGTTAGTGCAACTTTGCTTGTCTGTAGTAAGTACTATTGTTCAGTACATGGTTTGTGTTTGTGAACCCTCTATTGTTTATTAGTACTGCTGCTTTTGGTGTGTGGTCAGTCCTGAGAACGGTCTATGTTAATGTCTGTCCACTCAATTCAGTCTGTATATTTTGAAGTATCCAGATCATATTTTTTGTGAGGACGGTTTATCAATTATGGTTACACTCCAATATCTGTATGCATTGCAGGGTTTATCGCACCCACCAGGATTTCCAGTCCCATGGATGTTCGGTCCATACGATTTGTCACGACCTTTGGACTGTCCTGCTTGTGGGAGTAGGCAGGGCCCCTGCATGCCACACGTAGTTGGACGATCAATCTTCTGTTTAGTACTTCAACATAGTGATTTCCTGGTAAGGATTCACTCGTGTCACATCAAGTAAATCTTATTGATTTACTGTCTAAATCTTATTGATTTAATGTCATGTTTTCTTTCTTTTCCTGCAATTTTACGATGCGGGTTTTGCCATGTGAAATTCATCACAGAATAAACCGTTTGGTTTGCTCTACGATGGCTATTTTTGCAGGTTTCACTTCTTATGCCGTGTCAGTAACGAAGGCACTGTCCATCACTTATATTACTGGAAAAAATTGGATCACTTTGTTGTTTGAGTACAAGCTGAATCCCTATGATGAACTGCAGTTTGGTTTAACAAAAACGCCACAATTAGTCCTCGCGTTTAAAAGAAATGAAGAAAAAAACTGGATCACGGTCACGGATCCTAGTCAAGTTAGAAAGCTAATCATAGCAGACCAGACATGATTGCCGCTGTCTCGCACAGATCAAGCACCGGCAGTTGCTCTCGCACTGAGAGCGGCAGCGGATCAGTCTGATCTACCGGATTATCGGGCATCGACATCGGCACCAGCTCTACAAGGAGCACCATCTCCGGCAGCAGCAGCGGCTTCGGCACCTGCACCAACACTTGCACTTGCATCTGCTCTGGCCCGTGCAGTTGCACAGGCAATAGACTGGGCTGCAGTTCGCACTTCATATACCAAAGTCCTTACAAAAACCGACATGTCCACCTTCTTGGTAAGCATTGGCCGCCCAAGTGCTTCATTCTTTTTTCTTTCCATGTTGTTTCACATGATTCACTGTGTTGATCTAACTGTTTGGGTATGTCTTCTTGTTTGCAAACAGAGAATTCCTAGAGCAATGAGGGAGTCGTTCAACAATCCGGGCGACCGCGGCCAAGTTTCTCTTACCATGCGCAGCCTTGGTGTGAATGAACCTGCTCAATATACCATAAGTACAAAGGATGGTCACATGATGATTGATGCTAAAGGATGGTCAAGGTTCAAATCTAAATCTTATCTTGCGGTAGGGGATGATGTCAAAATCGAACTTTCTCGGCAAGGAGAGCTGGTCCAAATCAACTTTGAAATTAGCAGCACGCAACTGCCGAACTGATCTATCCTCCGAGAGATTTTGATGTAATAATCTGGCATGCTGGAACAAGTGTCCTGTGTGTATAAGTAGTACGACAGTATTATTTATCACATGGTATAGCATTGATAGAATTGCAACTCTAATTGCTGGTTAGGAACTGTCATTCAATTTCATTCCAACAGCTGTCGTGCTTTATTCCATTTTGTGTATTCGCCTTGCGACAGCATCTAAAACCAACGCCGTACCGATCGCTTGCAATATGAAAAGCACTGAGGTAGAACACATGGGCCCCCAAACATGCAGGGTCGGCCTGCGGCCCAAAGTCCAGAATCGTGAGCCTATCTGAGTATTATATTCTCAGCTGAACCCCCATAAAAAAAGCTGAACCACCATAATGCCCGTGCGTTGCAGAGGGAGTATATTTCTCGGCAAGGTGAGCCTGTGATATAAAAGATTTGTATATTTCTTTACAGAGGGAGTATCTCTCTGTCAAAATATATATTTATGTGTAACTAGTTACTCCTGTCTTTCTACTTCCTTTCGCTGATATGTGGGGCAACCGGCAACGGGGTCCACGTGCCATATGCACAAATTAGAGTGCACAACTTCACGGTAGACAGACCCCAGTCGTAGCGCCGCAGTAATGCCCAATGAGCTGTCAAATCACAACCCCCCTTTCCAGCTTTAGTAGTATGCTGGATGGACGAAGCGGCAATATTTCACTTGGCCTGAATCCCTTTCTCCCTCGTCTGCTTGTTCAGAGAAAACCCCCTCTTGGCGATTGCATAGGGTTTTCTCATGGAGAACCAGGTATGAATTCTTCATCCATCCCCGATAAACCCAAGTCCCTTGGTCGCAGGTAATCCTAGGATGGCAGCCGCCGCCGTTGATGCATTTTTCTTCCTACTAAATCTAGTGTGTTTCATTTGCAGTGCCCAAAGTGCGAGTACCCTATAGGTTTCTGCGCCCTCAGCGAGACGCCACACTTGTTCCTTCTCATCCTAACACAGCATTTTGAAACGCGCATAGTATGTTCCTAGAATCCTCTTTTCTATCCGGGAGGGTGGGGGTTTTTTGAACATGTTGTGTTCTCATATTATTTTTCCTGCAGTTTATTATTTGCTCTGCCAGAACACATGTACTCAAGATGCTCGGCCTTGCCATAACTGAATACACTAGTATAATGGTCATAGTGAAGATAAGCCATGGATATAAGTTCCGAGTTGGGTTCATGAACCAAGAAGATCGCTGCTTTTTTATGGCCGAACTTGGATAAACTTTCTCAAGTGTTACTGACTGAAAGTTGGCGCACGAATGTTGATGGAAATAGCAGAACCTGGTCTCATCTTCACTGCGATCTTCCACCCCGACATCGTTCCAATTGTTCATCCATGTTAGTTTTGTATCTGGTTCTTGCTTGTTGCCTAGATTACTTCTTAATCCACCTATTCTGTCTAACTAATCACAATTTAACTTTAGAAGTAGCAACGAATCTCTCACGAAGATGCTAACTTCTAACTAATATTTTCTTATAATTGGTGGCACGTGTAGGTTTTTTCAGAGTTAAGCAGTCTGCTTGTTTGTTACTCTGTAATAACTCGGCTGTTACTAATGGCACTGAAGTTGACTGGATCGACATCCACAAGTTACTACACTTTATTGATCGTCTTGAGGTCCTTGTGGGGCATTTCAATGGTGGAAGGCCACGTGGGATATGTGTGCCACTGCTGCACTCGTTGAACATGTCCAACAGTGTCGAGAAACTTATGGTACGAGCTATTTTCTGTTATATATGTTGTTCATAAACTATTGCTTATACACAGTTTTACAGCTGTGATCTTCTTGAAACAGGAACTGCCGAGTTCTATTGTTCCTATACAGATGCCTGACCATGGTCGGGTCAGACTTGCGCTTGGTCACAACATGATGTTTATGTCGACCTACTCAATTCCCCTTGGAGGTGAAAAGATACTTATTCATGGGTGGTCTCAAATAATGAAGGCCCGTCCATCTTGGAGAATAGGACAGAAGATTAGGTTCATGCTTTTCCATGACTCTAAAGCGAATATCCTGTTTATTGACCACATTGCGAGATGAAGCCGCTTTCAGAAGGTTGTGGATGCGCGGGGTGGCGCCTGGGCCTTGTCATGGGGCTTGGCGGCCTCACCCTTGGTTAACTATAGGCAAAGTAGCATTGTTCGAGGCGTGCTTTTTACGGTTGAACCTGTATAAGTAACTCATACTGCTTTCAGCTTTGGTTATTAAGTGCCCCTGCTGGTTTTAGTTAAGGTTGTTAAGTACTCCTGCTGCTTTTATAGTCTGTCGTGTTTCTTCAGTCCTGTCTTCATCCAGCCGCCAAAACCAAACCAGCACCGGCGGGGCCGCCTGCTTCCGCCTCCCACGGCTGGCTGCGCCTCAGCGCACGCATCGCCGCCCCACCGTCTCCTAAATAGTTAACGCTAACATCCTCCGCGCGCTTTGGTGCGCTCGTCGCAGCACCGCCCTCTCGCGTTGTCAACATGATCAACAAACAACAGGAATCGGCAGAAGTACGTGGAAAGGATGACAGTAGGGGCCCACCACGTCAGCGTATGGAAAAATAAAATGCTTCCTCCTAGTGTTCTCCTGACATCTGGGACCCACGACATTGTGAGCGTATATAGTCAATAGACAAGAGAACAACACAAGATCGACTGACACCTGGGACGTAGCTACTCGAGCAATATTTTTTTGTTTGGTATTGTTGAGACGGAGCAGGGTTTGAACTGGGTTGTGGCCCGTCTAGCCTAGGCTTATATTTTATGTTCACCATGTGACCAGCCCAGCTATTTTTTCTTTGTGAAAATGAGCCCGGTTTATTTTTTCTGAAGAATACCCAATCCAGGCCTACTTATTTTTCTATGCCCTGATGGGCTGATACTCTTTCAAGACGCCTGCAAATCTTCAAAGTAGTATGAAATGGGTTGTAAATATAAAAACAGATGACACATTGGCAATTACTTTATAATTTCTGAATTTTATCACGTTTTCAGATTCCTATTTCACTGGGCATTAACCTAATTTAAATATATCTTCAAAGTACTTTAAATCTGGCTGGACATTTCGGTATTAAAAATAGTTTGGAACCCACAGAAATATGTGAAATTGGCCCTGGCCAACCAAAAAAACGACTGCAATAAATTGCATAAGAAGTTGCCATGAGCTATATATAAATTATTAAAAAAAAGAGGGAGTGGTCTGACTTGTGGGCTTGTTTAGTTGAGGCGTATGCAAGATTTTTTAGTTATTATATACGTCAAAAAATGATTCTAGCAGACGTAACCGTTGGGTGTCAATCCAACGGCCGTCGTGTTTCTTCAATCTCTGATCTTCTTGCTCCAGCCGCCAAAGCAGCGCCGGCGGGACTGCCTACTCTCGCCTCCCGTGGCCGGCTGTGCTGCCGCGCAGGCCTCAGCGCCCCTACTACTCCCACCGCTATCCAGGGAATCCCTCTACTCACCCACACCCCCTGTTATTCTGCGGCGACGGCAGCCTCACACCGCAGCCGAACCGGTGAACGCTCCTACTCCTCTCCGCGTGGGCATCCACTGTCGCGTCTTCCCCGTCTCCGCATCGTCCCCTTCCTATGCCTCACCGTCGTCCACCGCCGTGGTGCTCTCGGCGCGGCGTGGTCAAAGTGGTCAACGACCGACTTCCATCGGAAGAGTACTGTACATGGAGAGGCTAACAGCTGGGTCCACGGCAGCCGCAAGGAAGTGCCTCCTTATTACGCGGAAAATCATTATTCCTCCACCAGACAGCAGGGACCCACCAGACGCCCACCAGTATATCGCGAAAAAAACGTTTGCCCCTGACTGCTGGGACCCACCCGACTGGCCACCCGTTTGCCCCTGAAGCGAACCAGTGAACCCCCATACTCCTCTACGCGTGGGCATCCACTGCCGCGTCTTCCCCGGCTCCGCGTCGTCCCCTTCCTAGGCCTCGCCATCTTCCACCGCCCTGGTGCTCTCGGCGCGGCGTGGTCAACATGGTCAAGGAACGACTTCCATCGGACGTGGACTGTACATGGAGAGGCTGACAACTGGGTCCACGGCCGCAACAAGGAAGTGCCTCCTTATTACGTGCAAAATAATTATTCCTCCACCTGACAGCAGGACCCACCGGACGGGCCATCGTATTTCGTGAAAAAAACATTTCCCCCTGACTGCTGGGACCCACTAGCTACACCTTCGCACGCAAGGAAGTGCGTCCGGGCAAAAAAAACAAAACAATTCGCCCCCCTGACTGCTGGGACCCACTAGCTACATCTTCGCACACAAGGAAGTGCGTGACAGTCGGGACCCACCTGGTCGAAGTGTACGTAGCATTGTCATTCTGGTCACGAACGTGTACGTACATACTGGTTGATGTTGAGGCGCGCACGTGTCATAGTAGAGGCGCGCACATGTCATAGTAGAGGCGCGCACGTAGCATGTACACATACGTATAGCAGCCAGGGTGCAAGAAATAGAATACGGCCACGTATGTGTACATACGGGCGGGGTCTCGAACGCCTACTCGTGCATACGTACGGCAAGGGCTCGTGTACATGGCTAGGTCGGAACGGAGAAACAGCGTCATCGTTGTGTTCATGGGGAGGCAACGGAATGCGTGGTCGTGTTCATCGGGAGGGCTTGGACGGAACAGGCGATGGAAATGAGGCCTGGCGTACCGCAGAACGGAGGAAACGGACCTCCTACGGTCGAAACGGGGGTCCTGTTGATCGGGAGGGGTGTGGCGTACCGCAAAACGGAGGAAACGGACCTCCTACGGTCGAAACGAGGGTCCTGTTGATCGGGAGGGGTGTGGCGTATCGCAAAACGGAGGAAATGGACTTGTGTTGGAGCGCTACGGTCGAAACGGGGGTCCTGTTGATGGGGAGGGGTGTGGCGTACCGCAAAACAGAGGAAACGGACTTGTGTTGGAGCGCTACTGTCGAAACGGGGATCCTGTTCATTGGGAGGGGTGTGGCATACCGCAAAACAGGACTCCACGAGATACTGTTCATCTCCACCGTCGACCCCCTCCGGCCTCCACGAGCTACTGTTCATCCACCGTCGACCTCCTCCAGCCTCCACGGGCTCCTATTCATCCAGCCTCCACCGCGCGCTACTCAACCAGCTACTGTTCAACCACCCCTCCACCGTCTACTGTTCATCCAGCCCTCCACACCACGGGGTCCTGTTCAACCACCCCTCCACGGGCACCCCTCCACCGTCTACTGTTCATCCTGCCCTCCACGGGTGGTCCTGTTCATCCAGCCCTCCACGGGGTCCTGTTCATCCAGCCCTAACCGGCTCGATCCATCGGGGTCCTGTTCATCGAAAGGCAACACCACGGGGTCCTGTTCATCCACCCCCACCGGGAACTGTTCATCCAAACCCCCCTGCAACGCTCACTGTTCATCCAAAGGCAGCATCGATCGGCTTCAGTTAGCAGCAGTAGCGAAGGAATCGCTCGATCGGGTTCAGTTAACAGCCATCGATCGATCGCTCGGGTTCAGTAACACGTAGCCTACAGTGCAATCGCTCGGGTTCAGTTAGAGCCCAATGCCTCGCTCGGGTTCAGTTAGAGCCAACGTCTCGCACACACGCCCGTACGTGTACGAGAGAAACGTGCATCGCTCAGCCCCCGACCTCCCACCGTAACCGGGAACTCCCCGAAATTTTCCTCCCCCTCGCTTCTACCACGGTTTTTTCCGTCATGGATGGCCCAAAGAATATCATGCAGCTGCGTCTCCGGCCCGCCCAGGACGAAAAGTCCATTTTCTGTCATGATTTTTTGTCATAGAAGTAGGAGCCCACCACATCTATGATGATACCGGGTTTTGTCACAATTATCGTCATAGAAGTGTCACATGTATGACAGAATTTTTTTTCGTTCAGCCCAAAATGTCACGGATGTGTCTTTTTTTGTAGTGCATTCTTGTTATTTACTTTTGATATAAGCCCTTTATGTGATTTCGCTCAGACGTCCGACTGTGGCATCCTGATTATTTACTTTCATTGTAAGCCCTTTTCGAGATGTCGCTTAGACGTCCGACTGAGGCACACACTGTCATTTACATTTCAATATAAGCCCTTTATGAGGTGTCGCCCTGACGCCCGACTGCGGCATGTTAAATTTATTTTTACCTTTCGAGGCGTCGCTTCAGACACCTGATCGGTCTTCAGTTATCTTATTGGGATTTCAGGAGGACTACCGCCTGACTTCCTTTCATTTATCGTGCAGTACAAATCGATTATCTGAGTGTGCATTACTAATCTGCTCATGTGCATCATGTTTGCATTTGTTATATCTTATGTCCAAACTATCTTGCGAGTACATTCAAAGTACTCACCTGGCTTGTTGATTTGGCCAGATGTTGACGAAGGCGATCTTATGGATGAAGAGTACGATAGCGAGTCTGACGCCTAGAGGAGTCCCAGTCAGTCACGTGCGATCCTGGAGTTGATCACTTGTATTATATACGCTTCCGCTACCCAATAAAATCATCGAGTCTCACTCTGACGCTTGATGAGCTGTAAGATTTTGGAGTCATGTCACCTACTTCACTGTGACATATCCACCACCACCTTTTTTACGAGTTAGTAGTTATGCCACCACACCCTTTGTGTCATATCCACCTTTATGTATAATATCGGCGTGCTTGTAATAAATTGTTGAGCAGCCTCAACTCAACCTTGTATAATATTTAGTACTTCTGGATTTCTGTATCAAGGATTTGTCTACCGGTAAGAAGGATTCTTCTATACTGGTCAATACAAGGGTCGGCTTTTCAATAAATGTTTTATTGGAAAACCGGTCCTGACAAGCCTTGAGGCGACCTTCCGGGCCCTGGGCGCAAAGGGAGCAAGACTCCCATAGGCTCCATGTCCGGCCATCGGCCGGACACCGCGTCGGAGCCTTCAGTGGTTCCGGATTCCAGCAGGCAACTCCCTTTTAAGGGAGACAAGCCGCCGGCACCGGTGGCCTCTGTCCATCCAGAAGCACCGGACAACTTGTTGGAAATGCTTCGAGGCGCTTCCATCGACGAAGAGCACCGCACTATTGTGAGTGCGGTGATCGAGAAGATTCGGTCTGCCAAAAGCGGACTAACCGAAGCTTGTGCCAGCCTCCTAACAGGCTTTGAGGTAAGTAGTCGAAGTATATAGAAATATTACCGCATGGACAGTAGCCCCTGATGCTCTGTTAGGCGTTCGTGAAGAAAAGCCGAATAGAGGATCGAATAATAACTGCAGGAGTCTAATCCAAATATGTCTATATACGTATGCAGGCTTAACAGCTGGCCGCTACTGCACATACTGCGGAGATCGCCGCGCTGAAGCGGAACCTCGAGCGGTCCGAGGAAGAACTCGGCCTTGCCAAAAAGCAGCTCGAGGAGAACAAAGGTAAGCAATACCTTGTCTGCAAGAAAAAAGTTGTGGTTGCAAGATAACAGGATCATCATGGATGTACCAGGGTCCACAACCGAAGTGGCGACCCTGAAGCAGTTGCTCACCGAGGCCGAAAACAAAGCGGCCAAGGAGCGCACCGAGCAAGAAAAACAAGAGGCCCGAGCAGGCGAGGTGCGGCAAGAGTTTCAAGAACTCGTGAAGAAGCACGAGTCCTTGGAGCATGACTCAAAGACACGAGGGTCCGAGCTTGCCAAGGCCCTCGAAAGCGCAAAGCATGCCAAGGCCGAAGCCCAAAAGGCCCTCCAGGAAATTGAGGCGGTAAAGAAGATAGCGGTGGGTAAGGCATTTATTATGCAAAGTAGGCATGCGAAAGAAAATTTCCTTTTACTTACCAAGTTCGGAGCTCTCCAGGAGCGTTCGCAGATCTGCCCCGCAGTGTGTCTGATGCTGCGGAATTCTACCGGGCCGAGGAGGGAAGCTCGACGGAGAAGTTGTTCTGGTCTCAGTATACTGGGACCGAACACCCGATGCCCGTGAGCGACCAGCTGAAGCAACTGGTCGAGCTCCACAAGGCAGCCGAACAGGCCATGAGGGGCCTTATAGTCCGAATGTGGCCTGGCGATTCCCTTCCCAACAGGTACTTCGGCCTGGTGAGGCAGCTTGTGGATGCCTGCCCACGGCTGGAAGTCATAAAGCGGTTCGCCTGCATCAAGGGTGCCCGCAGGGCGTTTTCCTGTGCGAAGGTGCACTGGGCCAAGATGGATGCCGAGAAGCTGGTGAAGGAGGGGCCGCCGCAGGGCAAGGAGCATCGCCACCCTGAAATGTATTATGAGGGTGTCCTGAAGGGTGCCCGTCTTGTGGCGGACGAGTGTGCAAAGGATGTAATTTTTGAATGAACTTGCTCGTGTGATCCTGTATTATGAAAACTAGTTCATTTGCGCTATGCAACGCTTTTCGAATTTAAAATATTACCTTCTGTGCGGCTGTTTATAAAATCTGAGAGTTGCTAGTTGTCGGCTTCAACCCCCATGCAACTAGTGCTGGGGTGTTCGGGATAAATCTGGGCACTCTTGTTCCCATTTATGGGTCCTTCGAGGGAGGTGCTCAGCACAGCGAACCAGGTGATACGTCCATTTTGCACCATGCTTTTATATCGATATTTATTGCATCATGGGCTGCTATTTCACAATATGTCACAATACTTATGGCTATTCTCTCTTATTTTACAAGGTTTACATAAGGAGGGAGAATGCCGGCAGCTGGAATTCTGGGCTAGAAAAGGAGCAAATATTAGAGACCTATTCTGCGCAACTCCAAAAGTCCTGAAACTCCACGGAATATCTTAAAATAAATAAAGAAAAATCCTCGCCAAAGATGAAGTCCAGGGGGCCCACACCCTGCTCACGAGGGTGGGGGCGCCCCCCCCCCCTCCTAGGGCGCCCTCCTACCTCGTGGGCCCCCTGGTGGGTCTCCGATGTCCATCTTCTGCTATATGAAGTCTTTCGATGAGAAAAAAATCAGAGGGAACCTTTCGGGACGAGACTTCACCGCCACGAGGCGGAACCTTGGCGGAACCAATCTAGAGCTCCGGCAGAGCTGTTCTGCCGGGGAAACTTCCCTCCGGGAGGGGGAAATTATCACCATCGTCATCACCAACGCTCCTCTCATCGGGAGAGGGCAATCTCCATCAACATCTTCACCAGCACCATCTCATCTCTAAACCCTAGTTCATCTCTTGTATCCAATTCTTGTCTCAAAGTCCGGGATTGGTGCTAGTAGGTTGCTAGTAGTGTTGATTACTCCTTGTAGTTGATGCTAGTTGGTTTATTTGGTGGAAGATCATATGTTCAGATCCTATATGCATATTATTACCCCTCTGATTATGAACATGAATATGCTTTGTGAGTAATTACGTTTGTTCCTGAGGAGAAGGGAGAAGTCTTGCTATTAGTAGTCATGTGAATTTGGTATTCGTTTGATATTTTGATAAGATGTATGTTGTCTAGCCTCTAGTGGTGTTATGTGAACGCCGACTACATAACACTTCACCATTATTTGGGCCTAGAGGAAGGCATTGGGAAATAATAAGTAGATAATGGGTTGCTAGAGTGACAGAAGCTTAAACCCTAGTTTATGCGTTGCTTCGTAAGGGATTGATTTGGATCCATATGTTTCATGCTATGGTTAGGTTTACCTTAATGCTTTTGTTGTAATAGAGGTTAATCATAAGTGGGATGCTTGTTCAAGTAAGAACAGCCCCCAAGCACCGGTCCACCCACATATCAAATTATCAAATACCGAACGCGAATCATATGAACGTGATGAAAACTAGCTTGATGATATTCCCATGTTTCCTCGGGAGCGCTTTTCCTATTGTAAGAGTTTGTTCCGGCTTGTCCTTTGCTACAAAAAGGATTGGGCCACCTTGCTGCACCTTATTTACTTTTGTTACTTATTGCTCGTTACAACTTACCTTATCACCAAACTATCTGTTACCACTTATTTCAGTACTTGCAGAGAATACCTTGCTGAAAACCGCTTATCATTTCCTTCTGCTCCTTGTTGGGTTCGACACTCTTACTTATGGAAAGGACTACGATAGATCCCCTATACTTGTGGGTCATCAAGACTCTTTTCTGGCGCCGTTGCCGGGGAGTGTAGCGCCTTTGGTAGGTGGAATTTGGTAAGGAAAAATTTATATAGTGTGCTGAAATTTACTGTCACTTGTTACTATGGAAAGTAATTCTCTGAGGGGCTTGTTCAGGGTATCTTCGCCCTGTCCAGTAGAGCAAAGAGTTGCTCCTCAACCTACTAAACCTATTGAAAATGAAACTCCTTTTGTATTTCCTTAGGGTATGATGGAAAAACTGCTAGCTAATCCTTTTACAGGAGATGGAACAAAGCATCCTGATGAGCACCTATTATATGTGGATGAAGTTTGTGGATTATTTAAGCTTGCAGGTGTACCCGATGATGTTGCTAAGAAGAAGGTCTTCCCTTTATCTTTGAAGGAAGATGCATTGATATGGCATAGGCTATGTGATACGAGATCGTGGGACTATAAAAGATTGAAATAGGAATTTCATCAAAAGTATTACCCTATGCATCTTGTTCATCGTGATCGCAGTTATATATATAATTTCTGGCCTCGCGAAGGAGAAAGCATCGCTCAAGCTTGGGGGAGGCTTAAATCAATGTTATATTCATGCCCCAATCATGAGCTCCCGAGAGAAATAATTATGCAAAGTTTTTATGCTCGGCTTTCTGAAAACAATCACACCATGCTCGATACTTCTTGTGCTGGCTCTTTTATGATGAAGACTATTGAATTCAGATGGAATTTATTGGATATAAGTAAACACAACTATGAAGATTGGGACCTCGACGATGGTAAGGAGTCAGGTATGACACCTAAGTTTGATTGTGTTAAATCTTTCATGGATACCGATATTTTCCGTAAGTTTAGCACTAAATATGGACTTGACTCTGAGATAGTAGCTTCTTTCTGTGAATCTTTTGTTACTTATGTTGATCTCCCTAAGGAGAATTGGTTTAAATATCATCCTCCCATAGAAGTAAAAGTAGATGCACCTATTAAAGTTGAAGAAAAGATTGTCACTTATAATGATCCTATTGTTCCTACCTCTTATGTTGAGAAACCACCTTTCCCTGTTAGAGTAAAGGATCATGCTAAAGCTTCAATTGTTGTTTGTAAAAGCAATATCAGAACTTATTTACCCCCTGAGCAAGTTAAAGTAGAACCTAATATTGCTATTGTTAAAGATCTCTTGTTTGATAATATTGATGGGCATGTTATTCAGTTCGAAGGTGAAACTGCCAGAATTGCTAAACCCTGTGTTAAAGATAAACATAGACCTGTGGTAGGCGTGCCTGTTATTTCTGTTAAAATAGGAGATCATTGTTATCATGGCTTATGTGATATGGGTGCGAGTGCTAGTGTTATACCGCATACTTTGTACGAAGAAATTAAGAATGAAATTGCACCTGCTGAATTAGAAGGAATTGATGTCACAATTAAACTTGCCAATAGAGATACTATTTCACCAATTGGGATTGTTAGAGATGTTGAAGTCTTGTGTGGGAAAACTAAATATCCCACTGATTTTCTTGTTCTTCCTTCTCCACAAGATAGCTTTTGTCCCATTATATTTGGTAGACCCTTCTTGAACATTGTTAATGCTAAGATAGATTGCGAAAGGAATGTTGTTACTATTGGCTTGGATGATATGGTTCATGAGTTTAATTTCTCTAAATTTAGTAAACAATATCATGAGGAAGAATTGCCTAGTAAGGATGATATTATTGGTCTTGCTTCTATTGCCGTACCTCCTAGTGATCCTTTAGAACACTATTTGCTAGACCATGAAAATGATATGTTCATGAATGAAAGAAGGGAAATAGATGAAGTATTCTTTAAAGAGGAACCTATTCTGCAACACAACTTGCCTGTTGAAATTTTAGGGGATCCCCCTCCACCCAAGGGTGATCCCGTTTTTGAGCTTAAACCATTGCCTGATAATCTTAAATATGCTTATCTCAATGAAAATAAGATATATCATGTTATTATTAGTGCTAACCTTTCAAAGCATGAAGAATAAAGACTATTGAAAACTCTGAAGAAGCATCGTGCCGCTATTGGATATACTCTTGATGATCTTAAGGGCATTAGTCCCACTCTATGTCAACATAAAATAAATTTGGAAGCAGATGCCAAACCAGTTCGTGATCCTCAACGATGTCTGAATCCTAAAATGAAGTAAGTGGTAAGAAAAGAAATACTCAAGCTTTTGGAGGCAGGTATAATTTATCCCGTTGCTGATAGTCAGTGAGTAAGTCATGTCCATTGTGTCCCTAAGAAGGGAGGTATTACTGTTGTTCCTAATGATAAAGATGAATTGATTCCACAAAGAATTATTACAGGTTATAGGATGGTAATTGATTTCCGCAAATTAAATAAAGCCACTAAGAAAGATCATTACCCCTTACCTTTTATTGATCAAATTCTAGAAACATTATGCAAACACACACACTACTGCTTCCTAGATGGTTATTCTGGTTTCTCTCAAATACCTGTGTCGGCTAGAGATCAATCAAAGACTACTTTTACATGCCCTTTTGGTACTTTTGCTTATAGACGTATGCCTTTTGGTTTATATAATGCACCTGCTACCTTTCAAAGATGCATGATGGCTATATTCTCTGACTTTTGTGAAAAGATTTGTGAGGTTTTCATGGACGACTTTTCCATCTATGGTTCCTCTTTTGATGATTGCTTGAGCAATCTTGATTGAGTTTTGCAGAGATGTGAAGAAACTAATCTTGTCTTGAATTGGGAAAAGTGCCACTTTATGGTTAATGAAGGTATTGTTTTGGGGCACAAAGTCTCCAAAAGAGGTATTGAAGTTGATAAAGCCAAAGTTGATGCTATTGAAAAGATGCCATGTCCCAAGGACATCAAAGGTATAAGAAGTTTCCTTGGTCACGCCGGATTTTATAGGAGGTTCATTAAGGACTTCTCAAAAATTTCTCGGCCTCTGACTAATTTATTGCAAAAAGATATACCCTTTGTCTTTGATGATGATTGTGTAGAACCATTTAAAGTACTTAAGAAAGCATTAGTCTCTGCACCTGTTGTTCAGCCACCTGATTGGAATTTACCCTTTGAAATTATGTGTGATGCTAGTTGAGGGAGTCCTGGATTAGGGGGTGTCAGGATAGCCGGACTATACCTTCAGCCGGACTCCGAGACTATGAAGATACAAGATTGAAGACGTCGTCCCGTGTCCAGAAGGGACTTTCCTTGGCGTGGAAGGCAAGCTTGGCGATACGGATATGTAGATCTCCTACCATTGTAACCGACTCTGTGTAACCCTAACCCTCTCCGGTGTCTATATAAACCGGAGGGTTTTAGTCCGTAGGACAACACAACAATCATACCATAGGCTAGCTTCTAGGGTTTAGCCTCCTTGATCTCGTGGTAGATCTACTCTTGTACTACCCATATCATCAATATTAATCAAGCAGGATGTAGGGTTTTACCTCCATCAAGAGGGCCGGAACCTGGGTAAAACATCGTGTCCCTTGTCTCCTCTTACCATCCGCCTAGACGCATAGTTCGGGACCCCCTACCCGAGATCCGCCGGTTTTGACACCGACATTGGTGCTTTCATTGAGAGTTCCTCTGTGTCGTCGCTTTTAGGCCCGGTGGCTCCTCCGATCATCAATAGCAATGCAGTCCAGGGTGAGATTTTTCTCCCCGGACAGATCTTCGTCTTCGGCGGCTTCGCACTGCGGGCCAATTCGCTTGGCCATCTAGAGCAGATCGAAAGCTACGCCCCTGGCCATCAGGTCAGGTCTGGAAGTTTAAACTACACGGTTGACGTCCGCGGGGACTTGATCTTCGACGGATTCGAGCCACAGCCGAGCGCGCCGCACTGTCACGATGGGCATGATCTAGCTCTGCCACCGAACAGTGCCCTAGAGGCCGCACATGCATCGGTTCCGACCCTTAATTTGGAGCCAACTGCACTGACCGAGGATGAGTGGTTGGACGCCGCCTCGGGGGCTGCGATCTCAACGGCGATCAAGCCGAACACCAGCCCCGCACTCCGCAAGGCCCGTGACTCCGAGGGGCCAGACTCCTCTCTGGACTCCGAGCCCTCCGCGCCCCTGCCGATCGAATCCGATTGGGCGCCGATCATGGAGTTCACCGCCGCGAACATTTTTTAGCACTCGCCCTTCGGCGACATTCTGAAGTCACTAAAGTCTCTCTCTTTATCAGGAGAGCCCTGGCTGAACTACAGTCAGCAAGGTTGGGATACGGACGATGAAGAAAATCAAAGCCCACCCACCACCCACTTCGTAGCCACTGTCGATGATTTAACCGACATGCTCGACTTCGACTCCAAAGACATCGACGGTGAGGGAGTCCTGGATTAGGGGGTGTTTGGGTAGCCGGACTATACCTTCAGCCGGACTCCAGGACTATGAAGATACAAGATTGAAGACTTCGTCCCGTGTCTGGATGGGACTTTCCTTGGCGTGGAAGGCAAGCTTGGCAATGCGGATATTCAAGATCTCCTACCATTGTAACCGACTTTGTGTAACCCTAACCCTATCCGGTGTCTATATAAACCGGAGGGTTTTAGTCCGTAGGACAACTTCATCATACAACAATCATACCATAGGCTAGCTTCTAGGGTTAGCCTCTTTGATCTCGTGGTAGATCTACTCTTGTACTACCCATATCATCAATACTAATCAAGCAGGAGTAGGGTTTTACGTCCATCGAGAGGGCCCGAACCTGGGTAAAAACATCGTGTCCCTTGTCTCCTATTACTATCCGGCCTAGACGCACAGTTCGGGACCCCCTACCCGAGATCCGCCGGTTTTGACACCAACATTGGTACTTTCATTAAGAGTTCCTCTGTATCATCACTTTTGGGCCCGATGGCTCCTTCGATCATCTATAACGATGAAGTCCAGGGCGAGACTTTTCGCCCCGGACAGATCTTCATCTTCGGCGGCTTCGCGCTGCAAGCCAATTGGCTTGGCCACCTGGAGCAGATCGAAAGCTACGCCCCTGGCCATCAGGTCAGGTTTGGAAGCTTGAACTACACGGCTGACATCCGCGGGGATTTGATCTTCGACGGATTCGAGCCACAGCCGAGTGCGCCGCACTGTTTCGAGAGGCATGATCTAGCTCGGCCGCCGAACAGTGCCCTGGAGGCCGCACACGCACCGGTTCCAACCCTTAATTTGGAGCCTATTGCACCAATCGAGGATGAGCGGTTGGACGTCACCTCGGGGGCTGCAATCTCAAAGGCGATCGAGCCGAACGTCTACCCCGCGTTCCGCACGGCCCGTGACTCCGAGGAGCCGGATTCCTCTCTGAACTCCGAACCCTCCGCGCCCCTGCCAATCGAATCCGATTGGGCGCCAATAATGGGGTTCACCGCCGCGGACATCTTTCAGCACTCGCCCTTCGGCGACATCCTGAATTCTCTAAAGTCTCTCCCTTTATCAGGAGAGCCCTGGCCGGACTACGATCAGCGAGGATGGGATACAGACGATGAAGAAATTCAAAGCCCACCCACCACCCACTTGGTAGCCACTGTCGACAATCTAAACGACGTGCTCAACTTCGACTCCGCAGACATCGACAGCATGGACGACGATGCAGGAGATACTGATGAACCAACGCCCATAGGGCATTGGTCAGCCACCTCATCTCACGATGTGTACATGGTGGATACCCCTAAAGGAAGCGACAACAAGGAAAAAGGGGATGGAACGGGGGACTGATCCATCGAAAAGCAATCAAAGCGTCGGCGCAAACGCCGACCCAAGCCCCGCCTCGATAAAGACCCAGCCATAGAGCAGGATGAGCCGGTAGACGACGAGCAGGCCTTAGAGCAACCGTCCGAACAGGGCAACACGGATAGAGAAACCGAACATCCCTTCCCCGGCGAAAATGGCACTCCGGACGACCTTACGCCGGGTAAACCCACGAAGTAGAAGAATCTCCACAAGAGGCTCGTTGCAACAGCACGCAGCCTGAAAAAGCAGAAGCGGAAGCTAAAAACGGCGGAAGATGCACTCAGGATCAGATGGAACAAAGTAATCAATACCGCAGATAAATACGGCAACAGTCGCCGCAATAAAAGCTATCCGAAGAGAAAGCTACTGCCTGAATTCGACGAAGAGGCCCTAGAGCCCTCGCATTCAAAAAATAAGAAAGCCACACGGTGGGATAGACGACCCATGGCCAGCATAAAGCGGCAAGCGGCGCCGCACCTAAGTCAGCATGCGACCCACTTAAGGATTCGCATCATGGCCCAGTCAGGTCCATTTACGGGCCAATAAAGCAAGCTCTTGTAAGCAATGCAATAAAGCCATTATCAGAATCTGGCACACCCAAATACAGGGGCACCGCACACCCCCTATGTTTCACCGATGAGGTACTGGACTATGAATTTCCAGAGGGATTCAAACCCGTAAACATAGAGGCATATGATGGAACAACAGACCCTCGAGTCTGGATCGAGGATTATATCCTCCACATACATATGGCTAGAGGAGATGACCTCCACGCCATAAAATACTTACCCCTTAAGCTTAAAAGGCCAGCCCGGCATTGGCTTAAAAGCCTTCCTGAAAACACAATCGGAAGTTGGGAAGAGCTCGAGGACGCTTTTCGAGCAAATTTTCAAGGGACCTACGTCCGCCCTCCGGATGCAGACGATCTTAGTCACATAACTCAACAGCCTGGAGAATCAGCTCGGCAATTCTGGAATAGATTCCTCACTAAAAAGAATTAGATAGTCGACTGTCCGGACACCGAAGCCTTAGCAGCTTTCAGGCATAACGTCTGAGACGAATGGCTCGCCAGACACCTCGGCCAAGAAAAGCCAAGAACAATGGCCGCACTGACAAGCCTCATGACCCGCTTTTGTGCAGGAGAGGACAACTGGTTGGCAAGATGCGGCACCAGTGACCCAAGTACATCCGAAATTAGAGATGGAAACGGAAAACCGCGACGCAATAAGGACCGTCACCGGACTAAGGAAAAAAGTCCGAAGAGCACGGCAGTCAACGCCGGATTCAAAAGCTCACGACAGAATCAGACAAAGCCGCCCCTCCAGGATAACAGGGATGATCCATCCAACTTAAACAAAATCCTGGACAGGATATGTCAAATACACAGTACTCCCGGGAAGCCTGCTAACCATACCCACAGAGATTGTTGGGTTTTCAAACAATCCGGCAGACTCAACGCCGAACACAAGGGGCTCGACACACCATGCGAAGACAAGGACGAACCCCAAAAGCAGAGCACCATGACACAAAAGAACTTCCCACAAGAAGTAAAAACAGTAAACTTACTTCACATAACAAAACGTGCGGCGCCCATAAAGGTACGCACCACACGACCTATCCCAAAGGGGTCCCGCCACTGGTTGTCAAAACCAATCATCTTCGATCAGTGGACTATTCTAGAAGTATCAGGAACATAGACTGGACTGCCTTGGTACTCGATCCAATAATTGGCGGACTCCAGTTTTCAAATGTCCTTATGGACGGCGACAGTGGACTAAACCTGATATATCAGGACACAATCCGTCACATGGGGATAGACCCAACAAGAATTCGTCATAGCAAAACCTCCTTTCAAGGGGTAACACCAGGTCCGGACACCCGGTGCATGGGTTTTCTCCGGCTTGAAGTTATATTCGGCTACCCCGATAACTTCCGTCGCGAAAAGCTAACTTTCCACATCGTCCCATTCTCAAGTCGCTATCAAGCACTACTGGGACGCGAAGCTTTTGCCTGCTTTAACGCAATACCGCATTATGCATCTCTAATGCTTAAGATGCCCGGTCCACGAGGCATCATCTCTTTGAAGGGGAAGCATTGAAGTGCGCCTCCCCCAAGCGGAGGACTGTGCGGCCGCTTTGACAGCCCCACAATAAAATGGCTTCACCGGCCAAAAAATTCGGAATAGGTCATTAAAGACCACGAACACGGATGGACGAGTTCGACACAAAATTATCATGGATGCAGGCTTAACGGCCACACACACACCCCTGTTCTAGGGGCTATGCACCCGTAAACTAAGAGACAATCAAGCTCGGTTTAACATATTTTACCTTACACTTTGTTTATTCAATATAAATTCTGTTCGGCACGACCCTCTTTTCAACCTAGTTACTCCCTTTTTACAGATGATCATCATGCTGCGCCCATCCAGGATACGGCACAATGGAGACACAGGCGCAGACATGCAGTAGGGACCCGTTCTAAGGATTCTTTTGAGATTAAGACCCTGCGTAAACCTTTTTTACTATCTCTTGTTGTTATATATCCCCTGGTTTTCTCTCATATAACCAAGGAGGAGGCTGGCGTCTTGGCATGTGGCCACGTCAGAATTTTTGGGCGTACCTGGACACTAGGGGCTTTTTTATAAAGGGTGTTGTTTCTCCCGCACTTATAAAGACCGAACACCTTAGGGACTGTTCGGCGTCGTGAGTTTTGGCATTCTATGCATCAGCTCCGAATCATGTCTTTGGTCAAATGTTGGGTTGCCCGGCTCCTGAGTTCGGCTACCTTACGTTCCACTCTATCGGCTAAGGTAGCACCAGGAGAACTACTGCGATTGTGCCCCGGTTAGGTCGGGCGAGCACCTCAGTAGAGAAAGCCGAAAACTGACTGTCATGATGTAGCGTGAGATTGGTCAGCCACTCGATGACCTATCGGAATCTATAGGATTCCTCCGTTTTAACGAAGGGCCATTTCCCGGCCAGGCACATACGCGCCCCGAACTCGGGCGAGCGCAGTTGCCACCAAGGGGCTACCTAAATTGTCCCACTGTCAAGCTCCTATGGCTAAGTGAAAGTGTTAAAGCATTATAGTCTGGTTGCCTGGCCCGCTGCGCTATCACCTCCTTTGTAGGACCAAGACGTTGGATTAAGTGTGAAAATGCGTTTTCTGCGAGCACCCCCGCAGTATGTGCGTGGGGGCTGAAGCCAACGACTGCCATCTTTCAGATTTTGTATATATATATCTTAAAACGGCCGCACAGGAGGTGTTCCCAGTACTTGAAGGCACAAGTATAAAAGGCCACTACAATTTATCAAAATATTGCTTTATAATTACATATGCTATCATAACATAGCATCCTTCGAGCACTGCGTCTCTATTACACGAGCGCCTTCAAGGACTTCCTGAAAATAGTGCTCGGAGGGTACTTGGCTTTTGTCCGAATCTCGGGACGCCACAACGGTGGTCTCCATCTCTGCCCAGTATGTCTTGACACGGGCAAGAGCCATCTGTGCGCCCTCTATGCATGCTGACCTCTTCATCGCATTGGTACGCGGCACCGCGTCAAGGAATTGCTGCACCAAGATGAAATAACTCTTCGGCTTCGATCTCCCCGGCAACAAATGACCCATGACGTACTTCATGGCGAGTCCGGACAACCTATTCAGTTCGGCCCATTGAGCCAGGCGATCGTCCACTACCAGTGGACGCTCTGGATTGTGGAACTGCGACTAGAAAAGCTTTTCCACTTCGTGATCTTTTTTATCTCGAAAGTGTTCGGTCGCATCAGCAGCACTTGCTGCCAAATCCAGATAGGTGTCCTCCACACTCCACATCCGGTCCAACGGAGCAAACTTCGGATCGCAAAACTTCCTCCGCAGCATAAAGGGCTTTCCAGCCGCAATCTGTTCGGCCTGACGCAGCTCCTCCTTCGCAGCTCTCATCGCAGAGCGAGCGTCCTTGGCATCGGCAACGGCCTTCTCTAAGTCTGTCCGTCTCGCCCAGTCTTCTTTCTCAAGAAGTTTGCAACGGTCCGCAGCGCTCTTTAACTTCTCGGCCATCTCGGCCATCTCTTACTTGCTTCGGCAGTGAGTAGCCTATTTTGCTCTCAGCTCTTCAAGGGCTTTCTCGGCAGCCGCATCGCTTTTTCTGGCTTGTTCCTTAGCTCGGGCAAGTTCTGCCCTAAGACTCTCCACGGCGGCCGCACCATCTGCGTCAAGCACACACATTGTAAGACACTGGCATGAAGCTCCTCTTACCTGATGCCGCCCGAGGAATTACATACCTTGAACCTCATCAAGCCGCTTGTTGACAAGCGCGATGTCGGCACTGCCACGTCCAGTTGCCGCTTTAGTTCGGCAAAATCATCAGTCCGGCTCGATTCCGGACACCTCGCCACCTACATTCAAAGGTGACATCTTAGACCCGGGATTATGATCCTCTGCGCGCCGTCATTTCTTGACGACGCACAGAGTCTCAGGGGCTACTATCTACACAGGGCGCATCTTACTTATGTGCAACTGACAAAAGTGTACACTATCTAATGTACCTCAAAACCCGTCAGTAAACTTTTGACGGCCTCATGCAATCCGCTTTCTGCGGATGAAATCCTTTCAATCACCGTGCCCATCAATGCACGGTGCTCCTCTGAGATAGAAGCTCGCCCCAGCAGAATCTTTAGCTCCTCCGGCCGAGCACCAGAAGGTGCCGGACTTGTCCTATGGCCTCTTTCGAAGGCCGGACGCGGAGAACCTTGGGGGGCCACATAGCTATCTTCCGCCCCTGCCGGATTCGGAGAAACCCTCCACGATGACACCTCACGGTCGCCAGACTCGCTAGGCGGTACGGCAGTAGGAGGCGTTCCGCTCTCCATCATCTCCGGAAGAAGATCCCCCGAAGACGAGCTCTGCTGAGAGGGGCTGAGGTCCGAGCTACAAGGTAAAAATTTCGGTTAATTTTCTCATATAAAGCAAGGATTTCTCTCATCCCTCAAAAGGAAAATCTCTCTCTACTTACGGCTCGCTGGAGGGCCGATCCCTTTGAAGGCGTAGTTCAGCCGAGGAACTCCCCGGCGTTGGACCCTCTGACGAGGATTTTCCCCCCGCTTCGAGGCCATGGTCTCCGGGTCGTCAGAGGCGGCCCTCTTCTTCCCCTTAGGAGAGGAATTGTCGGTTCCTCCCTTCGGAACAGCCTCCTTCGAGGAGGCCATAGTTTCCTTGTCCTCCCCCTCACTTCCCTCCAAAGGCATTATCTTCAACATCCTGACAAGCACGGGATCCAGCCTGGTTTCGGGAAGGGGAGCCGACACCTGATCAGCTTTGCCTTCGCTATCCACTCCTGTTTAAAAGGACAGCTCTTTTAGGGGCAAGCTTATGACAATTATACGGATAGCAGGTCCGGGTACAAGGTTACTTACTTGAGTATCCGGGCGATTGCAGCTTAGGCCTGCGTCCTTGGTCAAATCCGGACACATTGCTTGTGATCCAAAGAACTGTTTATACATCTCCGCGGGCGTTGCGCCCATGAAATGCTGGAGAGCTCGCGGCCCCTCTGGATTAAACTCCCACGGGCGAAGGGAGCGACGTTTGCCCGGCAATATTCGGCATATCAGCATGACCTGCGTCACCTTGACCAGGCTGAGGTCTCCTTCTAAGAGATCCCTAATGCGGCCCTACAACAAGGGCACGTCTTTGGATAACCCCCAATCTAATCCTTTGTTGACCCATGACGCTAGCCGTGGTGGGGGACCCGAGCGAAAGGCAGGAGGCGCCACCCACTTGGTGCCCCTGGGAGCGGTGATATACAACCATTCTCGTTGCCACAAGCCAATCTCCTCTTGAAAAGAGCCCTCGGGCCATGGAACATCAGCATTCTTGCTTATAACAGTGCTTCCGCACTCTGCGTGCCGTCCCTCGATCATCTTCGGCTCCACTTTAAAGGTTTTGAGCCATAATCCAAAGTGAGGGGTAACACGGAGGAACGCTTCACACACGACGATGAATGAGGAAATATGGAGGATGGACTCCGGAGCTAAGTCATGGAATTCCAGCCCGTAATAAAACAGCAGCCCCCTCACAAAGGGATCCATTGGGAAGCCTAACCCCCGAAGGAAGTGAGATATGAACACCACGCTCTCACCAGGCTGGGGACTGGGAATGGCCTACCCTTGAGCAGGCAACCTATGCGAAATTTCGCCAGTCAAGAACTTAGCCTCTCTCAACTTTAGCACGTCCTCCTCCGTGGCGGAGGAGGGCATCCATCGGCCTTGAAGGTCGAAACCAGACATTGTCGAAGGTCCGAAGCGCCTGGAATCTGGAGCCTAGGGTGTTGGAACTCGAGGCGACGGGCGAACTCGTTTGAGATTGGAAAAAGGAGTAAGGCCTTGGTCTCTTTATAAGAGGTCGAATACCAATAGCCCTCCCCGTAACCGTTTGGGACTCGCCTTTAATCGAGGAAACGTGCTAACGGGCACGATTGGGTTACCCACGTCCGTATTGATGAGAATCCCGTAAAAGGGGGACATGATCTCTGCTTTGACAAGACGTGCCACGGAAACTGCCTCACAAAATGTGCTGAGGTGGAAAAGTAAAAACGATTTGAGTAAAGGACTTGGCCGTAGTGTGATGTCACGCTGCGGAATACGTCAGCAGATTAGATTTGTGTTAATATTATTCTCTCTATGGCAATATGTGGAAACTTATTTTGTAGAGCGGGACACTATCCTTGGTGTTTAAAATCTTCTTGAAGAACTTGGAGGAGGAACCCGCCTTGCAATGCCGAAGACAATCTGCGTGCCGGACTCGTCGTCATTGAAGCCTGGTTCAGGGGCTACTGAGGGAGTCCTGGATTAGGGGGATTTCGGGTAGCCAGACTATACCTTCAGCCGGACTCCAGGACTATGAAGATACAAGATTGAAGACTTCGTCCCGTGTCCGGATGGGACTTTCCTTGGCGTGGAAGGCAAGCTTGGCGATGCGGATATTCAAGATCTCCTACCATTGTAACCGACTTTGTGTAACCCTAACCCTATCCGGTGTCTATATAAACCGGAGGGTTTTAGTCCGTAGGACAACTTCATCATACAACAATCATACCATAGGCTAGCTTCTAGGGTTAGCCTCTTTGATCTCGTGGTAGATCTACTCTTGTACTACCCATATCATCAATATTAATCAAGCAGGAGTAGGGTTTTACCTCCATCAAGAGGGCTCGAACCTGGGTAAAAACATCGTGTCCCTTGTCTCCTATTACCATCCGGCCTAGACGCACAGTTCGGGACCCCCTACCCGAGATCCGCCGGTTTTGACACCGACAGACGGTATGGACGCCGATGCAGGAGACGATCAAGAACCAGCACCTATAGGGCACTGAAAAGCCACCTCGTTGTATGACATATACATGGTGGACACACCAAAAGAAGGAGATGGCGATGGAACAACGGAGGATGACCCTGTTGGGTTTCGTAGTAATTTCAAAAAAATTCCTACGCACACGCAAGATCATGTGATGCATAGCAACGAGAGGGGAGAGTGTTGTCTATGTACCTACGCAGACCGACTGCGGAAGTGTTGACACAACGTAGAGGAAGTAGTCGTACGTCTTCACGATCCAACCGATCAAGTACCGAAACTGCGGCACCTCCGAGTTCGAGCACATGTTCAGCTCGATGACGATCCCCGGACTCCGATCCAGCAAAGTGTCGGGGAAGAGTTCTGTCAGCACGACGGCGTGGTGACGATCTTGATGTACTACAGCAGCAGGGCTTCGCCTAAACTCCGCTACAGTATTATCGAGGAATATGGTGGCTGGGGGCACCGCACACGGCTAAGGAATAGATCACGTGGATCAACTTGTGTGTCTAGAGGTGCCCCCTGCCTCCGTATATAAAGGAGCCAAGGGGAAGGTGTGCGGCTAGCCCTATGGAGGCGCAGGAGGAGTCCTACTCCTACCGGGAGTAGGACTCCCCTCCCCAATCCTATTCCAAATAGGATTCCCAAGGGGGAAAGAGAGAGAAGGGGGGCCGGCCACCTCTCCTAGTCCTAATAGGACTAGGGGAAGGGGGGAGGCGCGCGGCCACCTTGGGCTGCCCCTTTCTCCTTTCCACTAAAGCCCATCTAGGCCCATATGGTTCCCGGGGGGTTCCGGTAACCTCCCGGTACTCCGGTAAAATCCCGATTTCACCTGGAACACTTCCGGTATCCAAACACAGGCTTCCAATATATCAATCTTTACGTCTCGACCATTCCGAGACTCCTCGTCATGTCCGTGATCGCATCCGGGACTCCAAACAACCTTCGGTACATCAAAATGCATAAACTCATAATATAACTATCATCGTAACCTTAAGCGTGCGGACCCTACGGGTTCGAGAACAATGTAGACATGACCGAGACATGTCTCCAGTCAATAACCAATAGCGGGACCTGGATTCCCATATTGGCTCCTACATATTCTACGAAGATCTTTATCGTAAGACCGCATAACAACATACGTTGTTCCCTTTGTCATCGGTATGTTACTTGCCCGAGATTCGATCGTCGGTATCCAATACCTAGTTCAATCTCGTTACCGGCAAGTCTCTTTACTCGTTGCGTAATACATCATCCCGCAACTAACTCATTAGTTGCAATGCTTGCAAGGCTTAAGTGATGTGCATTACCGAGAGGGCCCAGAGATACCTCTCCGACAATCAGAGTGACAAATCCCAATCTCGAAATACGCCAACCCAACATCTACCTTTGGAGACACCTGTAATGCACCTTTATAATCACCCAGTTACGTTGTGACGTTTGGTAGCACACAAAGTGTTCTTCCGGCAAACGGGAGTTGCATAATCTCATAGTCATAGGAACATGTATAAGTCATGAAGAAAGCAATAGCAACATACTAAACGATCGGGTGCTAAGCTAATGGAATGGGTCATGTCAATCAGATCATTCAACTAATTATGTGACCTCGTTAATCAAATAACAACTCTTTGTTCATGGTTAGGAAACATAACCATCTTTGATTAACGAGCTAGTCAAGTAGAGGCATACTAGTGACACTCTGTTTGTCTATGTATTCACACGTGTCTTATGTTTCCGGTTAATACAATTCTAGCATGAATAATAAACATTTATCATGAAATAAGGAAATAAATAATAACTTTATTATTTCCTCTAGGGCATATTTCCTTCAGTCTCCCACTTGCACTAGAGTCAATAATCTAGATTACACAGTAATGATTCTAACACCCATGGAGCCTTGGTGCTTATCATGTTTTGCTCGTGGAAGAGGCTTAGTCAACGGGTCTGCAACATTCAGATCCGTATGTATCTTGCAAATATCTATGTCTCCCACCTGGACTAGATCCCGGATGGAATTGAAGTGTCTCTTGATGTGCTTGGTTCTCTTGTGAAATCTGGATTCCTTTGCCAAGGCAATTGCACCAGTATTGTCACAAAAGATTTTCATTGGACCCGATGCACTAGGTATGACACCTAGATCGGATATGAACTCCTTCATCCAGACTCCTTCATTTGCCGCTTCTGAAGCAGCTATGTATTCCGCTTCACATGTAGATCCCGCTAAGACGCTTTGTTTAGAACTGCACCAACTGACAGCTCCACCGTTTAATGTAAACATGTATCCAGTTTGCGATTTAGAATCGTCCGGATCAGTGTCAAAGCTTGCATCAACATAACCTTTTACGACGAGCTCTTTGTCACCTCCATATACGAGAAGCATATCCTTAGTCCTTTTCAGGTATTTCAGGATGTTCTTGACCGCTGTCCAGTGATCCACTCCTGGATTACTTTGGTACCTCCCTGCTAGACTTATAGCAAGGCACACATCAGGTCTGGTACACAGCATTGCATACATGATAGATCCTATCACTGATGCATAGGGAACATCTTTCATATTCTCTCTATCTTCTGCGGTGGTCGGGCATTGAGTCTTACTCAATTTCACACCTTGTAACACAGGCAAGAATCCTTTCTTTGCTTGATCCATTTTGAACTTCTTCAAAATTTTGTCAAGGTATGTTGTTTGTGAAAGTCCAATTAAGCGTCTTGATCTATCTCTATAGATCTTAATGCCTAATATGTAAGCAGCTTCACCGAGGTCTTTCATTGAAAAACTCTTATTCAAGTATCCCTTTATGCTATCCAGAAATTCTATATCATTTCCAATTAGTAATATGTCATCCACATATAATATTAGAAATGCTACAGAGCTCCCACTCACTTTCTTGTAAATACAGGCTTCTCCGAAAGTCTGTATAAAACCAAATGATTTGATCACACTATCAAAACATTTATTCCAACTCCGAGAGGCTTGCACCAGTCCATAAATGGATCGCTGGATCTTGCACACTTTGTTAGCTCCCTTTGGATCGACAAAACCTTCTGGTTGCATCATATACAACTCTTCTTCCAGAAATCCATTCAGGAATGCAGTTTTGACATCCATCTTCCAAATTTCATAATCATAAAATGCGGCAATTGCTAACATGATTCGGACAGACTTAAGCATCGCTACGGGTGAGAAGGTCTCATCATAGTCAATCCCTTGAACTTGTCGAAAACCTTTTGCGACAAGTCGAGCTTTGTAGACAGTAACATTACCATCAGCGTCAGTCTTCTTCTTGAAGATCCATTTATTCTCAATTGCTTGCCGATCATCGGGCAAGTCAACCAAAGTCCATACTTTGTTCTTATACATGGATCCCATCTCAGATTTCATGGCTTCAAGCCATTTTGCGGAATCTGGGCTCATCATCGCTTCTTCATAGTTCGTAGGTTCATCATGATCTAGTAGCATGACTTCCAGAACAGGATTACCGTACCACTCTGGTGCGGATCTTACTCTGGTTGATCTACGAGGTTCAGTAGTATCTTGTTCTGAAGTTTCATGATCATTATCATTAACTTCCTCACTAACTGGTGTAGGTGTCACAGGAACAGTTTTCTGTGACGTGCTACTTTCCAATAAGGGAGCAGGTACATTTACCTCTTCAAGTTCTACTTTCCTCCCACTCACTTCTTTCGAGAGAAACTCCTTCTCTAGAAAGTTTCCGAATTTAGCAACAAAAGTCTTGCCTTCGGATCTGTGATAGAAGGTGTATCCAATAGTTTCCTTTGGATATCCTATGAAGACACATTTCTCCGATTTGGGTTTGAGCTTATCAGGTTGAAGCTTTTTCACATAAGCATCGCAGCCCCAAACTTTTAGAAACGACAACTTTGGTTTCTTGCCAAACCACAGTTCATAAGGTGTCGTCTCAACGGATTTTGATGGTGCCCTATTTAACGTGAATGCGGCTGTCTCTAGAGCGTATCCCCAAAACGATAGCGGTAAATCAGTAAGAGACATCATAGATCGCACCATATTTAGTAAAGTACGATTATGACGTTCGGACACACCATTACGCTGTGGTGTTCCGGGTGGCGTGAGTTGCGAAACTATTCCACAATTTTTCAAATGTACACCAAACTCGTAACTCAAATATTCTCCTCCACGATCAGATCGTAGAAACTTTATTTTCTTCTTACGATGATTTTCAACTTCACTCTGAAATTCCTTGAACTTTTCAAATGTTTCAGACTTATGTTTCATTAAGTAGATATACCCATATCTGCTTAAATCATCTGTGAAGGTGAGAAAATAACGATATCCGCCACGAGCCTCAATATTCATCGGACCACATACATCTGTATGTATGATTTCCAACAAATCTGTTGCTCTCTCCATAGTACCGGAGAACGGTGTTTTGGTCATCTTGCCCATGAGGCACGGTTTGCAAGTACCAAGTGATTCATAATCAAGTGGTTCCAAAAGTCCATCAGTATGGAGTTTCTTCATGCGCTTTATACCGATATGACCTAAACGACAGTGCCACAAATAAGTTGCACTTTCATTATCAACTCTGCATCTTTTGGCTTCAACATTATGAATATGTGTATTACTACTATCGAGATTCAATAAGAATAGACCACTCTTCAAGGGAGAATGACCATAAAAGATATTACTCATATAAATAGAACAACCATTATTCTCTGATTTAAATGAATAACTGTCTCGCATTAAACAAGATCCAGATATAATGTTCATGCTCAACGCTGGCACCAAATAACAATTATTTAGGTCTAATATTAATCCCGAAGGTAGATGTAGGGGTAGCGTGCCGACCGCGATCACATCGACTTTGGAACCGTTTCCCACGCGCATCGTCACATCGTCCTTTGCCAGTGCCCGCTTATTCTGTAGTCCCTGTTTCGAGTTGCAAATATTAGCAACAGAACCAGTATCAAATACCCAGGTGCTACTGCGAGCTCTAGTAAGGTACACATCAATAACATGTATATCACATATACCTTTGTTCACCTTGCCATCCTTCTTATCCGCCAAATACTTGGGGCAGTTCCGCTTCCAGTGACCAGTCTGCTTGTAGTAGAAGCACTCAGTTTCAGGCTTAGGTCCAGACTTGGGTTTCTTCTCCTGAGTAGCAACTTGTTTGCTGTTCTTCTTGAAGTTCCCCTTTTTCTTCCCTTGCCCTTTTTCTTGAAACTAGTGGTCTTGTTGACCATCAACACTTGATGCTCCTTCTTGATTTCTACCTCCGCAGCTTTCAGCATTGCGAAGAGCTTGGGAATAGTCTTGTTCATCCCTTGCATATTATAGTTCATCACGAAGCTCTTGTAGCTAGGTGGCAGTGATTGGAGAATTCTGTCAATGACGCAATCATCCGGAAGATTAACTCCCAATTGAATCAAGTGATTATTATACCCAGACATTTTGAGTATATGCTCACTGACAGAACTGTTCTCCTCCATCTTGCAGCTATAGAACTTATTGGAGACTTCATATCTCTCAATCCGGGCATTTGCTTGAAATATTAACTTCAACTCCTGGAACATCTCATATGCCCCATGACGTTCAAAACGTCGTTGAAGTCCCGATTCTAAGCCGTAAAGCATGGCACACTGAACTATCGAGTAGTCATCAGCTTTGCTCTGCCAGATGTTCATAACATCTGGTGTTGCTCCAGCAGCAGGCCTGGCACCCAGCGGTGCTTCCAGGACGTAATTCTTCTGAGCAGCAATGAGGATAATCCTCAAGTTACGGACCCAGTCCGTGTAATTGCTACCATCATCTTTCAACTTTGCTTTCTCAAGGAACGCATTAAAATTCAACGGAACAACAGCACGAGCCATCTATCTACAATCAACATAAACAAGCAAGATACTATCAGGTACTAAGTTCATAATAAATTTAAGTTCAATTAATCATATTACTTAAGAACTCCCACTTAGATAGACATCCCTCTAATCCTCTAAGTGATCACGTGATCCAAATCAACTAAACCATGTCCGATCATCACGTGAGATGGTGTAGTTTCATCGGTGAACATTGTTATGTTGATCATATCTACTATATGATTCACGCTCGACCTTTCGGTCTCCGTGTTCCGAGGCCATATCTGTATATGCTTGGCTCGTCAAGTATAACCTGAGTATTCCGCGTGTGGAATTGTTTTGCACCCGTTGTATTTGAACGTAGAGCTTATCACACCCGATCATCACGTGGTGTCTGGGCACGACGAACTTTGGCAACGGTGCATACTCAGGGAGAACACTTCTTGATAATTTAGTGAGAGATCATCTTGTAATGCTACCGTCAATCAAAGCAAGATAAGATGCATAAAAGATAAACATCACATGCAATCAATATAAGTGATATGATATGGCCATCATCATCTTGTGCCTGTGATCTCCATCTCCGAAGCACCGTCATGATCACCATCGTCACCGGCGCGACACCTTGATCTCCATCGTAGCATCGTTGTCGTCTCGCCAATCTTATGCTTCCACGACTATCACTACCCCTTAGTAATAAAGTAAAGCATTACATCGCGGTTGCATTGCATACAATAAGGCGACAACCATATGGCTCCTGCCAGTTGCCGATAACTCGGTTACGAAACATGATCATCTCATACAATAAAATTTAGCATCATGCCTTGACCATATCACATCACAACATGCCCTGCAAAAACAAGTTAGACGTCCTCTACTTTGTTGTTGCAAGTTTTACGTGGCTTCTACGGGCTTAAGCAAGAACCAATCTTACCTACGCATCAAAACCACAATGATAGTTTGTCAAATAGACTCCGTTTTAACCTTCGCAAGGACCGGGCGTAGCCACACCTGGTTCAACTAAAGTTGGAGAGACAGTCGCCCGCAAGCCACCTATGTGCAAAGCACGTCGGGGGAACCGGTCTCGCGTAAGCGTACGCGTAATGTTGGTCCGGGTCGTCTCGTCCAATAATGCCGCCGAACCAAAGTATGACATGCTGGTAGGCAGTATGACTTATATCGCCCACAACTCACTTGTGTTCTACTCGTGCATATAACATCAACATAAATAACCTAGGCTCGGATGCCACTGTTGGGTTTCGTAGTAATTTCAAAAAAATTCCTACGCACACACAAGATCATGTGATGCATAGCAACGAGAGGGGAGAGTGTTGTCTATGTACCTACGCAGACCGACTGCGGAAGCGTTGACACAACGTAGAGGAAGTAGTCATACGTCTTCACGATCCAACCGATCAAGTACCGAAACAACCGCACCTCCGAGTTCGAGCACATGTTCAGCTCGATGACGATCCTCGGACTCCGATCCAGCAAAGTGTCGGGGAAGAGTTCCGTCAGCACGACGGCGTGGTGACGATCTTGATGTACTACAGCAGCAGGGCTTCGCCTAAACTCCGCTACAGTATTATCGAGGAATATGGTGGCTGGGGGCACCGCACACGGCTAAGGAATAGATCACGTGGATCAACTTGTGTGTCTAGAGGTGCCCCCTGCCTCCGTATATAAAGGAGCCAAGGGGGAGGGGTGCGGCCAGACCTATGGAGGCGCAGGAGGAGTCCTACTCCTACCGGGAGTAGGACTCCCCTCCCCAATCCTATTCCAAATAGGATTCCCAAGGGGGAAAGAGAGAGAAGGGGGGCCGGCCACCTCTCCTAGTCCTAATAGGACTAGGGGAAGGGGGGAGGCGCGCGGCCACCTTGGGCTGCCCCTTTCTCCTTTCCACTAAAGCCCATCTAGGCCCATATGGTTCTCGGGGGGTTAATCCCGATTTCACTCGGAACACTTCCGATATACAAACATAGGCTTCCAATATATCAATCTTTACGTCTCGACCATTCCGAGACTCCTCGTCATGTCCGTGATCGCATCCGGGACTCCGAACAACCTTCGGTACATCAAAATGCATAAACTCATAATATAACTGTCATCGTAACCTTAAGCGTGCGGACCCTACAGGTTCGAGAACAATGTAGACATGACCGAGACATGTCTCCAGTCAATAACCAATAGTGGGACCTGGATGCCCATATTGGCTCCTAAATATTCTACGAAGATCTTTATCGGTCAGACCGCATAACAACATACGTTGTTCCCTTTGTCTTCGGTATGTTACTTGCCCGAGATTCGATCGTCGGTATCCAATACCTAGTTCAATCTCGTTACCGGCAAGTCTCTTTACTCATTCTGTAATACATCATCCCGCAACTAACTCATTAGTTGCAATGCTTGCAAGGCTTAAGTGATGTGCATTACCGAGAGGGCCCAGAGATACCTCTCCGACAATCAGAGTGACAAATCCTAATCTCAAAATACGCCAACCCAACATCTACCTTTGGAGACACCTGTAATGCACCTTTATAATCACCCAGTTACGTTGTGACGTTTGGTAGCACCCAAAGTGTTCTTCCGGCAAACGGGAGTTGCATAATCTCATAGTCATAGGAACATGTATAAGTCATGAAGAAAGCAATAGCAACATACTAAACGATCGGGTGCTAAGCTAATGGAATGGGTCATGTCAATCAGATCATTCAACTAATGATGTGACCTCGTTAATCAAATAACAACTCTTTGTTCATGGTTAGGAAACATAACCATCTTTGATTAACGAGCTAGTCAAGTAGAGGCATACTAGTGACACTCTGTTTGTCTATGTATTCACACATGTATTATGTTTCCGGTTAATACAATTCTAGCATGAATAATAAACATTTATCATGAAATAAGGAAATAAATAATAACTTTATTATTGCCTCTAGGGCATATTTCCTTCAGTCTCCCACTTGCACTAGAGTCAATAATTTAGATTACACAGTAATGATTCTAACACCCATGGAGCCTTGGTGTTGATCATGTTTTGCTCGTGGAAGGGGCTTAGTCAACGGGTCTGCAACATTCAGATCCGTATGTATCTTGCAAATCTCTATGTCTCCCACCTGGACTAGATCCCGGATGGAATTGAAGCGTCTCTTGATGTGCTTGGTTCTCTTGTGAAATCTAGATTCCTTTGCCAAGGCAACTGCACCAGTATTGTCACAAAAGATTTTCATTGGAGCCGATGCACTAGGTATGACACCTAGATCGGATATGAACTCCTTCATCCAGACTCCTTCATTTGCCGCTTCTGAAGCAGCTATGTATTCCGCTTCACATGTAGATCCTGCTACAACGCTTTGTTTAGAACTGCACCAACTGACAGCTCCGCCTTTTAATGTAAACACGTATCCGGTTTGCGATTTAGAATCGTCCGGATCAGTGTCAAAGCTTGCATCAGCGTAACCTTTTAATACAATTCTAGCATGAATAATAAACATTTATCATGAAATAAGGAAATAAATAATAACTTTATTATTGCCTCTAGGGCATATTTCCTTCAGACCCCTCCAACAAACCGCCTAAGCGCCGGCGTCAGCGGCGCCGCTCTAAATCCCGCCACAGCAAAAACGGTGATTCTGGCACGGGAGATAATAATACTTCGGAGAGTGCCGAAGAAAACCCCCTCCAGCAAGATTCAGCACAGGAGGATGGAGAAGCCAACCCTCATGAGAGAGCGGTAGACAGAGAGGTCGAGGACGATAATTATATGCCTCCCTCCGAAGACGAGGCAAGCCTCAACGACGACGAATTCGTCGTTCCAGAGGATCCCGTCGAACAAGAGCGTTTCAAACATAGGCTCATGGCCACGGCAAGAAGCCTCAAGAAGAAGCAGCAACAGCTTAGAGCTGATCAAGATTTGCTAGCTGACAGATGGACTGAAGTCCTTGCGGCCGAAGAGTATGAACTCGAACGCCCCTCCAAGAGTTACCCAAAGCGCAGGTTGCTACCCCAATTAGAGGAGGAAGTACCTAAACCTACATCACCAGCGCATGATACGGCCAACCGACCACCTCATGGCCATGACAGAGAGGCCTCTCGGCCCTCCACTCAAGCCGCACCCCGGCGCCGCTTAAAATATACCAAGGCACGGGAAAATGCGCCAGACCTGCGAGATATATTGGAGGACAGGGCAAGGCAAACAAGATCGATCTACGGATCGCGCGGGCGCCCCACGGCACGTGACGGTGATCGTCACTCAGGATATAGTAAATCTGGCCGGGCCGAACACAATAGACAAAGCTCATCTAAGCTACGTTGCGATATAGCCCAATACAGAGGCGCCGCACACCCACTATGCTTCACAGATGAAGTAATGGATCATCAAATCCCTGAGGGTTTCAAACCCGTGAACATCGAATCATACGATGGCACAACAGATCCTGCGGTATGGATCGAGGATTATCTCCTTCATATCCACATGGCCCGCGGCGATGATCTACACGCCATCAAATACCTCCCACTCAAACTTAAGGGACTAGCTCGGCATGAGCTTAACAGCTTGCCAGCAGAATCAATCGGTTGTTGGGAGGACCTGAAAGCCGCATTCCTCGACAATTTCCAGGGCACTTATGTGCGACCACCAGACACTGACGACCTAAGCCACATAATTCAGCAGCCAGAGGAATCAGCCAGGCAATTCTGGACACGGTTCCTAACAAAGAAAAATCAAATAGTCGACTGTCCGGACGCAGAGGCCCTAGCAGCCTTCAAGCACAATATCCGTGATGAGTGGCTTGCCCGGCACCTCGGACAGGAAAAGTCGAAATCCATGGCAGCCCTCACGACACTCATGACCCGCTTTTGCGCGGGAGAAGACAGCTGGCTTGCTTGTAGCAACAATATGACCAAGAACCCTGGTAATTCAGATACCAGAGACAGTAGTGGCAGGTCGCGTCGCAACAAGCAAAAGCGCCGTATTAACGGCGACAATACTGAAGATACGGCGGTTAATGCCGGATTCAGAGGCTATAAATCCAGTCAGCGGAAAAAGCCATTCAAAAGAAATACTCAGGGCCCATCCAGTTTGGACCGAATACTCGAACGCTTGTGCCGGATACATGGCACCCCCGAAAAGCCAGCCAATCACACCAACAAGGATTGTTGGTGTTCAAGCAGGCGGGCAAGTTAAATACCGAAAATAAAGACAAGGGGCTGCATAGCGATGATGATGAAGAGCCCCGGCCGCCGAACAACAGCGGACAGAAGGGTTTTCCCCCACAAGTGCGGACGGTGAACATGATATACGCAACCCACATCCCCAAGAGGGAGCAGAAGCGCGTGTTAAGGGATGTATATGCGATGGAGCCAGACGCCCCAAAGTTCAACCCATGGTCTTCCTGCCCGATCACCTTTGACCGAAGGGACCACCCCACTAGCATATGTCATGGTGGATTCGCCGCATTGGTTCTAGACCCAATTATTGACGGATTTCACCTCACTAGAGTCCTTATGGACGGTGGCAGCAGCCTGAACCTGCTTTACCAGGATACAGTGCGGAAAATGGGCATAGATCCCTCGAGGATTAAGCCCACCAAAACGACCTTTAAAGGCGTCATACCAGGTGTAGAAGCCAATTGTACAGGCTCAGTTACACTTGAAGTGGTCTCCGGATCTCCGGATAATTTCCGAAGCGAGGAGTTAATCTTCGACATAATCCCGTTCCGCAGTGGCTATCACCTGCTCGGGCGAACTGCATTTTCTAAGTTCAACGCGGTACCGCACTACGCATACCTTAAGCTCAAGATGCCAGGCCCTCGAGGAGTAATTACGGTCAATGGAAACACCGAACGCTCCCTCTGAACGGAGGAGCACACGGCGGCCCTCGCAGCGGAAGTACAAAGCAGCCTCTCAAGGCAGTTCCCCAGTCCGGCCATTAAACATCCGGACACCGTCAAGCGTGCCCGGAGTAACCTACAACAAGACCGCCTGGCACATTCCGAGCAGGCGTAGCAATGCGGCCCCAGCCCCAGCCCTCGTGAAAATGCAAAAGCACTGCTCCACGTACATAACTACGCTCTTGAAATACCATGGGCACAGGGGGAGGGGCACCATCACGGCACGCCCAAAACACGGCTTAAACCGTACTAGGGGCTGCCGATTTCTTTTTTTAATTTTCTCTTACTTTCAGGACTCCATTCTTCGGAAGGCCTGTCCGGCAGTACAATTGCAGCACAAACGATACAAGAATCAGGGAAGCAGACAAGCCATGCCGCATTATGGAACTCCCAGGTGGTCTCTATCACGAGTAGTATACCTGTTTCGCATACAATTCCGCAGCCTGCCCCTGGACCGGACATGTTAAATAGTCCAACCTTTTGCTTATCGCGTTATTTGTATCGTTCTGCCTTGATCGCAGACTTTTTAATAAACAATGCATAGCTTTTGTCTATTTTTGAATTACTCTTTTTATGAATATATGTTCATTAATGACATGTTGCATCCCTGGAACATTCATCCGCCATAAGGCAGATACCCTTCAGAACGTCCTTATAATAATTCTCAGGCTTGCGATGCTCTTTCCCCGGCGATGGCCCGTCCTTCACAAGCTTCTCAGCATCCAGCTTGCGCTAGTGCACCTTAGCGCGGGCAAGGGCCCTATGGGCACCTTCGATGCAGATGGAGCGCTTGATGACTTCGAGCCTTGGACAGGCCTCCACCAGCCGCCGCACCAACCCGAAGTAGCTCCCAGGCAGAGCCTCTCCAGGCCACAGCTGAACTATGAGGCCCTTCATGGCCTGTTCGGCCACCTTGTGGAGCTCGACCAGCTGCTTCAGCTGGTCGCTCAGGGGCACAAGGTGTCCGGCCTCAGCATACTGAGACCAGAACACCTTCTCTGTCGAGCTGCCCTCTTCGGCTCGGTAGAATGCGGCGGCATCGGACATGCTACGGGGAAGATCTATGAATGCTCCTGGAGAGCTCCGGATTCGGGTAAGTAACAAGAAGCTCACTTTTACATGTTTGCTTTGCATAAAGAATGCCTTACCCGCCGCTATCTTATTCACCGCATCCAACTCCTAGAGGGCCTTCTGGGATTCGGCCTTGGCAGACTTGGCATTTTCAATAGCCGCCGCGAGCTCGGACGCTCGCGTCCTTGAGTCAAGCTCCAAACTCTCATGTTTTTCCATGAGAGCCTGGAGCTCTTGTCGTACCTCGCCAACTTGCGCCTCACATTTCTCCCGCTCAGTGCGCTCCGTGGCCGCTCTCTTCTCGGCCTCGGCCAGCGCTTGCTTGAGGGTCGCCACCTCAGTTGTGGCCCCTACAATCAACCGCGTTAATCCTGTCATTTTTTTGCAATTGCATCTTTTATATATTTTTCTATAAGGTATCCCTTACCTTCTTTCTCCTCGAGCTGCCGCTTGGCAAGGCCGAGCTCTTGCTCGGACCGCTCGAGGCCCTGCTTTAGTGTGCCCACCTCCACAGTCAGTGCGGCGGTCGCTAGCAGCGAAGCCTGCATATGCATATTGACTCATTTTTTGTTAGACTCCTGCGAATTATATTAGATCCTCTATTCGGCTTTTCTTTCCGAACGCCAAACAGAGCATCAGGGCCTACTGTCTATGCGGTAATATTTTTACATATTCTTTACTTACCTCGAAGCCTGTTAGAAGGCTGGCACAAGCTTCTGTCAGTCCGCTCTTGGCGGACTGAACCTTCTGGATCACCGTACTCATAATAGTACGGTGCTCCTCGTCGATGGAGGCGCCGTTAAGCACCTCCGGCAGATTGTCCGGTGCCTCCGGTTGGATGGGGGCCACCGGCTCAGTAGGCTTGCTCCTCTTGGTAGGAGTTCGCCTACCGCACTCCGAAACCGTTGAAGATTCCGGCGCGGTGTCCGGCTCAAAGCCGGACTTGGAGCCCTGGGGGGTCTTATCCCCTTTACTCCTGGAGTGCGGGAAGTCACCTTGTGGCGCCTCCAGAACCACCTCCTCCTGTCTTGGAACCTGTTGGGACAACACTTCGGCGTCGTCCGTAGGGCGGGGGGAGGTAGCCGTCGGAAGTGAATTCACATCCGATGAATCCAGGGAGCCGCTCGACGACTCGTCGAGCCCGGCCTTGGGCGGACTGCATAATCATATTCGACATAAGGAAAGGTTGTGCCATAAAAGAGTACTATGAATTACTCCGGTATCCGATACTTACGATCTCGCCGGACGCTTGGCCTGTGCGGCCACTCCTCTTCGTCGTCGTCGGTGTCGGTGGGGTAGTTCGGAGGAAGGGTCTTCCCCTTCTTGGACCCTTCGGCCTCCCCGGTTGGGGCGGCCTTCCTTTTCTTTCCTCCCCCTGCAGGAGGGGGAGAGGTTTCTTCTTCCTCCTCCTCGTCTTCACGGGAGGAGCGCGTCTCGGATTCGTCGGATGATGAATCCGACACCTCCAGGCGTTGAGCACTCTTTCGAGTCCCTGTGGCCTTCTTATTGGCCTTCTTCTCCGGCACCACATAGGGTGCCGGGACCAGTAGCTTCGCTAAGCGAGCATCGGCTGGGTCTACGGGCAGAGGTGGCAGTGATTGGAGAATTCTGTCAATGACGCAATCATCCGGAAGATTAACTCCCAATTGAATCAAGTGATTATTATACCCAGACATTTTGAGTATATGCTCACTGACAGAACTGTTCTCCTCCATCTTGCAGCTATAGAACTTATTGGAGACTTCATATCTCTCAATCCGGGCATTTGCTTGAAATATTAACTTCAACTCCTGGAGCATCTCATATGCCCCATGACGTTCAAAACGTCGTTGAAGTCCCGATTCTAAGCCGTAAAGCATGGCACACTGAACTATCGAGTAGTCATCAGCTTTGCTCTGCCAGATGTTCATAACATCTGGTGTTGCTCCAGCAGCAGGCCTGGCACCCAGCGGTGCTTCCAGGACGTAATTCTTCTGAGCAGCAATGAGGATAATCCTCAAGTTACGGACCCAGTCCGTGTAATTGCTACCATCATCTTTCAACTTTGCTTTCTCAAGGAACGCATTAAAATTCAACGGAACAACAGCACGAGCCATCTATCTACAATCAACATAAACAAGCAAGATACTATCAGGTACTAAGTTCATAATAAATTTAAGTTCAATTAATCATATTACTTAAGAACTCCCACTTAGATAGACATCCCTCTAATCCTCTAAGTGATCACGTGATCCAAATCAACTAAACCATGTCCGATCATCACGTGAGATGGTGTAGTTTCATCGGTGAACATTGTTATGTTGATCATATCTACTATATGATTCACGCTCGACCTTTCGGTCTCCGTGTTCCGAGGCCATATCTGTATATGCTTGGCTCGTCAAGTATAACCTGAGTATTCCGCGTGTGGAATTGTTTTGCACCCGTTGTATTTGAACGTAGAGCTTATCACACCCGATCATCACGTGGTGTCTGGGCACGACGAACTTTGGCAACGGTGCATACTCAGGGAGAACACTTCTTGATAATTTAGTGAGAGATCATCTTGTAATGCTACCGTCAATCAAAGCAAGATAAGATGCATAAAAGATAAACATCACATGCAATCAATATAAGTGATATGATATGGCCATCATCATCTTGTGCCTGTGATCTCCATCTCCGAAGCACCGTCATGATCACCATCGTCACCGGCGCGACACCTTGATCTCCATCGTAGCATCGTTGTCGTCTCGCCAATCTTATGCTTCCACGACTATCACTACCCCTTAGTAATAAAGTAAAGCATTACATCGCGGTTGCATTGCATACAATAAGGCGACAACCATATGGCTCCTGCCAGTTGCCGATAACTCGGTTACGAAACATGATCATCTCATACAATAAAATTTAGCATCATGCCTTGACCATATCACATCACAACATGCCCTGCAAAAACAAGTTAGACGTCCTCTACTTTGTTGTTGCAAGTTTTACGTGGCTTCTACGGGCTTAAGCAAGAACCAATCTTACCTACGCATCAAAACCACAACGATAGTTTGTCAAATAGACTCCGTTTTAACCTTCGCAAGGACCGGGCGTAGCCACACCTGGTTCAACTAAAGTTGGAGAGACAGTCGCCCGCAAGCCACCTATGTGCAAAGCACGTCGGGGGAACCGGTCTCGCGTAAGCGTACGCGTAATGTTGGTCCGGGTCGTCTCGTCCAATAATGCCGCCGAACCAAAGTATGACATGCTGGTAGGCAGTATGACTTATATCGCCCACAACTCACTTGTGTTCTACTCGTGCATATAACATCAACATAAATAACCTAGGCTCGGATGCCACTGTTGGGTTTCGTAGTAATTTCAAAAAAATTCCTACGCACACACAAGATCATGTGATGCATAGCAACGAGAGGGGAGAGTGTTGTCTATGTACCTACGCAGACCGACTGCGGAAGCGTTGACACAACGTAGAGGAAGTAGTCATACGTCTTCACGATCCAACCGATCTGTCCGGACTTCGCCTGCCAATCCTGTCAAAGGAAAGGGAGATTAGATCCCGCATAGAGTCAAACTATGGAAAACTCATATCCTGTAAAAGGTAAAAATAGCTTACCGCACTAGCGTGACGCTGCGTGCTGAATCCGCGGTCCTCGGAAGCGGATGCGGGAGCCTCAGCGCCTTTGAATAGCACCTTCTAGGCGTCTTCATACATCGTGTCGAAGAGACTGTTCAGGGTTTGGTGCTGCGCCGGGTCGAACTCCCACAGATTCAAAGCCCGTTGTTGACACGGGAGGATCCGGCGGATGAGCATAACCTGGACTACGTTGACAAGCTTGAGATGCTTGTTCACCAGGGTTTGGATGCATTTTTGCAGACCGGTTACCTCTCCTTTGTTGCCCCACGACAGGCCTATCTCTTTCCAAGACGTGAGCCGTGTAGGGGGTCCGGACCGGAACTCAGGGCTGCGACCCATTCGGGGTCGCGCGGCTCGGTGATGTAAAACCACCCCGATTGCCACCCCTTCAGGGTCTCCACAAAGGGGCCCTCGAGCCATAGGACGTTGGCCATCTTGCCCGCCATGAAACCTCCGCACTCCGCCTGGTTGCCGCGCACCACCTTCGGCTTGACGTTGAAAGTCTTGAGCCATAGGCCGAAATGGGGGCGGATGCAGACGAAATCCTCACACACGATGATAACGCCGAGATGTTGAGGACGAAGTTCGGGGCCAGATCGTGGAAATCCAGACCATAGTAGAACATGAGCCCCCGGACGAATGGGTGGAGAGGAAAGCCCAGTCCGCGGAGGAAATGGGGGAGAAACACTACCCTCTCATGGGGCCTTGGGGTGGGGAGGAGCTGCCCCTCTTCGGGAAGTCGGTGCGCGATGTCGTTAGACAAGTATCCGGCCTTCCTCAGTTTTTTGATGTGTCCCTCCGTGACGGAGGAGACCATCCACTTGCCTCCCGCTCCGGACATGGCTGGAGAAGGTTGAGGTGGGAAGTGCGGACTTGGGCACTGGAGCTTGAGTGCGCGGAAGATGGATAGGCAAAGGAGGAAGAAGGCGTAGGTAAAAAGGTGGATCCTTATCCCCTTATATGGGCGGATGCGGCTATGCGTCCCCACCAGCCTGATAAAACTTGCTTATCTCCCAAGCGCCGTGATAAATGGCGCGGTTGGACCCACGTCCGTATTGATGAGAATCCCGTAAATAAAGGGGCCACGATCTCTGCTTTGACAAGACGTGCCAAGGAAACCGCCTCGCAAAATGCGCTGAGGTGGGGAGTAAAAACGATTCGAACGAAGGCTTGGCCGTGGTGTGATGTCACACTACGGAATACGTCAGCAGATTAGATTTGTGTAAATATTATTCTCTCTATGGCAATATGTGGAAACCTACTTTGCAGAGCCGGACACTGTCTTTTGTGTTCAAAATCTTCTATGAAGTACTTGGAGGAGGAACCCGCCTTGCAATGCCGAAGACAATCTGCGCGCCGGACTCGTCGTCATTGAAGCCTGGTTCAGGGGCTACTGAGGGAGTCCTAGATTAGGGGGTGTCCGGATAGCCGGACTATACCTTCAGCCGGACTCCGGGACTATGAAGATACAAGATTGAAGACTTCGTCCCGTGTCCGGAAGGGACTTTCCTTGGCGTGGAAGGCAAGCTTGGCGATACGGATATGTAGATCTCCTACCATTGTAACTGACTCTGTGTAACCCTAACCCTCTTTGGTGTCTATATAAACCGGAGGGTTTTAGTCCGTAGGACAACACAACAATCATACCATAGGCTAGCTTCTAGGGTTTAGCCTCCTTGATCTCGTGGTAGATCTACTCTTGTACTACCCATATCATCAATATTAATCAAGCAGGACGTAGGGTTTTACCTCCATCAAGAGGGCCCGAACCTGGGTAAAACATCGTGTCCCTTGTCTCCTGTTACCATCCGCCTAGACGCACAGTTCGGGACCCCCTACCCGAGATCCGCCGGTTTTGACACCGAAACTAGTGATTATGCTATAGGTGTTGTTCTAGGGCAAAGAGTTGATAAGAAATTAAATGTTATCCATTATGCTAGTAAGACTCTAGACAATGCTCAAAGAAATTATGCTACTACTGAAAAAGAACTTTTAGTAGTTGTATTTGCTTGTGATAAGTTCAGACCTTATATTGTTGATTCTATAGTAACTATTCACACTGATCATGCTGCTATTAAATATCTTATGGAAAAGAAAGATGCTAAACCTAGACTTATTAGGTGGGTTCTCCTGCTACAAGAATTTGATTTGCATATCATTCATAGAAAAGGAGCTGGGAACCCCGTTGCAGATAACTTATCTAGGTTAGAAAATGTTCTTGATGACCCACTACCTATTAATGATAGCTTTCCTGATGAACAATTAAATGTTATAGGTACTTCTTGTAGTACTCCTTGGTATGATGATTATGCTAATTATATTGTTGCTAAATTTATACCACCTAGCTTCACATACCAACAAAAGAAAAAGTTTTTTCTATGATTTGAGACATTACTTTTGGGAAGACCCACATCTTTATAAAGGAGTAGATGGTGTTATTAGACGTTGTGTACCTGAGCATGAACAGGAACAGATCCTACGAAAGTGTCACTCCGAAGCTTATGGAGGACACCACGCTGGAGACATAACTGCACATACGGTATTGCAATCCGGTTTTTATTGGCCTACTCTCTTCAAGGATGCCCGTAAGTTTGTCTTGTCTTGTGATGAATGTCAATGAATTGGTAATATTAGTAGACAACAAGAAATGTCTATGAATTATTCTCTTGTTATTGAACCGTTTGATGTTTGGGGCTTTGATTATATGGGACCTTTTCCTGCCTCTAATGGATACACACATATTCTAGTTGCTGTTGATTACGTTACTAAGTGGGTAGAAGCTATTCCAACTAGTAGTGTTGATCATAACACCTCTATTAAAATGCTTAAGGAAGTTATTTTTCCGAGGTTTGGAGTCCCTAGATATTTAATGACTGATGGTGGTTCACACTTTATTCATGGTGCTTTCCATAAAATGCTTGCTAAGTATGATGTTAATCATAGAATTGCATCTCCTTATCACCCACAGTCTAGTGGTCAAGTAGAATTGAGCAATAGAGAGCTCAAATTAATTTTGCAAAAGACTGTTAATAGGTCTAGAAAGAATTGGTCCAAGAAACTTGATGATGCATTATGGGCTTATAGAACTGCATATAAAAATCCTATGGGTATGTCTCCATATAAAATGGTTTATGGAAAAGCATGTCACTTACCTCTCGAACTAGAACATAAGGCATATTGGGCTATTAAAGAGCTAAACTATGATTTTAAACTTGCCGGTGAGAAGAGGTTATTTGATATTAGCTCACTTGATGAATGGAGAACCCAAGCTTATGAAAATGCCAAGTTGTTTAAAGAAAAAGTTAAAAGGTGGCATGACAAAAGGATACAAAAGAGTGATTTTAATGTAGGTGATTATGTATTGCTATACAACTCTCGTTTAAGATTTTTTGCAGGAAAACTTCTCTCTAAATGGGAAGGTCCCTATGTTATCGAGGAGGTCTATCGTTCCGGTGCAATAAAAATCAACAACTTCGAAGGCACAAATCCGAAGGTGGTAAATGGTCAAAGAATCAATCATTATATCTCAGCTAATCCCATAAATGTTGAAACCAATATTATTGAAACCGTAACCCCGGAGGAATACATAAGAGACACTTTCCAGAATGTTTCAGACTTCAAAAAGGAATAGGTATGTGGTATGGTAAGTAAACTGACTCCAAAACAATTTTTAAGGCAATATTTCTCCGTTTTGGAATATTTAGAAAAATATCGTGGAGGCCACAACCACAATGGAGGAAGTTCTCATAATCACAATGGCCCCAAGAATGGAAACGGGAATGGAGCAGGCAGCAATCAGAACCACTCTAACCCAGCCACACCCGCCAAGAAGGATCAAAGTCACATTACTTGTTTCAAGTGAGGGAAGACTGGACACTACGCCAATGACTGTCCGGAATTGAAGAATGGCAATGGTAATGGAAGCGCTGGGAAGAAGCCCAACCCTTTCAATAGGGGACAAGTGAACCACGTGAATGTGGAGGAGGTTGAGGAGTAGCCTGATGCAGTTATCGATAAGTTTTTGCTTAAGTCTTTTACCGCTCTTGTTCTTTTCGATACTGGTGCATCACATTCATACATATCGAGGGGATTTGTGGATAAGTTTAAGTTGCCAACCCAAGCCCTTAGGACGCCCTGTTAGTAAGTTCACCTGGAGCAGAGTATATGGCCAACCGATGGTGCGACCGGATACCCTTAACCATTGGTAGCCATGTTTTCCCGTCAGACCTAATAATTTTGGAGTCACAAGGATAGGATGTGATATTAGGCATGGACTAGATGTCAAAGTATGGAGAACGCATTGATTGTGCTAGTAAGTCAATTCTGCTCACCACCCCGGATGGAAAAAGGATCAAGTATGTATCCAAATATTCTAGAGGAATTACCCGGCATGCCGCAAGATCGGGACATTTAGTTCTTAATAGAACTGTTGCCAGGCACCGGACCGATATCGAAGAGGCCATACCGGTGCCCGCGAATGATCTAGAGGAGATCAAGAAGCAGATTAAGGAGTTATTGGAGAAAGGCTACATCTGACAAAGTTAATCACCATGGGGAGGCCCAGTGCTTTTGGTTGCGAAGAAGGATGGATCGTTAAGGATGGTTGTTGATTATCGCGCACTAAATGAGGTGACGATCAAGAACAAGTACCCATTGCCGATGATCAATGATTTGTTTGACCAGCTGCAAGGAGCTAAAGTGTTTTTGAAGATCGATCTGCGATCAGGATATCACCAGCTGAAGATTCGAGAGAAGGATATACCAAAAACAGCATTCACCACAAGGTACGGGTTATATGAGTATACAGTCATGTCATTTGCACTGACTAACGCCCCTGCCTATTTCATGAGCATGATGAACAAGGTGTTTATGGAGTTTTTGGATAAGTTCGTCGTGGTGTTCATTGATGATATAATGGTATACTCGAAGAATGAAGAGGAGCACAAGGAGCATTTGCGTTTAGTTCTCGAGAAACTCAGGGAACATCAATTGTATGACAAGTTCAGCAAATGTGAGTTCTGGTTGAAGGAAGTTGTATTCCTTGGACATGTTATATCAGGAGAAGGTATAGCAATAGACCCCACCAAGGTTCAGTCAGTCACTGAGTGGTTGGCACCCACCTCAGTTAGCGAGATCCGCAGTTCTCTTGGACTCGCGGGATACTATCGGAGATTCATTGAGAATTTTTCAAAGATTGCGAAGCCAATGACGGCATTGTTGAAGAAGGATACCAAATTAAAATGGACGAAGGAATGTGAGGTAGGTTTTCAGGAGTTGAAGAAACGTTTGACTATAGCCCCAGTGCTGATTGTGCCCAATATACGCAAGGACTTCCAAGTATATTGTGATGCTTCACGCTCAGGACTTGGAGGTGTACTTATGCAGGACGGAAGAGCTGTTTCTTATGCATCCCGATAGCTTCGACCGCATGAGTTGAATTATGCTACTCATGACTTAGAGTTATCACCCATAGTGCATGCGCTCAAGACTTGGAGGCATTACCTTATCGAAAACCGTTGTGATGTGTACACAGATCATAAGAGTTTGAAGTACATTTTCACACGGAAGGAGCTGAACCTCAGGCAGAGGAGATGGTTGGAACTTATAAAGGATTATGACATGAAGCTGCACTACCATCCAGGCAAGGCCAATGTCGTAGCAGACGCTTTGAGTCGGGAGAGTTATGCTAATACCCTCGTAAGCGAAGGATTGCCAAAGGAGTTAGCAGAGGATCTCAGGGAGCTACGTTTGGAGATTGTTCCTAGAGGTTTTATTGCAGCAATAGAAGTTCAGTCTACATTGTTGGGAAAGATTCGAGAAGCACAGAAGGATGATAAAGAGATTGCCGAGATAAAAGAGAGAATGAGCCAGGGAAAGGCCAAAGGTTTTCGTGAGGATGAGCACGACACCTTATGGTTTGAGGACCGCGTTTATGTGCCCAATAATGCAGAGATCAGGAAGTTGATACTTCAGGAGGCTCACGACTCGCCATACTCGATACACCCCAGAAACACTAAGATGTATGTGGATTTGAAGGAGCGTTTCTGGTGGACTGGTATGAAGAAGGATATTGCTGAGTATGTAGCCATATGTGATGTATGTCAAAGAGTAAAGGCAGAACATCAGAAGCCAGCAGGATTACTGCAGCCTATGCCGATACCCGAATGGAAGTGGGAGAAGCTTGGCATGGATTTCATCACCGGATTACCCAGGACCCGATCGGGATATGATTCTATTTGGGTAGTAGTGGATCGCTTGACCAAAGTGGCTCACTTTATCCCAGTGAAAACCACGTATACAAGTGCGAAGTTGACCAACACATACATGACTAGGATCGTATGTCTGCATGGAGTTCCAAGGACCATCGTATCAGATAGAGGAACACAGTTTACTTCAAAGTTTGGGCATCAGCTGCACCAGACTTTGGGTACGAGGCTAGAGTTCAGTACAGCCTTTCATCCACAGACAGACGGACAGACCGAGAGAGTCAACCAGATTCTGGAGGATATGTTGAGAGCTGGTGCACTAGATTATGGATCTAGTTGGGATGACAATTTGCCCTACGCAGAGTTCTCATGCAACAATAGCTACCAGGCCAGTTTGAAGATGGCACCGTTCGAAGCTCTGTATGGACGAAGGTGCAGAACACCGTTGATGTGGGATGAAGTTGGAGACCGCCAGTTGTTTGGACCGGACTTGATCAAAGAGTCTGAAGAGAAGGTTAAGTTGATTCGAGATAGACTAAAGGTAGCTCAGTCCATGCAGAAGAGTTATGCAGATTCGAAACACAAGGAAGTAACCTATGAAATCGGAGACCGAGCATATCTTCGTGTATCACCACTTCGAGGAGTCAAGCGTTTTGGAGTTAAGGGAAAGCTAGCCCCGAGATTTGTAGGACCATAACGAGTTTTGGAACGTATGGGAGAGGTTTCCTACAAGTTGGAGTTACCTGAAGGACTGTCAGGAGTTCATGATGTGTTTCACGTTTCCCAGTTGAAGAAGTGTCATGCAAAGATGGTCGATATATCGCTAAGAGATACAGTGCCCCTTGAAGCAATTCAGTTGGACAGTGATCTGACCTATGAGGAGAAGCCGGTCAAGATTCTCGAGTTTGCCAACCGAGTTACACGCAGCAAGGTTATCAAGTTTTGCAAAGTTCAGTGGAGTCACCATACCGAGGATGAAGCCACCTGGGAACGAGAGGATGATCTACGGAAAGACCAGCCACACCTATTTTGTAGCCAACCCAAATCTCGAGGGCGAGATTCATCTTAAGGGGGGTAGGTTTGTAACATCCCAAACTTTCAATTTGGAATGTTATACATAGATCATTCATGCATATCATATTTTATTGCATTGTCGATTTGCGATCCTCAAAATTCTAAGAAACTCAAGGACCCACGGAGAGAGTTGGGAATTTCACAATTTTCATATTTGAATTTTATCAAATATCGAAACGAGGATCATTTGTTTTAATTATTTTTCTCTTTGAAAATATTTCATATCAAAATATATGAGAGGGGATAATATGACTTCCCCAAAATAATGAAATATTGGAGGAAAATATTAAAAATAGATAAACATTTTTTGAGATTTTATTGCTATTTTTGCATAGGAAAAATACGCGTTTTTCAAAATAAATGTTCACCTTGACCGGCATATTTTTAGAGGACGGGGAAAATTTATTTCGGGACTTTTGGAGTCCGTTTAGTATTTCTTTTCTTTCTTTTTCTGCATGTCGGATTGTTTTAAAAAATGTAACCGACTCCGGGCCGGCCTTTTTAAGCCACGACCCCGGGGCCCCGACAGCCCAGCCGCCCCGTGCCCCCTCGCAAACCCTAGCCCGAGCCGCCACCACCGCTGCCCGCCGCTGCCCGCCGCCCGCGAGCCGCCCCGCCGGAGCCCGCCGCTGCCTTACCGCCTCGCCAGAATCCCGCCAGACTCGAGGTAGCCGGTGCCGATTTTCCTTATAAAACCATTCGGTTTTTTAAACCCTAGTTCGTTTTTTTAGATCGGTTCGTCGATATTCTCGGTTTAGTTTATTTAGCGGATGTTTGTCCGTACGTTCGTTTTAACGAACGATTTTCACCTGTTAACCGCAGACAGCGAAGTTCGTTTGTTAGCCTATTCGTCAGTTTTTCTTTTTCTCGGGTTTTTCGCGATTATTTTTTATCGCGATTTCTGATCCAATTTTCATTTTAGTATAACTTTTCGCTCGTTTATCGAAATCAGGAGATTCAAGCGCCTAGTTCTTCGTCTCGAAGCCCTCTTTCTGTTTAACCAACTTGAACAAGATTTTTGTATTGTAAAATTTGACTTTAGTCCAGATTAGTAAACATATCTTGTTTCTTTCGCAGTTTGAGTTTCGTTGCTCCGTTTGATTTGATTCTTTTTGCAAACCAGATTTCTTAAGTTGAACTTTCTGGTTAGATCTTCTTATTTGAGTTTTACCCGTGCATCTTTGATTGATTGCTTATGTATGTTATTGATTGTTTGCGATAGAATTCCCGGAGTGCGAAGCGTGCTACTACGAGTCTCTAGGTTTTGCGGATCGTCAGCAAGGCAAGTAACACATTGATCATAACCTCTTCATACCCAGTTTTTATGCATTAGTTCCAATCCTCAAACACTGCATGATTAGGATGTGATTAACTTGTGGGTTGGGAAGTAGTGATGAGGTAGAACCTATTACCTGTTTTATTATCAAACCCTTGGGAGTTACTTCTACGTTATGCTTATATTGTCATGCTATGCTCGTAGATGTGGACTGGGTTTGAGTGTATCCATGACAGATATGAGTTGTTAATTAATGGTTTAACTTAAGGTGGCAACCTTAATACACATCTGGGTGGATTGCTTGTTTGGGCACCTGGGGAATCCAGTGTTTTCCTACGAGATCCCGGGGATATACCATGTGATCCTACTACGGTCCGCCACCCAGGCTCAAAGGGATCGTGAGATTATTCATGCTAGAAACTTTTGTGTGCAGCCACAAGCTATTATGGGCTCTAGCATAGTTTGAGTAAGTTGCATGACCTTTTCCAGTGGTAGGCTAGCAGATGTAGAGGGATGTAGGTTGGTACTGTCTACCCGGGGTTAGAGTTATTGCTTCTGAAAGACTATGTCTCGGTCATCCGTTTCTCAAACACCATGTAGTGCGAGAAATCCAACGGAGGAGATCGAGTCTTGTGGGGAAAAGTGCGCAAACCTCTGCAGAGTGTACAAACTAATCATGGTTAGCCGTGTCCCCGGTTATGGACAACTTGAGTATCTGGTACTTGGATTATCCTATCGTATCTCATCACTCTAAATTAATATGTTGGGTTGTTAATGATTACTTTAATTAGGATTGAGATGGGGGTACCATTCTCAATGTTTCAACCACCATGATAGTTAAATAAAATTTATTCCTTTGTTGTAGGGAAAAATTTGCTTTTCGCAAAACCCATATAACCATAGAGCCTCCACCAGCCATATATGCATGTAGTGATAGCATTTATTCTGTTCATTGCTCTACTGTGTTACATTGCCAGCATATTCCATGTGCTGACCCATTTTCGGGCTGCAATGTATTATGTTGCAGACTTTTCAGACGAGGAGTAAGGTTCACTAGGTCGTTGTCCTGCAGCTCAGCTATGTCGTTGGAGTTGATGGACTCGCTTTATCTTCCAAGCCTTCCGATGTTATCGTATTAGATGGCCTTAAGCCATATTCATTGTAATAAGTTCTATTTTGAGATATTCGATGTAATAAGTGTATGATTGCCACTCTGTTATAAATCCTTCGAGTACTGTGTGTGTCAGCATTACCGATTCAGGGATGACACTGAAGCACAGAGACTTGACTATTTGCGGTCGGGTCGCTACACCTTTGCAAGTGACCGTGAAGGGATTGACAACCCCTTTATCGCTTTGTATGCAAGTGTTTGATTGTTTGTGCAGGTGCATAGATTGGGGACTTGCGTGTATCTCCTATAGGATTGATACCCTGGTTCTTAATTGAGGGAAATACTTATCTCTACTTTGCTGCATCACCCTTTCCTCTTCAAAGAAAAAAGCAACGCAAGCTCAAGAAGTAGCACGTTCCCGCGTCGAGGGAGGCGGCACGGCGCATACCACGGGAAGTCGACACGCGGGGACGGCTGAGTGGACCGCGGGCCATGGTGGTATGGCCCAAAGGGGCGACACAGCGACAGCAGACGGGTTGGGACGACGGCGGGATGACATCAGGCGGTGGCATGGACCGCGTGCCATGGTGCTACGGCCCGAAGGGACGGCGCAACAGTAGTGCATGGGTTGATGCAACCACGGGAACAGCCTCGGGCGGAGGCAGGGACCACGTGCCGCGATGCTGCAGCCCAAAGGGGCGATGCAGCGGAGGAGCGCGAGTCAGTGAGCCGCGGGGGGAACCAGGAGGCGACGACACTGCGGCCTGATGGGGCGACTCATCGGTAACCCGTTACTCGATCGGTGGAGGGTTGCACTGTATTCAGGGACAACCTTCATGGGACCTTTAGAGACGCGTGCAATCGACCGATCAAGTCGATGGCGCGGTGCGGATGGAGCGGATCATAGGCGGGCGGGTGATCAATCCGACAACACACGAGGTTGGGGATGCTGCTCGGCCCACAACATCGTGCGAGATGGCCATACGGCTGCGGCAGAGACAGTAGGTGATGTAGGATTCCGTTCGGAGCAGGGATGCGACGGCCGGCGCAAAGCGACCAATTGACAGACGCGCGGCCGACGGCTGTGAAGGCTGCCGCGTCGCGCGAGGCCATCGGGTAGGAGAAGAGGCCTAGTGGTCGTGCTGATGTCGGAGTAGAAGTTGCGACGACCGACGTAGACCGATGGACAGTAGAGCACTGGACGGCCGTGACAGGCCGGCATGTCACGCGAGGCCGCTGGTTAGGAGTGGAAGCCGAGGGGTTGCATCGATCTTGGAGTAGAGGCGCGCGGGGGTTGACGGCAGCTATGGGCGACGCAATCCAATCTATGCTCGGTGAATCAAAAAAGAAAATAACGGCCAAACGATCGGCAAAGAGAAAACCGATCAAGAGATCGAAAAAACTAATCAGGGCAACCGATCACAGATTGGTAGACAAATCCTGCTACGGGTCGCCCTGCCGCCGGCGGAGATTATGGAGATCGACCTCCCCGGGACGACACATTGCGGAAGTGTGCGTCGGCTAGGTCTAGGAACTTGCGGCTGATACCATATTAGAAGTAGTAGAGAGGGATTTGGTGGAGAGAGGGATTTAGTAGAATTGATGATGGATGTTATATTGAGCCTATCGGATGGTTTATATAGAGTACAAGACATAGAGAGCAAGAAGTCTCTCCTAGAGATATGGCAAGAGACGACTACAAATCATAGTCTACCATATACAAACATATGCCTATATAATCTAACAAGGAACTCTTACTGTAGCCCACGTGGTGCTAACCACTAGAGGTCTCAGGCGTTGGTGTCCATAAAGGCGGCGCCATATATTAAAAATAATACAATAGTAGCACCAGATCAAGAAAACAAACATCAAACATTGTTTTTGAAAACATGAATATTTTCAAGAACACGAATATTTTGCAAACCTGTGACCGAGCAATTAAACTCGAATATTTTTACAAAATCTTGAACATTAAAGAACAAATTTTGATGTCATAGGGTGGAAACCCTTTAGTATATATAGGATTGGGGGGAAGACGGGGCTGCCTCCAAGGGGGAAAGAGCCCCCTTGGGGCGCCGGCCAAGGGAGGGGGAGTAGGACTCCCTCTCCATGTAGGATTCGCCCCCCCCCCCCTTAGGAAAGGGGGGGGGGGGTGCCTCCCTTGCTGGGCACTTGTGGCCTTCTCTAGCTCTTGGCCTTATTTGGCCAGTTGATATTAAATTAAAAATATTTTTATTCTAAATGCTCCTTTCAATGGTGAAAGGATAAAAAAATTGGCGAAACGCACCTTGCTTTAGATATACTAGCACATATGCCCGTGCGTTGCAACGGAAGATAAAATAGTATGCATTTAAAGTCAGCGAGAGTTTTGTTACCTCATCATATGCCAGAGAAAGCCCATGAATTATGCAACCTACACTTCCTTTCAATCATTTTAATCCAGGGGATTTCATGGTATGAAGTTTCTAAATATTGCGGGAAACATGAATAATTTTTAAAATAGTGAACATTTTTTTGAAAATTATTTACACTTTCAAAAACATGCGAACAAAATATGAAAGGAACATCTTTTAAAATTTTCAAATTATTTTTGAAAAAACAATTATTTTTATAGAAACATGAACATAATTTTAAATTTTTGAACATTTTTTTTAAATGGGAGCATGTGTTCAAAATTCATAATTTTTTTGGCAAATGTGTGTATTTTGAACACGAACATTATTTTAAAATTTGAAAAATTGACTAAAACATGATGTATTTTTATATTTGGAGCATTTTTTGAAATGCCATTTTCTTTCTAGAAATCTCGAACAATTTCTAGAAACAATAAAAAATTAAAAAAATGGGCAAGTTTTTGCACGTTCCGAATATTTTTCAAAATAGCAACAAAATTTTGGAATTCTGAACATTTCCCAAAATTTGTTTATTTCTAATTATTAACGGTTTTTGAGAATTTTTAATTTACAAAATAAATTCTAAAATAAAAATAGAAGTAAGACACAGAATAAAAGAAAAATGAGGCAGCCCATTATTGGTTGTCCTGTGTGAAACTCCCACTATTTGTCGCCCTGTGTGGGAAATAGCATTTTGCCAGCTGCGTGGGCAGACAAATATGTGGGCTGGCTTTGCTGGGCAACAACGCGCGGCCCATGTACAGAAAATAATTTTGCTTGCAGACAAGCGCATAAGAATATAGTACCACCTCGGATAGGAAAAAATTATTTTCGATGGTGAACGGATGAAAATTTTGACGAAACGCACTTTGCTTTATTAGTAGGTAAATAGATAGCACATATGTCCATGCGTTGCAACGAAAAAAAATAGTATGCATTTAAAGTTAGTGAGAATTATATGCACAAGCAAAACCCTATGTGCATGTGAAAAAAGGAAGATTTAGCTTCTCGGTTTCGCCAAGTATGTAGTAATCAATCCGCTATTTTTCCATTCACTGATCGAGGGCATTCAAGAGTTTTGTTACGTCATCGTACGCCAGAGAAGGCCCATGAACTATTCAATCTACTTTTCCTTTCAATAGAGGAGATTTTAAGGTATGAAGTTTCTGAATTAGGAAACATGAACCATTTTTTAAATCCTGAACAGTTTTTTAAAAATTATTTACACTATCAGAAAAACCCGAACAAAATTGGAAATAGGAACATTTTTTAAAATTCACAAACATTTTTTGAAAACACCAACTTCTTTTACCAAAACATGAACATTATTTGAATTTGCGAGCATGTTTTTAGAATGGGAACATGTGTTGAAAAGGCATAACATTATTCGAAAACATGTATATTTTAACATTATTTTGAATTGTGAAAATTTCACTGCAACACGAATATTTTTCAAATTTGGAGAATTTTTTAATATGGCATTTTCTTTTTAGAAATATCAAACAATTTTAAAAAACTATGGGAAACTTTTTCAAGTTTTGAATATTTTTCTAAATAGCAATAGAATTTTGGAATTCTGAAAATTTTCTATAATTTGATTTGTTTTTGAAATTCAGAATGTTTTTTAAAAAATTTGAATTTATGAAATAAATTGTATGAGAAAAATAAACTTGAAAGGGAAAAGAGATAGGGTTAGGAGAATAAAAATAGAAGTAAAACACGGAAACAAATTAAAATGGGCCAGCCTGTTATCACTTGTACTTTGCGAATATCCAGCTATTTCTCGCACCATGAAGAAAATAGAATTTTGCCCGCTGCGTGGGCACAAAAAAGTGTGCTGTCTTTGCTGGGCTACAACGCGCGGTCCACGTACGATATTCTAGAAAAGCCTTTTTTTCTAGCAAACTAACACATAAGAATTAGTAACACCTCGGAAAGAAAAAAATTATTTTCGACCGTGAACGCATGAAAAAATTGGCGAAACACACCTTGCTTTATAAGTAGGGGTATAGATATAGATAGATAGCACATAAGCCATGCGTTGCAACGAAAGAAAAAATAGTATGCATTTAAATTTGAATTTGCAAACATCTTTTTATAACGGGAACATGTGTTGAGAAGTCATAACATTTTTTGAAAGTGTGTATCTTTTAACATTATTTTGAATTGTGAAAATTTCACCAAAACACGAATACTTTTCAAATTTGGAGAATTTTTTAATATGCCATTTTCTTTTTATAAATATCGGACAATTTTGAAAAAAAATAAAGTTTTTGAAAAATGGGAAACTTTTTCAAGTATTGAATTCAAAATAGCAACAAAATTTTGGAATTCTAAACATTTTTCTATAATTTGATTTGTTTTTGAAATTCTGGATGTTTTTTTAATTCTGAATTTATGAAAGAAATTGTATAAGAAAATTTAACTTGGAAGGGAAACAGAGATAGGGTTGATGGCAGCTCTGGGCGACGCAATCCAATCTATGCTCGGTGAATCAAAAAAGAAAATAATGGCCAAACGACCGGCGAAGAGAAAACCGATCAAGAGATCGAAAAAATTGATCAGGGCAACCGATCACAGATCGGCAGACGAATCCTGCTACGGGTCGCCCTGCCGCCGGTGGAGATTATGGAGATCGACCTTACCGGGACGACTCGTTGCGGAAGCGTGCGGTGGCTAGGTCTAGGAACTTTCCTAGAAGTAGCGGAGAGGGATTTGGTGGAACTGATGATGGATGTTATATTGAGCCTATCGGACGGTTTATATAGAGTACAAGACTTAGAGGGCAAGAAGTCGAGATGACTAGAAATCATAGTCTACCATATACAAACATATGCCTGGGTATTTGATACTGGTTCACCTGGGTATTTGATACTGGTTCTGTTGCTAATATTTACAACTCGAAACAGGAGCTACGGATTAAGCGAAGATTGGCTAAGGACGAGGTGATGATGCACGTGGGAAATGGTTCCAAAGTCGATGTGATCGCGATCGGCACACTACCTGTACATCTATCTTCGGGATTATTTTTAGACCTAAATAATTGTTATTTGGTGCCAGCGTTGAGCATGAACATTATATCTGGATCTTGTTTGATGCGAGACGGTTATTCATTTAAATCAGAGAATAATGGTTGTTCTATTTATATGAGTAATATCTTTTATGGTCATGCACCCTTAAGGAGTGGTCTATTTTTGATGAATCTCGATAGTAGTGATACACATATTCATAATGTTGAAGCCAAAATATGCAGAGTTGATAATGATAGTGCAACTTATTTGTGGCACTGCCGTTTAGGTCATATTGGTGTAAAGCGCATAAAGAAACTCCATACAAATGGACTTTTGGAACCACTTGATTATGAATCACTTGGTACTTGCGAACCGTGCCTCATGGGCAAGATGACTAAAACGCCGTTCTCCGAAACTATGGAGAGAGCAACAGATTTGTTGGAAATCATACATACAGATGTATGTGGTCCGATGAATGTTGAAGCTCGTGACGGATATCGTTATTTTCTCACCTTCATAGATGATTTAAGCAGATATGGGTGTATCTACTTAATGAAGCATAAGTCTAAAACATTTGAAAATTTCAAAGAATTTCAGAGTGAAGTTGAAAATCATCGTAATAAGAAAATAAAGTTTCTACGATCTGATCGTGGAGGAGAATATTTGAGTTACAAGTTTGGTCTACATTTGAAACAATGCGAAATAGTTTCGCAACTCACGCCACCCGTAATGGTGTGTCCGAATGTCGTAATCGTACTTTACTAGATATGGTTCGATCTATGATGTCTTTTACTGATTTACCGCTATGGTTTTGGAGTTATATGCTTTGAAGACGGCCGCATTCACGTTAAATAGGGCACCATTAAAATCCGTTGAGACGACGCCTTATGAACTGTGGATTGGCAAGAAACCAAAGTTGTCATTTCTTAAAGTTTGGGGCTGCGATGCTTATGTGAAAAAGCTTCAACTTGATAAGCTCGAACCCAAATCGGAGAAATGTGTCTTCATAGGATACCCAAAGGAGACTGTTGGGTACACCTTCTATCACAGATCCGAAGGCAAGACTTTTATTGCTAAATTCGGAAACTTTTTCAAGTTTTGAATATTTTTCAAAATATCAACAAAATTTTGGAATTCTAAACATTTTCCATAATTTGATTTGTTTTTGAAATTCTGGATGTTTTTTTAATTTTGAATTTATGAAAGAAATTGTATAAGAAAATTTAACTTGGAAGGGAAACAGAGATAGGGTTGATGGCAGCTGTGGGCGACGCAATCCAATCTATGCTCAGTGAATGAAAAAAGAAAATAATGGCCAAACGACCGGCGAAGAGAAAACCGATCAAGAGATCGAAAAAATTAATCAAGGCAACCGATCACAGATCGGCAGACAAATCCTGCTATGGGTCGCCCTGCTGCCGGTGGAGATTATGGAGATCGACCTTACCGGGACGACGCGTTGCGGAAGCGTGCGGTGGCTAGGTCTAGGAACTTTCCTAGAAGTAGCAGAGAGGGATTTGGTGGAATTGATAATGGATGTTATATTGAGCCTATCGGACAGTTTATATAGAGTATAAGACTTAGAGGGTAAGAAGTCTCTCCTAGAGATAAGGCAAGAGATGACTAGAAATCATAATCCACCATATACAGACATATGCCTATATAATCTAACAAGGAACTCTTACTGTAGTCCACGTAGTGCTAACCACTAGAGGTCTCAGGCGTTGGTGTCCATAAAGGCGGCGCCATATATTAAAAAGAATCCAATAGTAGCACCAGATCCAGAAAACAAACGTCAGACATTGTTTTTAAAAATGTAAATATTTTTAAGAACACGAATATTTTGCAAACCTGTGACCGATCAATTAAACTCAAATATTTTTACAAAATCTTGAACATTAAAGAACCAATTTGGTTGTCATATGGTGGAAACCCTTTAGTATATACTAGCACATATGCCCGTGCGTTGCAACGGGAGAGATATTACTTTGCGAGAAGCAATAGGAGAGATAATTGATGTGTCCACCAAAAACGATCTCCATAGCGATGCGATAGAGAGAGGAGTTGGGGTCTTATTGCGGGTCATGTTTGTTCCTCGAGATCTTGATAGTTGTGGAGTTAGTCGGCGTGGTGAAAACCATCCAACCCGTGACTTTTTTTCCTCTGGGTTCGCCTCTTTCTCGAGATTGTGTCTGCCTTCTCATTTGGTAGCTACGGCTGACCTTCGGGACATGGTTGCTTCGACCACTCTCTCTCTTACGATTGCATAACCAGATGGATTACTAATTGTAGTGCATAAATCCCATTTCATTAGCATATTTAACGCACAACCAGACATCAATGTCTCCTATTTATTAGGGTTTATTCTCTTTGATCATTTTAGCGCTCAAGTGCCCACAATTTCTTTATCCGACCAAACCAACATATTCTATTTTATAGGCACAAGAAAAAAATTGCTCCCTCGGATGACAATAGGGGAGTGCGGCTGAGGCCCAATACTTCATGTGCGATGGAGCAATTTTTTTCTTGGGCCAATTAAGTGGGAGCTACTATATGACGCTTGTTGCATAAAATAGCGTGTAGGATGCACATCAGTTCGTGTATCGGCCAACACACTGGTAGGCTCTAAGACGACATGTGGTTGAAAGGCGCGAAAAAATCCAGAAAATCATGAGTTGAAGGATCGAAATCAAGCTTAAAGACCCGACTATATGCTGCTAGCCACTCGAAGAAACGAATCCTACCAACCAATGGCCATCTTAAACCATTAAAATCATACTGCGATGTCAGACATAAATTGTTGAATATTCTTCGAAACATGAATAATTTTTTAATGTGTTTCCATAAACATGGACATTATTCTGAATTTGCAAACATTCCACTAAAACAAGAATATTTTTCGTATTTGGAACATTTTTAAAATGCATTTTTTTGGAAAATCTCAATAAAACTTCAGAAAACACAAAGAAAAATGGACATTTTTTTAAATCTGAGCCAAATTTGGAATGAGTACAAATATTTAATATTCTGAATATTTTTCAAAACGGAATATATTTAAAATTCTGAACATTTTTTGAAATTTTGATATTTTCTGATATTATGAACTTTTTTGAAAAAAATCTAATTTACTAAAAAAGGGAGAAAGGAATTTAACTTGAAAAAATATCACAAAAGAAACAAGAAAGAAAAATAGATAGAAATGGGTAAAGAAAAGTAGAACGTAACACAGAACAAAAAACACTGTTCATCCCAGCTTGGGTGCCCTGTGCAAATTTGCAACTATTTTAGAATGACAACAAACATTTATTGTTCAGAATATTTTTTGAAACGAAATATATTTGAAAATTCTGAATATTATTAGAAAATTCGAATTTTAAGGATCTTATGGAATTTTTTGAAAATATGAATTTACGAAAAAAAATGGTTCAGCCCAGCTTGGGCGCCCTGTGCGAATTTACAACCATTTGACGCTCGCGGCTCTAAATACGGTTTTCCCAGCTGTGTGGGCACGAAGATAACTGGGTTGGATTTGCTGAGCCACACTGGGGCGGCCCATGTATGAAATTCTGGCGTCTTTCCTGTTCTATTAGATGGACGGACAAAATTTTAGTAAATATTATTTCAGAAAATGTTTTGTTAGACGTAAATATTATTTTAGATTTATGAAATTCACTAAAACAAGAATATTTTATTACATGGTGTATTTTATAATATTTGTTTTTAAAATAATAATTTCGAATATATTTTAGAAAACGTAAACATTTTACAAACGGAATTTTTATAAGTTTCGAACATTTTTACAATGTAGAGAAAAATTTTGAAACAGAGTTTTTATAAGTTTCAAACATTTCTCATAAGAGGAAAAATATTTATAAATTCTGGCCATCTTTTATATTTGAAAAAATTTGAAACTATAAATATTTTTGTAAAAATTTTACTGACAGAAATAATAGAAATAAATAAGGGAAAATGAAAAAGGAAATTTAAAAGAGAAAGGTAAAAGAACTAAAAAGGAAAAATGGAAAAAGAATAACGAAAAATGAGAAACGGGTCAGCCCAGTCTTAGGCGTCCCGTGGGAAGCTTCGGCTATTTATTGCTCCATGCGACTAATAAGGTCTCCCAACTGCATGGGCACTAATAAGTGGGCTGGCTTCGTTGGGCCGGATTGCGCGCAGCCCAATCATGGAATTCTGATCAAACCTTTTTTCTTTGTAGCGGATAGACACACAAAAATTTAGTACCACCTCGAATAGACAAAAAAAATATTTTTGACAGTGAACGGATTAAAAAAAATCAGAGAAACGCACCTTGCTTTATTAGTAGGTACTAGTACAAATGCCCGTACGTTGCACCGGGTGAAAAAAAGGCACATGTGCCATTGTGCACCATTTTTTATATCCAATTCCAAAGTAAGGTTAAACATGGAAAATTCCTTATTTTTGATAAAACTTGACGTTTTCACAAAACTTGGGACACTTTTTAAGAATAGTTAACATTTTTATGAAAATTGGAACATTTCTCTAAAAAAGAATATATATTTACGGAAAAAGTACGTTTTTGAACAGATGTTTTTTACGAAAAGAATGTTTTTTTGTTGTACGCTTCCTAATGGACTTTGTTTTATTAAAAATGGACTTTTTTAGGTTTTTAAAAAATGCGAACATAACTGTTTGAAAAAAGTGGTGTGAACATATGTAAAACAGTGAACATTTAAAAGCTATTTTTATCGTGTTAAGTATTTTTACAGATATTTTTTAGAGCATTTTTGTTAGGGATTTTTTACAGCTGGTTGTTTGGTTCGAAAGAGTTTATTCTTTCTTTAACTACTTGGGTTTGCCCAAACAAATCACTTGACGTTAACTTTTATTAAAAATAAGGACCGATTGCTTCATCCAAGCAGCATATTTGACCATGGATGTGAATGAAAACATCAAAAGGCGACAATACTACTTTTTGCCGAATAATACATCACCGCAATCATGGGAGTCCAGTTTTTCATTGAATCTGAAGACATTATTGAATAAGTAAATGTACCCGTGCGTTGCAGCGGGAGATAAATATCCCAGTTTTACAATGAAGTTTGGTGGCTCAACATCCAAGCTCTAGATCAATACTTAGCATGAATTTATCCAATCCATATATCTAGTTTCCATCATTTCTGTGGCAAAAAAAAGTGATGCTTCCCGTATTGAGATTGTGCAAAGGGGCCAACATGGAGTTCAAATACACAAAAAAACAATCAAATAGTGAGACATACACATACTACACGAGACTTTTTTCCCTCCAAAATACACAGATCAGGTTTTGCATATTAAGCTGCACAGGTACTGAATGTTTTAACAACCGATGTTGAATAAAATAGTACCTAGGCACCGAATTAAAATAGGGTTGGTAGCAAAACATCCACATAACAGACCAAGATAGTTCATGGAAGGCAATGCATTGGGTATTATTGACCTTCTCGGTTGGAAAACGCGGCACGCACACTGACACTTGCGTACAATTAGCAAGCTGCAACTTAAAATTATGTACTGGTTCCCACTTACTCCACTCCAATCTATACACCATACAGAGTGACACATACCAATTAGAATGTCAATGGAAAGGAACCATACAATTTCTTCGGCACATTATTAAATTTGCAGGAGAAAACTTCAAGACAACACGGAATTATATGATGTACAGAGTATGTACTTGTGAAGCAAAACGGAGCATGTGGATTAAAATCTGACGTTCTGTTTCACATGTATCCCAAAGACCAAATACTCCGCGGTTAACTACTGATCATCTATTCTGCAGTGAACTACTAACCTGTGCTCAATATTCTGCAGTTAACTACTAACCCGTGACCTGTAATCCAATATTACTACTCCAGATTAGTAGTAAACTCATGTTCAGTATCAACCTCCAGATCCATAGCAACCATCTGTAGGCCCCATCCTCCTCATCCCCATCTTGTTCATCGTCCCTGTTACAAAGAAACCACATCTCGATGTAAAATCATAGTGCTTGAAACAAATTCAAATCTCTAGCAGTACATTACATCAGATGTACTAACTGATTTTTTTTCAATCTCTAGCAATACATTACACAAATGTTAGCAAAAATGTCCGTGTGTTGCAATGGGTGGATGGGAACTATATAATGTAAAGGACCCCATCCACACGTACATGTACCTTCTCCACCCATGGTTTGTGCACACGTCGCTACCCACACTGTGCCCACCTACCTGCACTTTGTGCACGTCCCCAAGGCAACCGCGGCTTTCCGCCACACTCACACTTGAGACACAGAGATCACTGACGCTGATGGCGATGTGCTCTCCTCATGTGTGTTGAACATACTCCTCGGGTCATCCTTGTCCACCTAGGGGACCGGTGTCGCTAGCCTCATCCAGGGCGGCGTAAACCACAGTAGCTAGACGTGAACGGTCATAAGTGCATGTCTTCTCACTGGCAGATGGGTGGATACGACTAAGTTCCCTTGTCCTCCTGTCGGCGCCATATCCACCTAGGTGCCCTCGCCCTCTTCCCTGTGATATTGTGCATTGGGGGTAAACTCAGGAATTACTCGAGTCGGCCAGGTTTAAAAAGCTCAATCTTGAACTTTCAAGCCCGAGTCAGGCCTGACGCCAAAAAATTTGTTCAATAGTAGGATAGTAGGCCTGAGACTCACCCTCTTCATTACTCAGGTGAAGGGTTACAACTTTTTTATCCTTAACTTCATTGTTGATCTTACTTGAAAATAAATCTTTCATGTTTTTAGAGAGAGAGAGAGAGAGAGAGGGTGGGAGGGAGAACACCCCCCTCCTAATTAAAAAAGACACCCCCTCCCCAGGTTCATGTCCTTTATTTCAACACGATGGTGTAATAATTCCTCAAAAAAAAACACGATGGTGTAATAAACAAATAAACAATTCAAAATTTAATACCTATTGTCCACAATATTCTCACAATATGTAGAACTTGGAAATCTTATTAAAGCAAATAAATAATTGGTTGACTGTAATTATAGTTTTCTAAAATAAAAGAACCAACTAAGTATGAACTGATTCTTTATGCATTATGATGGGTACACCAATTGAATTAATGGCTTACATCCTAGAAATATCTAGGTGAGAAGGTTAAGACCTATACTTTCTTAAGCAGTTTTGTTTCTGCAGGAGACTTTCTAAGCTAAATAATGGTTCAAAAACAGATGCTCTTCTCAAATACTACATGAGTGAAAGTCGAAAAAAGCGAACCTTGGAATTGCCACATCGATCAAAAAGGTAAAAGTGTCAACTTATGTAGATCAGGCATACAACCACATTCCATCATCAGACTAACATGACCAAACACCTCTTCCATATGGCCCATCTTGAAAGAGCTTCTAGTATCTTATCCATGTTTTGTGTGACTCCTTTCTCGATCATACACTTCATGAAGCTACTTGCAGTCTAAACCTGACCATCATTGAAAAGTGCCACCAAGACACTGGAATGGAGCTGGCCTTGGTGAGTGACTCTATTCCATCATGTTGTTCAATGTTATCTTCGCATCAGCTTGCTCGTTCTTCAGGAAACAATCAGCAACCAGATAATGTGATTGAGGGATACCGCGGGGTGTCATGCTGGCAGGAATCTCTTGTGCACCTTACTTTTCATGCCCACAGATAATAGGGTTAAATACAGATCTGTAATCCACACTTTTCTTCATAACTGCCCGAAGGACATATAATCGAACACCTTCCGTGCACGCTCCAGATCAACTGCCCACAGCCCCAGATCAGTGTGTCTAGGACAACGCTCTCGTTGACCCTGGCTTTGTGGATCTGCCTGGCGATGGCCCCATGGCCGCGCAGCAGTCTGGACCTGAGCCGCCGCATGCCGGTGGTCAATTGATCCCCGTCGACGACCGCGACGACCCGATCAGCAAGAAGCTCGCAAGGATGAGCCACCTCACCTCCTCCACCGCCAGCACAACACATGGACATGAACTCGTGATCGCGTTCGTCCCTCTCATGGGTGACCGGATTGACGGGAGGCAAGGTGGTCGTGTGCCCATGCGCGCTCCGTCTCGCCTGAGCGCCGCGTCGCCGCCGTCTGGTACCACCGCGGCGAGCGCCGCCCCATCTTCCCTCCGAAGTGCCCTTCCGCCTCGCCGGCCTCCGCTGCATCTTCTCCGACCGCACGCTCGAGCCGGACGCCCCCGCGGCGCCTTCCCCGCCACCGGCTTCTTCCTCGGCTCCGACACACTCCGTCGACGAATCCGGCCACCTCGAGTCTCCATCGTGCCCGCTGCCATCCCCTACGGCTCCACGGTGAGCTCCTGCGCGTAACCCCTCACCGCCCCGTCCGTTTCCAAGCGCGTAACCACTATCGCCATAGCCCCCGTAGGCCACAGCTGCCCTGCTCCATCGCCGCCATGGCCACCGCTCGTTCCGAGCTAGCCGAGCACGAGCACGTGCTGAGGTCCTCGCGGTGAAGCCGCCCGTGCCCTCCGCTTGTCCTCCCATGTCCCCTTGCATAGGATCCATCTGCGCCCGACTCCGGCCGGCGCATCGCTTATCACCGCCGTCCCCACGGGCCTCCCCGCCGCCTCCCGCTACCTCCATCGGACGCGAGCGAGCGCCAGCTGCTCGTAGGCCCTCTCCGCGCGCTGACCCGTGCCCTGCATCGCCGAATCCGCCATCACGCGCCGTCGCCGCCTCTGCTCGACGCCACCGTCGTTGCAGCCCGCCTCAGCCCGAGCTGAGGCCACCGCTAGACGCGCCGCTCCTCCAGCTTCCGAACGAGCTCAGCCGCGCTCGAAACGGCCCCCTGTGGCGCGTTTTCGGTGAAGTCCCGAGCCCCGCCGCCGCGATCTGCGTCGCCAGAGCTTCACCGCCAGCCGCACCGACGTGGCCGCCTCAGGGCCACCCGCTGGGTCGCTGACCGGTGGCCCCCACGCGCCCCCCTGATCTGTTGACCCAGTCAATGGCTGACTGGGCATCGCCTAGTACCGCCAACAGGCCCCGCATGGGCCCTGTTGATTGGTCAGCTGGTCAGTTGACCGCTGATGCATTGATGACGTCATATTCCTTTTTCTGAAATAATTTAAATGGTAATAATATTAGAAAATCATTTAAAACTTTGAAAATTAATATAAAATAATCTATAACTCGGATGAAAAAGTTTTGAACATGAAAGTTGCTCAGAACGACGAGGCGAGTCCGAATACGCGGTCCGTTTGTCCGCCACACGCCCCTAGCATAGCAAACATGCAACTTTCCCCCTCCGTTTCATCTGTCCGAAAAATGCAAAGTTCGGGAAAACTTTCCCGTATGTTTCCCCCCTTCGCCGGTATCATGTAGCACCGCGTTAGAACACATCTAGCTCTACCCGTTGTCCTTTCATGCTTATGTTTGCTTGTATTTATTGTTTCTTTCCCCTCTTCTGTCCGGTAGACTCCGAGACTGCTGCTGATGCCCCTGTGATCAACTACGTCGACGACGACCCCTTCTTCCCTTTCAGCGGAGCTTCCAGGCAAGCCTCCTTTGATCATCCCGATATCGCCCATTCCGTTCTCTCATGCTTGCATTAGATTTTGCTACTGTATTTGATTGCTCCTATTCTGATGCATAGCCTGCTTTTTTAACTGCTATTGTTACCTACCTGCGTATCCTAAACTGCTTAGTATAGGTTGGATAGTGATCCATTAGTGACCCCCACCTTGTCCTTGTTGTGAAGGAAATATGCCCTAGAGGCATAAATAAAGTTATTATTTATTGCCTTATATCATGATAAATGTTTATTATTCATGCTAGAATTGTATTAACCGGAAACACAATACATGTGTGAATACATAGACAAACAGAGTGTCACTAGTATGCCTCTACTTGACTAGCTCGTTAATCGAAGATGGTTATGTTTCCTAACCATAGACATGAGTTGTCATTTGATTAACGGGATCACATCATTAGGAGAATGATGTGATTGACATGACCCATTCAGTTAGCTTAGCACACGATCGTTAATATGTTGCTATTGCTTTCTTCATGACTTATACATGTTCCTATGACTATGAGATTATGCAACTCCCGTTTACCGGAGGAACACTTTGTGTGCTACCAAACATCACAACGTAACTGGGTGATTATAAAGGTGCTCTACAGGTGTCTCCAAAGGTACTTGTTGGGTTGGCGTATTTCGAGATTAGGATTTGTCACTCCGATTGTCGGAGAGGTATCTCTGGGCCCTCTCGGTAATGCACATCACTTAAGCCTTGCAAGCATTGCAACTAATGAGTTAGTTGCGGGATGATGTATTACGGAACGAGTAAAGAGACTTGCCGGTAACGAGATTGAACTTGAGATACCGACGATCGAATCTCGGGCAAGTAACATACCGATGACAAAGGGAACAACGTATGTTGTTATGCGGTCTGACCGATAAAGATCTTCGTAGAATATGTGGGAGCCAATATGAGAATCCAGGTTCTGCTATTGGTTATTGACCGGAGACGTGTCTCGGTCATGTCTACATAGTTCTCGAACCCGTAGGGTCCGCACGCTAAACGTTTTGATGACAGTTATATTATGAGTTTATATGTTTTTATGTACCGAAGGTTGTTCGGAGCCCCGGATGTGATCACGGACATGACGAGGAGTCTCGAAATGGTCGAGACATGAAGATTGATATATTGGAAGCCTGTGTTTGGATATCGGAAGTGTTCCGGGTGAAATCGGGATTTTACCGAAGTACCGGGACGTTACCGGAACTCCCCATGAGGTTAATAGGCCTTAGTGGGCCTTAGTGGAAGAGAGGAGAGGCGGCCAGGGTTGGGCCGTGCGCCCCTCCCCCTAGTCCAAATAGGACAAGGAGAGGGGGGCGGCGCCCCCTTCCTTCTTCTCCTCCACCTCTTCCCCCCTCCCAAGTCCTAATCCAACTAGGAAAGGGGGAGGAGTCCTACTCCCTCCTGGCTAAGGATGGCAATTTTATCCATGGACATGGATACCCGCGGATATCCGACCCGAATGGATAGGGTTTGGGTACATTTGTATGCCCATGGGCAGCACCCGAACCCGACCCGATTACTCTTGGATAGGGCGTGGACATAATTATGTATCCGTGGATATACCCGAACCCGACCCGATGGTATGACATGTGAGGCAAAATTCATGATGATCCCCACTATCCCATCTAATGATTTTTTTATTTATAAAAAATGAGAAGTAAATTGCACAGTCCCTCCCGATTCCCACCGTAACTTTACTCCACCACCTCTTCTCATTCTTCAATCTCCTCGTTAAACGACCTGTCATTAAGCTTCATCTTCCTCGCCTTGACTTATCCTCCCGCTGCTCTAGATGCAGTCGCCAGCGCCACTAGCCTTTACCTCTACATATGGTGTAGGCGTGCAGCACTTCAGCATCCAACGCCACTGTCCAGTGGAGCCCAACTCCATATCCCCTCGACCCCCCGTCTTGGATTCTTGCACGGGTACGGCGGCGAGCCGGCGCAAGTCTCTGAACTGGGATGCAGAGCACAGCGATGCGCAGCAGCGCGACGCACGAGTACCGCTCCGCGCCGGACTAGGAGCATGGCAGCACGTGAGTGTAGGGAGACGGGCGCATACCAAGAAGTGAATCATGACCTTGCTAAGAAGGTGATGAACACACCGAATAGTCGACATTCAGGGTAAGTTTTGCTGTTTCCTGAATCCTCTCATGTATGTGCGGTGTTCCTGTACGTGGGTGTCCAACATGAGCATGTAGCAACTGGAGCAGTAGTAATTTTTCTATGTGTGGTGGTCCTACACTCCTACTCGTTCCCAAAATCACCGAATCCTCTGAGAGTCTCAGGGTAAGTTTTTCTGTGTGGTGTTCCTGCTTGTTCCCTGAATCCGCATGTATGTCTGCAAATTATTTGTTTCAATTTACAGTAGTAAATGGAGCAGTAGTCAAAAAATTCCCCTGAATACCTCTCATGTATGTCTGCAAATTGATTTTTTTCAGGTTATACAGTAATAATTGGAGCAGTAGTAATATTTTTGTTCTATGAATCCCGCTCGTGTATGTCTGCAAATTAAGTATTTCTTGAAGTTTACAGTAGTAACTGGAGCGGTAGTAATTTTCGATGAATCATTCTCATGCATGTCTACAAATTAAGTATTTCTTGTAGTTACTGTACCAATTAGAAGAGATTTATAGAGTTAGGTAGTTTTCGTTGGTTACCGAATAGCATTTTTCAGATTTGGAACATGGCGTGATCTGTAGCTATGCATGTTAATTAGCAATTAGGTTTTACCACGTCAGTGTATTTCAATCTAGAGAGCTACGAATCATTAAGATTCATTAGAATCTGACTTGTAATCTAGGCAGATCTACATTATTTCCTAAAAGAAGAGATGGCAAAAAATAGTTTCGGTTTGTAGTTACCATTCACTACAATTTAGAGATCACAATCTTTCCAAATCTGTATAGTTCAGACATTATGCACCATGGCTCTCTTAACTGAAATGGAGATTTTTTTTTGCATGTATAGGTCAATAGCTTCTCATGATGGAACCAGTGGCACTTTAGATTTGAATAGTCACATGAGATCTTGTGGTGCTAGGCATGCACCAATAGGCCCAAAGCAACAAAAGTTAAGTTTGCGAAAGGTTGATGATGGAAACGCCAATTTGGAGAATATTATTTTTGATCAAGATGTTGCCAGGAAAGAGCTTCCACTAATGATTTGTGTTCATGAGTACCCTCTATCTATGGTTGATCACTTGGGTTTCAGAATTTTTGTTCAGCATGACAACCAATGTTTAGAATGGTAGTTATGCTTATTTGATGTTATGTTATTTTGTGAGAATTTGAGAGATTATGTGGCGATCTACACTTGTACTATGTCATTTTGTGAGAATCTAAGAGCTTATTTGATGTCATGCACTTGTGCTATGTCATTTTGTGAGAATTTGAGAGCTTATCTGAATGTTGTGCTATGTTTTATGTATACGTGATGAGAAAACCCGATGGATATCCAAACCCGATGAATATTCATCGGGTTTGGACATGGGCATAATTTTACGCCCATGGATTTTTTCGTGGATGGGCACATACTGTCTTCATGGATTTGGATATGGATTTAATATTGTTCAACCCGAGCCGAACCCGATCCATTGCCATCCTTACTCCTGGCGCACCCCCTCTCCAGGCCGGCCGCACCCCCCTTGCTCTTTTATATACGGGGGCAGGGGGACACCCCATAAACACAACAATTGATCGTTTGATCTTTTAGCCGTGTGCGGTGCCCCCCTCCACCATAGTCCACCTCGATAATACTGTAGCGGTGCTTAGGCGAAGCCCTGCGTCGGTAGAACATCAACATCGTCACCACACCGTTGTGCTGATGAAACTCTCCCTCAACACTCGGCTGGATCGGAGTTCGAGGAACGTCATCGGGCTGAACGTGCGCTGAACTTGGATGTGTCGTACGTTTGGTACTTGAAAGAACATGCGGTGCCCCCATGTTTGGTTTTGGTAATTGATGACAATCTCTATGGACTAATGGTTGCCTTGAGTTATATTTGAAGGTTTTGTCCATAGGCTTTTCTTGGAGTACATGTGTTGGTTTCAAGGAGAGTTTGTGTCGACCAAGGTGTTATTCAAGGAATTATCCAAAGATTGGTCATGTGAGAGTTGAGCTTATTGCAAGCATGTCTTGAAGAAGAAGATTGTGTGATCATTCATGTCTACCTTCAAGACATCATTCAAATGAAGAGAATTGGAAAGGTTCAAGGATGATCAAGACTAAGTCAAGAGTGAATCAAGTTGATCAACTCACAAAGCGCAGAAGATGTACCGAGAGGGATCAAGTGATCCCATGGTATGGTAAGAATTGTCAATTACGCTTTGTGTACTAACCCATGGTCTTCGTGAGAGTTCTTTGTGGGGTTAGGTTGCGGTGTGCAAGTTCAAGTGGAGCATCACGAAGAGATGAAATGCTTGAAGCTTGCCGTCCTTTGTGGTGATAATGGACTTGTGAAGATGTGCGGAAGAGTGGCTCACCCATAGTGGAGTATGGGGGAGCAATCAACTAGTCCTCATCGAGTCAACACAATCAAGAAAGGTGGTCCAACTTGAGGGTGTCAAGATTGTCATGTTCTAGCTCAAGTGGACCATGTGCAAGGCAAAGGTTTGCCCTTGATAGGTTTTCTATTTTACTGGTCTCATGATGGTAGTTGGGAGACCGGGTTATAGGATCGATTGTCGTACTATCAAGGGGGGCTCTCGATGAGTAGCTTGATCATATCGTTCGTAGAGAGCTCAAACCATTGCATCCTTGCATCATCTTTCTTGGTTCTTGTTTGGTTCTCTTTGTGAGTCTTAGAGCTTATGGTCATCTTGATGACAAGCTCGAGTTCATCGAAAACGGAGTTCACATGCATCTTCTATGATGTTTTCGATGTTGGAGGTTTTGCCGGTTCTTCTCGGTTGGAGGTTTCACTCCTCTATTTGTTGGCATACCTCCCCTGCCTCTTCTCGGTTGGAAAACGCGGCACGCACACTGACACTTGCGTACAATTAGCAAGCTGCAACTTAAAATTATGTACTGGTTCCCACTTACTCCACTCCAATCTATACACCATACAGAGTGACACATACCAATTAGAATGTCAATGGAAAGGAACCATACAATTTCTTCGGCACATTATTAAATTTGCAGGAGAAAACTTCAAGACAACACGGAATTATATGATGTACAGAGTATGTACTTGTGAAGCAAAACGGAGCATGTGGATTAAAATCTGACGTTCTGTTTCACATGTATCCCAAAGACCAAATACTCCGCGGTTAACTACTGATCATCTATTCTGCAGTGAACTACTAACCTGTGCTCAATATTCTGCACTTAACTACTAACCCGTGACCTGTAATCCAATATTACTACTCCAGATTAGTAGTAAACTCATGTTCAGTATCAACCTCCAGATCCATAGCAACCATCTGTAGGCCCCATACTCCTCATCCCCATCTTGTTCATCGTCCCTGTTACAAAGAAACCACATCTCAATGTAAAATCATAGTGCTTGAAACAAATTCAAATCTCTAGCAGTACATTACATCAGATGTACTAACTGATTTTTTTTCAATCTCTAGCAATACATTACACAAATGTTAGCAAAAATGTCCGTGCGTTGCAATGGGTGGATGGGAACTATATAATGTAAAGGACCCCATCCACACGTACATGTACCTTCTCCACCCATGGTTTGTGCACACGTCGCTACCCACACTGTGCCCACCTACCTGCACTTTGTGCACGTCCCCAAGGCAACCGCGGCTTTCCGCCACACTCACACTTGAGACACAGAGATCACTGACGCTGATGGCGATGTGCTCTCCTCATGTGTGTTGAACATACTCCTCGGGTCATCCTTGTCCACCTAGGGGACCGGTGTCGCTAGCCTCATCCAGGGCGGCGTAAACCACAGTAGCTAGACGTGAACGGTCATAAGTGCATGTCTTCTCACTGGCAGATGGGTGGATACGACTAAGTTCCCTTGTCCTCCTGTCGGCGCCATATCCACCTAGGTGCCCTCGCCCTCTTCCCTGTGATATTGTGCATTGGGGGTAAACTCAGGAATTACTCGAGTCGGCCAGGTTTAAAAAGCTCAATCTTGAACTTTCAAGCCCGAGTCAGGCCTGACGCCAAAAAATTTGTTCAATAGTAGGATAGTAGGCCTGAGACTCACCCTCTTCATTACTCAGGTGAAGGGTTACAACTTTTTTATCCTTAAGTTCATTGTTGATCTTACTTGAAAATAAATCTTTCATGTTTTTAGAGAGAGAGAGAGAGAGAGAGAGAGAGAGGGTGGGAGGGAGAACACCCCCCTCCTAATTAAAAAAGACACCCCCTCCCCAGGTTCATGTCCTTTATTTCAACACGATGGTGTAATAATTCCTCAAAAAAAACACGATGGTGTAATAAACAAATAAACAATTCAAAATTTAATACCTATTGTCCACAATATTCTCACAATATGTAGAACTTGGAAATCTTATTAAAGCAAATAAATAATTGGTTGACTGTAATTATAGTTTTCTAAAATAAAAGAACCAACTAAGTATGAACTGATTCTTTATGCATTATGATGGGTACACCAATTGAATTAATGGCTTACATCCTAGAAATATCTAGGTGAGAAGGTTAAGACCTATACTTTCTTAAGCAGTTTTGTTTCTGCAGGAGACTTTCTAAGCTAAATAATGGTTCAAAAACAGATGCTCTTCTCAAATACTACATGAGTGAAAGTCGAAAAAAGCGAACCTTGGAATTGCCACATCGATCAAAAAGGTAAAAGTGTCAACTTATGTAGATCAGGCATACAACCACATTCCATCATCAGACTAACATGACCAAACACCTCTTCCATATGGCCCATCTTGAAAGAGCTTCTAGTATCTTATCCATGTTTTGTGTGACTCCTTTCTCGATCATACACTTCATGAAGCTACTTGCAGTCTAAACCTGACCATCATTGAAAAGTGCCACCAAGACACTGGAATGGAGCTGGCCTTGGTGAGTGACTCTATTCCATCATGTTGTTCAATGTTATCTTCGCATCAGCTTGCTCGTTCTTCAGGAAACAATCAGCAACCAGATAATGTGATTGAGGGATACCGCGGGGTGTCATGCTGGCAGGAATCTCTTGTGCACCTTACTTTTCATGCCCACAGATAATAGGGTTAAATACAGATCTGTAATCCACACTTTTCTTCATAACTGCCCGAAGGACATATAATCGAACACCTTCCGTGCACGCTCCAGATCAACTGCCCACAGCCCCAGATCAGTGTGTCTAGGACAACGCTCTCGTTGACCCTGGCTTTGTGGATCTGCCTGGCGATGGCCCCATGGCCGCGCAGCAGTCTGGACCTGAGCCGCCGCATGCCGGTGGTCAATTGATCCCCGTCGACGACCGCGACGACCCGATCAGCAAGAAGCTCGCAAGGATGAGCCACCTCACCTCCTCCACCGCCAGCACAACACATGGACATGAACTCGTGATCGCGTTCGTCCCTCTCATGGGTGACCGGATTGACGGGAGGCAAGGTGGTCGTGTGCCCATGCGCGCTCCGTCTCGCCTGAGCGCCGCGTCGCCGCCGTTTGGTACCACCGCGGCGAGCGCCGCCCCATCTTCCCTCCGAAGTGCCCTTCCGCCTCGCCGGCCTCCGCTGCATCTTCTCCGACCGCACGCTCGAGCCGGACGCCCCCGCGGCGCCTTCCCCGCCACCGGCTTCTTCCTCGGCTCCGACACACTCCATCGACGAATCCGGCCACCTCGAGTCTCCATCGTGCCCGCTGCCATCCCCTACGGCTCCACGGTGAGCTCCCGCGCGTAACCCCTCACCGCCCCGTCCGTTTCCAAGCGCGTAACCACTATCGCCATAGCCCCCGTAGGCCACAGCTGCCCTGCTCCATCGCCGCCATGGCCACCGCTCGTTCCGAGCTAGCCGAGCACGAGCACGTGCTGAGGTCCTCGCGGTGAAGCCGCCCGTGCCCTCCGCTTGTCCTCCCATGTCCCCTTGCACAGGATCCATCTGCGCCCGACTCCGGCCGGCGCATCGCTCATCACCGCCGTCCCCACGGGCCTCCCCGCAGCCTCCCGCTACCTCCATCGGACGCGCGCGAGCGCCAGCTGCTCGTAGGCCCTCTCCGCGCGCTGACCCGTGCCCTGCATCGCCGAATCCGCCATCACGCGCCGTCGCCGCCTCTTCTCGATGCCACCGTCGTTGCAGCCCGCCTCAGCCCGAGCTGAGGCCACCGCTAGACGCGCCGCTCCTCCAGCTTCCGAACGAGCTCAGCCGCGCTCGAAACGGCCCCCTGTGGCGCGTTTCCGGTGAAGTCCCGAGCCCCGCCACCGCGATCTGCGTCGCCAGAGCTTCACCGCCAGCCGCACCGACGTGACCGCCTCAGGGCCACCCGCTGGGTCGCTGACCGGTGGCCCCGACGCGCCCCCCTGGTCTGTTGACCCAGTCAATGGCTGACTGGGCATCGCCTAGTACCGCCAACAGGGCCCGCATGGGCCCTGTTGATTGGTCAGCTGGTCAGTTGACCGCTGATGCATTGATGACGTCATATTCCTTTTTCTGAAATAATTTAAATGGTAATAATATTAGAAAATCATTTAAAACTTTGAAAATTAATATAAAATAATCTATAACTCGGATGAAAAAGTTTTGAACATGAAAGTTGCTCAGAACGACGAGGCGAGTCCGAATACGCGGTCCGTTTGTCCGCCACACGCCCCTAGCATAGCAAACATTCAACTTTCCCCCTCCGTTTCATCTGTCCGAAAAATGCAAAGTTCGGGAAAACTTTCCCGTATGTTTCCCCCCTTCGCCGGTATCATGTAGCACCGCGTTAGAACACATCTAGCTCTACCCGTTGTCCTTTCATGCTTATGTTTGCTTGTATTTATTGTTTCTTTCCCCTCTTCTGTCCGGTAGACTCCGAGACTGCTGCTGATGCCCCTGTGATCAACTACGTCGACGACGACCCCTTCTTCCCTTTCAGCGGAGCTTCCAGGCAAGCCTCCTTTGATCATCCCGATATCGCCCATTCCGTTCTCTCATGCTTGCATTAGATTTTGCTACTGTATTTGATTGCTCCTATTTTGATGCATAGCCTGCTTTTTTAACTGCTATTGTTACCTACCTGCGTATCCTAAACTGCTTAGTATAGGTTGGATAGTGATCCATTAGTGACCCCCACCTTGTCCTTGTTGTGAAGGAAATATGCCCTAGAGGCATAAATAAAGTTATTATTTATTGCCTTATATCATGATAAATGTTTATTATTCATGCTAGAATTGTATTAACCGGAAACACAATACATGTGTGAATACATAGACAAACAGAATGTCACTAGTATGCCTCTACTTGACTAGCTCGTTAATCGAAGATGGTTATGTTTCCTAACCATAGACATGAGTTGTTATTTGATTAACGGGATCACATCATTAGGAGAATGATGTGATTGACATGACCCATTCCGTTAGCTTAGCACACGATCGTTAATATGTTGCTATTGCTTTCTTCATGACTTATACATGTTCCTATGACTATGAGATTATGCAACTCCCGTTTACCGGAGGAACACTTTGTGTGCTACCAAACATCACAACGTAACTGGGTGATTATAAAGGTGCTCTACAGGTGTCTCCAAAGGTACTTGTTGGTTTGGCGTATTTCGAGATTAGGATTTGTCACTCCGATTGTCGGAGAGGTATCTCTGGGCCCTCTCGGTAATGCACATCACTTAAGCCTTGCAAGCATTGCAACTAATGAGTTAGTTGCGGGATGATGTATTACGGAACGAGTAAAGAGACTTGCCGGTAACGAGATTGAACTTGAGATACCGACGATCGAATCTCGGGCAAGTAACATACCGATGACAAAGGGAACAACGTATGTTGTTATGCGGTCTGACCGATAAAGATCTTCGTAGAATATGTGGGAGCCAATATGAGAATCCAGGTTCTGCTATTGGTTATTGACCGGAGACGTGTCTCGGTCATGTCTACATAGTTCTCGAACCCGTAGGGTCCGCACGCTAAACGTTTTGATGACAGTTATATTATGAGTTTATATGTTTTTATGTACCGAAGGTTGTTCGGAGCCCTGGATGTGATCACGGACATGACGAGGAGTCTTGAAATGGTCGAGACATGAAGATTGATATATTGGAAGCCTGTGTTTGGATATCGGAAGTGTTCCGGGTGAAATCGGGATTTTACCGAAGTACCGGGACGTTACCGGAACTCCCCATGAGGTTAATAGGCCTTAGTGGGCCTTAGTGGAAGAGAGGAGAGGCGGCCAGGGTTGGGCCGTGCGCCCCTCCCCCTAGTCCAAATAGGACAAGGAGAGGGGGGCGGCGCCCCCCTTCCTTCTTCTCCTCCACCTCTTCCCCCCTCCCAAGTCCTAATCCAACTAGGAAAGGGGGAGGAGTCCTACTCCCTCCTGGCTAAGGATGGCAATTTTATCCATGGACATGGATACCCGCGGATATCCGACCCGAATGGATAGGGTTTGGGTACATTTGTATGCCCATGGGCAGCACCCGAACCCGATCCGATTACTCTTGGATAGGGCGTGGACATAATTATGTATCCGTGGATATACGCGAACCCGACCCGATGGTATGACATGTGAGGCAAAATTCATGATGATCCCCACTATCCCATCTAATGATTTTTTTATTTATAAAAAATGAGAAGTAAATTGCACAGTCCCTCCCGATTCCCACCATAACTTTACTCCACCACCTCTTCTCATTCTTCAATCTCCTCGTTAAACGACCTGTCATTAAGCTTTATCTTCCTCGCCTTGACTTATCCTCCCGCTGCTCTAGATGCAGTCGCCAGCGCCACTAGCCTTTACCTCTACATATGGTGTAGGCGTGCAGCACTTCAGCATCCAACGCCACTGTCCAGTGGAGCCCAACTCCATATCCCCTCGACCCCCCGTCTTGGATTCTTGCACGGGTACGGCGGCGAGCCGGCGCAAGTCTCTGAACTGGGATGCAGAGCACAGCGATGCGCAGCAGCGCGACGCACGAGTACCGCTCCGCGCCGGACTAGGAGCATGGCAGCACGTGAGTGTAGGGAGACGGGCGCATACCAAGAAGTGAATCATGACCTTGCTAAGAAGGTGATGAACACACCGAATAGTCGACATTCAGGGTAAGTTTTGCTGTTTCCTGAATCCTCTCATGTATGTGCGGTGTTCCTGTACGTGGGTGTCCAACATGAGCATGTAGCAACTGGAGCAGTAGTAATTTTTCTATGTGTGGTGGTCCTACACTCCTACTCGTTCCCAAAATCACCGAATCCTCTGAGAGTCTCAGGGTAAGTTTTTCTGTGTGGTGTTCCTGCTTGTTCCCTGAATCCGCATGTATGTCTGCAAATTATTTGTTTCAATTTACAGTAGTAAATGGAGCAGTAGTCAAAAAATTCCCCTGAATACCTCTCATGTATGTCTGCAAATTGATTTTTTTCAGGTTATACAGTAATAATTGGAGCAGTAGTAATATTTTTGTTCTATGAATCCCGCTCGTGTATGTCTGCAAATTAAGTATTTCTTGAAGTTTACAGTAGTAACTGGAGCGGTAGTAATTTTCGATGAATCATTCTCATGCATGTCTACAAATTAAGTATTTCTTGTAGTTACTGTACCAATTAGAAGAGATTTATAGAGTTAGGTAGTTTTCGTTGGTTACCGAATAGCATTTTTCAGATTTGGAACATGGCGTGATCTGTAGCTATGCATGTTAATTAGCAATTAGGTTTTACCACGTCATTGTATTTCAATCTAGAGAGCTACGAATCATTAAGATTCATTAGAATCTGACTTGTAATCTAGGCAGATCTACATTATTTCCTAAAAGAAGAGATGGCAAAAAATAGTTTCGGTTTGTAGTTACCATTCACTACAATTTAGAGATCACAATCTTTCCAAATCTGTATAGTTCAGACATTATGCACCATGGCTCTCTTAACTGAAATGGAGATTTTTTTTTGCATGTATAGGTCAATAGCTTCTCATGATGGAACCAGTGGCACTTTAGATTTGAAGAGTCACATGAGATCTTGTGGTGCTAGGCATGCACCAATAGGCCCAAAGCAACAAAAGTTAAGTTTGCGAAAGGTTGATGATGGAAACGCCAATTTGGAGAATATTATTTTTGATCAAGATGTTGCCAGGAAAGAGCTTCCACTAATGATTTGTGTTCATGAGTACCCTCTATCTATGGTTGATCACTTGGGTTTCAGAATTTTTGTTCAGCATGACAACCAATGTTTAGAATGGTAGTTATGCTTATTTGATGTTGTGTTATTTTGTGAGAATTTGAGAGGTTATGTGGCGATCTACACTTGTACTATGTCATTTTGTGAGAATCTAAGAGCTTATTTGATGTCATGCACTTGTGCTATGTCATTTTGTGAGAAGTTGAGAGCTTATCTGAATGTTGTGCTATGTTTTATGTATACGTGATGAGAAAACCCGATGGATATCCAAACCCGATGAATATTCATCGGGTTTGGACATGGGCATAATTTTACGCCCATGGATTTTTTCGTGGATGGGCACATACTGTCTTCATGGATTTGGAGATGGATTTAATATTGTTCAACCCGAGCCGAACCCGATCCATTGCCATCCTTACTCCTGGCGCACCCCCTCTCCAGGCCGGCCGCACCCCCCTTGCTCTTTTATATACGGGGGCAGGGGGACACCCCATAAACACAACAATTGATCGTTTGATCTTTTAGCCGTGTGTGGTGCCCCCGCCACCATAGTCCACCTCGATAATACTGTAGCGGTGCTTAGGCGAAGCCCTGCGTCGGTAGAACATCAACATCGTCACCACACCGTTGTGCTGATGAAACTCTCCCTCAACACTCAGCTGGATCGGAGTTCGAGGAACGTCATCGGGCTGAACGTGCGCTGAACTTGGATGTGTCATACGTTTGGTACTTGAAAGAACATGCGGTGCCCCCATGTTTGGTTTTGGTAATTGATGACAATCTCTATGGACTAATGGTTGCCTTGAGTTATATTTGAAGGTTTTGTCCATAGGCTTTTCTTGGAGTACATGTGTTGGTTTCAAGGAGAGTTTGTGTCGACCAAGGTGTTATTCAAGGAATTATCCAAAGATTGGTCATGTGAGAGTTGAGCTTATTGCAAGCATGTCTTGAAGAAGAAGATTGTGTGATCATTCATGTCTACCTTCAAGACATCATTCAAATGAAGAGAATTGGAAAGGTTCAAGGATGATCAAGACTAAGTCAAGAGTGAATCAAGTTGATCAACTCACAAAGCGCAGAAGATGTACCGAGAGGGATCAAGTGATCCCATGGTATGGTAAGAATTGTCAATTACGCTTTGTGTACTAACCCATGGTCTTCGTGAGAGTTCTTTGTGGGGTTAGGTTGCGGTGTGCAAGTTCAAGTGGAGCATCACGAAGAGATGAAATGCTTGAAGCTTGCCGTCCTTTGTGGTGATAATGGACTTGTGAAGATGTGCGGAAGAGTGGCTCACCCATAGTGGAGTATGGGGGAGCAATCAACTAGTCCTCATCGAGTCAACACAATCAAGAAAGGTGGTCCAACTTGAGGGAGTCAAGATTGTCATGTTCTAGCTCAAGTGGACCATGTGCAAGGCAAAGGTTTGCCCTTGATAGGTTTTCTATTTTACTGGTCTCATGATGGTAGTTGGGAGACCGGGTTATAGGATCGATTGTCGTACTATCAAGGGGGGCTCTCGATGAGTAGCTTGATCATATCGTTCGTAGAGAGCTCAAACCATTGCATCCTTGCATCATCTTTCTTGGTTCTTGTTTGGTTCTCTTTGTGAGTCTTAGAGCTTATGGTCATCTTGATGACAAGCTCGAGTTCATCGAAAACGGAGTTCACATGCATCTTCTATGATGTTTTCGATGTTGGAGGTTTTGCCGGTTCTTCTCGGCTGGAGGTTTCACTCCTCTATTTGTTGGCATACCTCCCCTGCCTCTTCTCGGTTGGAAAACGCGGCACGCACACTGACACTTGCGTACAATTAGCAAGCTGCAACTTAAAATTATGTACTGGTTCCCACTTACTCCACTCCAATCTATACACCATACAGAGTGACACATACCAATTAGAATGTCAATGGAAAGGAACCATACAATTTCTTCGGCACATTATTAAATTTGCAGGAGAAAACTTCAGGACAACACGGAATTATATGATGTACAGAGTATGTACTTGTGAAGCAAAACGGAGCATGTGGATTAAAATCTGACGTTCTGTTTCACATGTATCCCAAAGACCAAATACTCCGCGGTTAACTACTGATCATCTATTCTGCAGTGAACTACTAACCTGTGCTCAATATTCTGCAGTTAACTACTAACCCGTGACCTGTAATCCAATATTACTACTCCAGATTAGTAGTAAACTCATGTTCAGTATCAACCTCCAGATCCATAGCAACCATCTGTAGGCCCCATCCTCCTCATCCCCATCTTGTTCATCGTCCCTGTTACAAAGAAACCACATCTCGATGTAAAATCATAGTGCTTGAAACAAATTCAAATCTCTAGCAGTACATTACATCAGATGTACTAACTGATTTTTTTTTCAATCTCTAGCAATACATTACACAAATGTTAGCAAAAATGTCTGTGCGTTGCAATGGGTGGATGGGAACTATATAATGTAAAGGACCCCATCCACAGTGGATGGGAACTATATAATGTAAAGGACCCCATCCACACGTACATGTACCTTCTCCACCCATGGTTTGTGCACACGTCGCTACCCACACTGTGCCCACCTACCTGCACTTTGTGCACGTCCCCAAGGCAACCGCGGCTTTCCGCCACACTCACACTTGAGACACAGAGATCACTGACGCTGATGGCGATGTGCTCTCCTCATGTGTGTTGAACATACTCCTCGGGTCATCCTTGTCCACCTAGGGGACCGGTGTCGCTAGCCTCATCCAGGGCGGCGTAAACCACAGTAGCTAGACGTGAACGGTCATAAGTGCATGTCTTCTCACTGGCAGATGGGTGGATACGACTAAGTTCCCTTGTCCTCCTGTCGGCGCCATATCCACCTAGGTGCCCTCGCCCTCTTCCCTGTGATATTGTGCATTGGGGGTAAACTCAGGAATTACTCGAGTCGGCCAGGTTTAAAAAGCTCAATCTTGAACTTTCAAGCCCGAGTCAGGCCTGACGCCAAAAATTTTGTTCAATAGTAGGATAGTAGGCCTGAGACTCACCCTCTTCATTACTCAGGTGAAGGGTTACAACTTTTTTATCCTTAACTTCATTGTTGATCTTACTTGAAAATAAATCTTTCATGTTTTTAGAGAGAGAGAGAGAGAGAGGGTGGGAGGGAGAACACCCCCCTCCTAATTAAAAAAGACACCCCCTCCCCAGGTTCATGTCCTTTATTTCAACACGATGGTGTAATAATTCCTCAAAAAAAAACACGATGGTGTAATAAACAAATAAACAATTCAAAATTTAATACCTATTGTCCACAATATTCTCACAATATGTAGAACTTGGAAATCTTATTAAAGCAAATAAATAATTGGTTGACTGTAATTATAGTTTTCTAAAATAAAAGAACCAACTAAGTATGAACTGATTCTTTATGCATTATGATGGGTACACCAATTGAATTAATGGCTTACATCCTAGAAATATCTAGGTGAGAAGGTTAAGACCTATACTTTCTTAAGCAGTTTTGTTTCTGCAGGAGACTTTCTAAGCTAAATAATGGTTCAAAAACAGATGCTCTTCTCAAATACTACATGAGTGAAAGTCGAAAAAAGCGAACCTTGGAATTGCCACATCGATCAAAAAGGTAAAAGTGTCAACTTATGTAGATCAGGCATACAACCACATTCCATCATCAGACTAACATGACCAAACACCTCTTCCATATGGCCCATCTTGAAAGAGCTTCTAGTATCTTATCCATGTTTTGTGTGACTCCCTTCTCGATCATACACTTCATGAAGCTACTTGCAGTCTAAACCTGACCATCATTGAAAAGTGCCACCAAGACACTGGAATGGAGCTGGCCTTGGTGAGTGACTCTATTCCATCATGTTGTTCAATGTTATCTTCGCATCAGCTTGCTCGTTCTTCAGGAAACAATCAGCAACCAGATAATGTGATTGAGGGATACCGCGGGGTGTCATGCTGGCAGGAATCTCTTGTGCACCTTACTTTTCATGCCCACAGATAATAGGGTTAAATACAGATCTGTAATCCACACTTTTCTTCATAACTGCCCGAAGGACATATAATCGAACACCTTCCGTGCACGCTCCAGATCAACTGCCCACAGCCCCAGATCAGTGTGTCTAGGACAACGCTCTCGTTGACCCTGGCTTTGTGGATCTGCCTGGCGATGGCCCCATGGCCGCGCAGCAGTCTGGACCTGAGCCGCCGCATGCCGGTGGTCAATTGATCCCCGTCGACGACCGCGACGACCCGATCAGCAAGAAGCTCGCAAGGATGAGCCACCTCACCTCCTCCACCGCCAGCACAACACATGGACATGAACTCGTGATCGCGTTCGTCCCTCTCATGGGTGACCGGATTGACGGGAGGCAAGGTGGTCGTGTGCCCATGCGCGCTCCGTCTCGCCTGAGCGCCGCGTCGCCGCCGTCTGGTACCACCGCGGCGAGCGCCGCCCCATCTTCCCTCCGAAGTGCCCTTCCACCTCGCCGGCCTCCGCTGCATCTTCTCCGACCGCACGCTCGAGCCGGACGCCCCCGCGGCGCCTTCCCCGCCACCGGCTTCTTCCTCGGCTCCGACACACTCCGTCGACGAATCCGGCCACCTCGAGTCTCCATCGTGCCCGCTGCCATCCCCTACGGCTCCACGGTGAGCTCCCGCGCTTAACCCCTCACCGCCCCATCCGTTTCCAAGCGCATAACCACTATCGCCATAGCCCCCGTAGGCCACAGCTGCCCTGCTCCATCGCCGCCATGGCCACCGCTCGTTCCGAGCTAGCCGAGCACGAGCATGTGCTGAGGTCCTCGCGGTGAAGCCGCCCGTGCCCTCCGCTTGTCCTCCCATGTCCCCTTGCACATGATCCATCTGCGCCCGACTCCGGCCGGCGCATCGCTCATCACCGCCGTCCTCACGGGCCTCCCCGCAGCCTCCCGCTACCTCCATCGGACGCGCGCGAGCGCCAGCTGCTCGTAGGCCCTCTCCGCGCGCTGACCCGTGCCCTGCATCGCCGAATCCGCCATCACGCGCCGTCGCCGCCTCTGCTCCACGCCACCGTCGTTGCAGCCTGCCTCAGCCCGAGCTGAGGCCACCGCTAGACGCGCCGCTCCTCCAGCTTCCGAACGAGCTCAGCCGCGCTCGAAACGGCCCCCTGTGGCGCGTTTCCGGTGAAGTCCCGAGCCCCGCCGCCGCGATCTGCGTCGCCAGAGCTTCACCGCCAGCCGCACCGACGTGGCCGCCTCAGGGCCACCCGCTGGGTCGCTGACCGGTGGCCCCGACGCGCCCCCCTGATCTGTTGACCCAGTCAATGGCTGACTGGGCATCGCCTAGTACCGCCAACAGGCCCCGCATGGGCCCTGTTGATTGGTCAGCTGGTCAGTTGACCGCTGATGCATTGATGACGTCATATTCCTTTTTCTGAAATAATTTAAATGGTAATAATATTAGAAAATCATTTAAAACTTTGAAAATTAATATAAAATAATCTATAACTCGGATGAAAAAGTTTTGAACATGAAAGTTGCTCAGAACGACGAGGCGAGTCCGAATACGCGGTCCGTTTGTCCGCCACACGCCCCTAGCATAGCAAACATTCAACTTTCCCCCTCCGTTTCATCTGTCCGAAAAATGCAAAGTTCGGGAAAACTTTCCCGTATGTTTCCCCCCTTCGCCGGTATCATGTAGCACCGCGTTAGAACACATCTAGCTCTACCCGTTGTCCTTTCATGCTTATGTTTGCTTGTATTTATTGTTTCTTTCCCCTCTTCTGTCCCGTAGACTCCGAGACTGCTGCTGATGCCCCTGTGATCAACTACGTCGACGACGACCCCTTCTTCCCTTTCAGCGGAGCTTCCAGGCAAGCCTCCTTTGATCATCCCGATATCGCCCATTCCGTTCTCTCATGCTTGCATTAGATTTTGCTACTGTATTTGATTGCTCCTATTCTGATGCATAGCCTGCTTTTTTAACTGCTATTGTTACCTACCTGCGTATCCTAAACTGCTTAGTATAGGTTGGATAGTGATCCATTAGTGACCCCCACCTTGTCCTTGTTGTGAAGGAAATATGCCCTAGAGGCATAAATAAAGTTATTATTTATTGCCTTATATCATGATAAATGTTTATTATTCATGCTAGAATTGTATTAACCGGAAACACAATACATGTGTGAATACATAGACAAACAGAGTGTCACTAGTATGCCTCTACTTGACTAGCTCGTTAATCGAAGATGGTTATGTTTCCTAACCATAGACATGAGTTGTCATTTGATTAACGGGATCACATCATTAGGAGAATGATGTGATTGACATGACCCATTCCGTTAGCTTAGCACACGATCGTTAATATGTTGATATTGCTTTCTTCATGACATATACATGTTCCTATGACTATGAGATTATGCAACTCCCGTTTACCGGAGGAACACTTTGTGTGCTACCAAACATCACAACGTAACTGGGTGATTATAAAGGTGCTCTACAGGTGTCTCCAAAGGTACTTGTTGGGTTGGCGTATTTCGAGATTAGGATTTGTCACTCCGATTGTCGGAGAGGTATCTCTGGGCCCTCTCGATAATGCACATCACTTAAGCCTTGCAAGCATTGCAACTAATGAGTTAGTTGCGGGATGATGTATTACGGAACGAGTAAAGAGACTTGCCGGTAACGAGATTGAACTTGAGATACCGACGATCGAATCTCGGGAAAGTAACATACCGATGACAAAGGGAACAACGTATGTTGTTATGCGGTCTGACCGATAAAGATCTTCGTAGAATATGTGGGAGCCAATATGAGCATCCAGGTTCTGCTATTGGTTATTGACCGGAGACGTGTCTCGGTCATGTCTACATAGTTCTCGAACCCGTAGGGTCCGCACGCTAAACGTTTTGATGACAGTTATATTATGAGTTTATATGTTTTTATGTACCGAAGGTTGTTCGGAGCCCCGGATGTGATCACGGACATGACGAGGAGTCTCGAAATGGTCGAGACATGAAGATTGATATATTGGAAGCCTGTGTTTGGATATCGGAAGTGTTCCGGGTGAAATCGGGATTTTACCGAAGTACCGGGAGGTTACCGGAACTCCCCATGAGGTTAATAGGCCTTAGTGGGCCTTAGTGGAAGAGAGGAGAGGCGGCCAGGGTTGGGCCGTGCGCCCCTCCCCCTAGTCCAAATAGGACAAGGAGAGGGGGGCGGCGCCCCCCTTCCTTCTTCTCCTCCACCTCTTCCCCCCTCCCAAGTCCTAATCCAACTAGGAAAGGGGGAGGAGTCCTACTCCCTCCTGGCTAAGGATGGCAATTTTATCCATGGACATGGATACCTGCGGATATCCGACCCGAATGGATAGGGTTTGGGTACATTTGTATGCCCATGGGCAGCACCCGAACCCGACCCGATTACTCTTGGATAGGGCGTGGACATAATTATGTATCCGTGGATATACCCGAACCCGACCCGATGGTATGACATGTGAGGCAAAATTCATGATGATCCCCACTATCCCATCTAATGATTTTTTTATTTATAAAAAATGAGAAGTAAATTGCACAGTCCCTCCCGATTCCCACCGTAACTTTACTCCACCACCTCTTCTCATTCTTCAATCTCCTCGTTAAACGACCTGTCATTAAGCTTCATCTTCCTCACCTTGACTTATCCTCCCGCTGCTCTAGATGCAGTCGCCAGCGCCACTAGCCTTTACCTCTACATATGGTGTAGGCGTGCAGCACTTCAGCATCCAACGCCACTGTCCAGTGGAGCCCAACTCCATATCCCCTCGACCCCCCGTCTTGGATTCTTGCACGGGTACGGCGGCGAGCCGGCGCAAGTCTCTGAACTGGGATGCAGAGCACAGCGATGCGCAGCAGCGCGACGCACGAGTACCGCTCCGCGCCGGACTAGGAGCATGGCAGCACGTGAGTGTAGGGAGACGGGCGCATACCAAGAAGTGAATCATGACCTTGCTAAGAAGGTGATGAACACACCGAATAGTCGACATTCAGGGTAAGTTTTGCTGTTTCCTGAATCCTCTCATGTATGTGTGGTGTTCCTGTACGTGGGTGTCCAACATGAGCATGTAGCAACTGGAGCAGTAGTAATTTTTCTATGTGTGGTGGTCCTACACTCCTACTCGTTCCCAAAATCACCGAATCCTCTGAGAGTCTCAGGGTAAGTTTTTCTGTGTGGTGTTCCTGCTTGTTCCCTGAATCCGCATGTATGTCTGCAAATTATTTGTTTCAATTTACAGTAGTAAATGGAGCAGTAGTCAAAAAATTCCCCTGAATACCTCTCATGTATGTCTGCAAATTGATTTTTTTCAGGTTATACAGTAATAATTGGAGCAGTAGTAATATTTTTGTTCTATGAATCCCGCTCGTGTATGTCTGCAAATTAAGTATTTCTTGAAGTTTACAGTAGTAACTGGAGCGGTAGTAATTTTCGATGAATCATTCTCATGCATGTCTACAAATTAAGTATTTCTTGTAGTTACTGTACCAATTAGAAGAGATTTATAGAGTTAGGTAGTTTTCGTTGGTTACCGAATAGCATTTTTCAGATTTGGAACATGGCGTGATCTGTAGCTATGCATGTTAATTAGCAATTAGGTTTTACCACGTCAGTGTATTTCAATCTAGAGAGCTACGAATCATTAAGATTCATTAGAATCTGACTTGTAATCTAGGCAGATCTACATTATTTCCTAAAAGAAGAGATGGCAAAAAATAGTTTCGGTTTGTAGTTACCATTCACTACAATTTAGAGATCACAATCTTTCCAAATCTGTATAGTTCAGACATTATGCACCATGGCTCTCTTAACTGAAATGGAGATTTTTTTTGCATGTATAGGTCAATAGCTTCTCATGATGGAACCAGTGGCACTTTAGATTTGAAGAGTCACATGAGATCTTGTGGTGCTAGGCATGCACCAATAGGCCCAAAGCAACAAAAGTTAAGTTTGCGAAAGGTTGATGATGGAAACGCCAATTTGGAGAATATTATTTTTGATCAAGATGTTGCCAGGAAAGAGCTTCCACTAATGATTTGTGTTCATGAGTACCCTCTATCTATGGTTGATCACTTGGGTTTCAGAATTTTTGTTCAGCATGACAACCAATGTTTAGAATGGTAGTTATGCTTATTTGATGTTGTGTTATTTTGTGAGAATTTGAGAGGTTATGTGGCGATCTACACTTGTACTATGTCATTTTGTGAGAATCTAAGAGCTTATTTGATGTCATGGCACTTGTGCTATGTCATTTTGTGAGAATTTGAGAGCTTATCTGAATGTTGTGCTATGTTTTATGTATACGTGATGAGAAAACCCGATGGATATCCAAACCCGAGGAATATTCATCGGGTTTGGACATGGGCATAATTTTACGCCCATGGATTTTTTCGTGGATGGGCACATACTGTCTTCATGGATTTGGATATGGATTTAATATTGTTCAACCCGAGCCGAACCCGATCCATTGCCATCCTTACTCCTGGCGCACCCCCTCTCCAGGCCGGCCGCACCCCCCTTGCTCTTTTATATACGGGGGCAGGGGGACACCCCATAAACACAACAATTGATCGTTTGATCTTTTAGCCGTGTGCGGTGCCCCCCTCCACCATAGTCCACCTCGATAATACTGTAGCGGTGCTTAGGCGAAGCCCTGCGTCGGTAGAACATCAACATCGTCACCACACCGTTGTGCTGATGAAACTCTCCCTCAACACTCGGCTGGATCGGAGTTCGAGGAACGTCATCGGGCTGAACGTGCGCTGAACTTGGATGTGTCGTACGTTTGGTACTTGAAAGAACATGCGGTGCCCCCATGTTTGGTTTTGGTAATTGATGACAATCTCTATGGACTAATGGTTGCCTTGAGTTATATTTGAAGGTTTTGTCCATAGGCTTTTCTTGGAGTACATGTGTTGGTTTCAAGGAGAGTTTGTGTCGACCAAGGTGTTATTCAAGGAATTATCCAAAGATTGGTCATATGAGAGTTGAGCTTATTGCAAGCATGTCTTGAAGAAGAAGATTGTGTGATCATTCATGTCTACCTTCAAGACATCATTCAAATGAAGAGAATTGGAAAGGTTCAAGGATGATCAAGACTAAGTCAAGAGTGAATCAAGTTGATCAACTCACAAAGCGCAGAAGATGTACCGAGAGGGATCAAGTGATCCCATGGTATGGTAAGAATTGTCAATTACGCTTTGTGTACTAACCCATGGTCTTCGTGAGAGTTCTTTGTGGGGTTAGGTTGCGGTGTGCAAGTTCAAGTGGAGCATCACGAAGAGATGAAATGCTTGAAGCTTGCCGTCCTTTGTGGTGATAATGGACTTGTGAAGATGTGCGGAAGAGTGGCTCACCCATAGTGGAGTATGGGGGAGCAATCAACTAGTCCTCATCGAGTCAACACAATCAAGAAAGGTGGTCCAACTTGAGGGTGTCAAGATTGTCATGTTCTAGCTCAAGTGGACCATGTGCAAGGCAAAGGTTTGCCCTTGATAGGTTTTCTATTTTACTGGTCTCATGATGGTAGTTGGGAGACCGGGTTATAGGATCGATTGTCGTACTATCAAGGGGGGCTCTCGATGAGTAGCTTGATCATATCGTTCGTAGAGAGCTCAAACCATTGCATCCTTGCATCATCTTTCTTGGTTCTTGTTTGGTTCTCTTTGTGAGTCTTAGAGCTTATGGTCATCTTGATGACAAGCTCGAGTTCATCGAAAACGGAGTTCACATGCATCTTCTATGATGTTTTCGATGTTGGAGGTTTTGCCGGTTCTTCTCGGTTGGAGGTTTCACTCCTCTATTTGTTGGCATACCTCCCCTGCCTCTTCTCGGTTGGAAAACGCGGCACGCACACTGACACTTGCGTACAATTAGCAAGCTGCAACTTAAAATTATGTACTGGTTCCCACTTACTCCACTCCAATCTATACACCATACAGAGTGACACATACCAATTAGAATGTCAATGGAAAGGAACCATACAATTTCTTCGGCACATTATTAAATTTGCAGGAGAAAACTTCAAGACAACACGGAATTATATGATGTACAGAGTATGTACTTGTGAAGCAAAACGAAGCATGTGGATTAAAATCTGACGTTCTGTTTCACATGTATCCCAAAGACCAAATACTCCGCGGTTAACTACTGATCATCTATTCTGCAGTGAACTACTAACCTGTGCTCAATATTCTGCAGTTAACTACTAACCCGTGACCTGTAATCCAATATTACTACTCCAGATTAGTAGTAAACTCATGTTCAGTATCAACCTCCAGATCCATAGCAACCATCTGTAGGCCCCATCCTCCTCATCCCCATCTTGTTCATCGTCCCTGTTACAAAGAAACCACATCTCGATGTAAAATCATAGTGCTTGAAACAAATTCAAATCTCTAGCAGTACATTACATCAGATGTACTAACTGATTTTTTTTCAATCTCTAGCAATACATTACACAAATGTTAGCAAAAATGTCCGTGCGTTGCAATGGGTGGATGGGAACTATATAATGTAAAGGACCCCATCCACACGTACATGTACCTTCTCCACCCATGGTTTGTGCACACGTCGCTACCCACACTGTGCCCACCTACCTGCACTTTGTGCACGTCCCCAAGGCAACCGCGGCTTTCCGCCACACTCACACTTGAGACACAGAGATCACTGACGCTGATGGCGATGTGCTCTCCTCATGTGTGTTGAACATACTCCTCGGGTCATCCTTGTCCACCTAGGGGACCGGTGTCGCTAGCCTCATCCAGGGCGGCGTAAACCACAGTAGCTAGACGTGAACGGTCATAAGTGCATGTCTTCTCACTGGCAGATGGGTGGATACGACTAAGTTCCCTTGTCCTCCTGTCGGCGCCATATCCACCTAGGTGCCCTCGCCCTCTTCCCTGTGATATTGTGCATTGGGGGTAAACTCAGGAATTACTCGAGTCGGCCAGGTTTAAAAAGCTCAATCTTGAACTTTCAAGCCCGAGTCAGGCCTGACGCCAAAAAATTTGTTCAATAGTAGGATAGTAGGCCCGAGACTCACCCTCTTCATTACTCAGGTGAAGGGTTACAGCTTTTTTATCCTTAACTTCATTGTTGATCTTACTTGAAAATAAATCTTCCATGTTTTTAGAGAGAGAGAGAGAGAGAGAGAGAGAGAGAGGGTGGGAGGGAGAACACCCCCCTCCTAATTAAAAAAGACACCCCCTCCCCAGGTTCATGTCCTTTATTTCAACATGATGGTGTAATAATTCCTCAAAAAAAACACGATGGTGTAATAAACAAATAAACAATTCAAAATTTAATACCTATTGTCCACAATATTCTCACAATATGTAGAACTTGGAAATCTTATTAAAGCAAATAAATAATTGGTTGACTGTAATTATAGTTTTCTAAAATAAAAGAACCAACTAAGTATGAACTGATTCTTTATGCATTATGATGGGTACACCAATTGAATTAATGGCTTACATCCTAGAAATATCTAGGTGAGAAGGTTAAGACCTATACTTTCTTAAGCAGTTTTGTTTCTGCAGGAGACTTTCTAAGCTAAATAATGGTTCAAAAACAGATGCTCTTCTCAAATACTACATGAGTGAAAGTCGAAAAAAGCGAACCTTGGAATTGCCACATCGATCAAAAAGGTAAAAGTGTCAACTTATGTAGATCAGGCATACAACCACATTCCATCATCAGACTAACATGACCAAACACCTCTTCCATATGGCCCATCTTGAAAGAGCTTCTAGTATCTTATCCATGTTTTGTGTGACTCCCTTCTCGATCATACACTTCATGAAGCTACTTGCAGTCTAAACCTGACCATCATTGAAAAGTGCCACCAAGACACTGGAATGGAGCTGGCCTTGGTGAGTGACTCTATTCCATCATGTTGTTCAATGTTATCTTCGCATCAGCTTGCTCGTTCTTCAGGAAACAATCAGCAACCAGATAATGTGATTGAGGGATACCGCGGGGTGTCATGCTGGCAGGAATCTCTTGTGCACCTTGCTTTGCATGCCCACAGATAATAGGGTTAAATACGGATCTGTAATCCACACTTTTCTTCATAACTGCCTGAAGGACATATAATCGAACACCTTCCGTGCACGCTCCAGATCAGCTGCCCACAGCCCCAGATCAGTGTGTCTAGGACAACGCTCTCGTTGACCCTGGCTTTGTGGATCTGCCTGGCGATGGCCCCATGGCCGCGCAGCAGTCTGGACCTGAGCCGCCGCATGCCGGTGGTCAATTGATCCCCGTCGACGACCGCGACGACCCGATCAGCAAGAAGCTCGCAAGGATGAGCCACCTCACCTCCTCCACCGCCAGCACAACACATGGACATGAACTCGTGATCGCGTTCGTCCCTCTCATGGGTGACCGGATTGACGGGAGGCAAGGTGGTCGTGTGCCCATGCGCGCTCCGTCTCGCCTGAGCGCCGCGTCGCCGCCGTCTGGTACCACCGCGGCGAGCGCCGCCCCATCTTCCCTCCGAAGTGCCCTTCCGCCTCGCCGGCCTCCGCTGCATCTTCTCCGACCGCACGCTCGAGCCGGACGCCCCCGCGGCGCCTTCCCCGCCACCGGCTGCTTCCTCGGCTCCGACACACTCCGTCGACGAATCCGGCCACCTCGAGTCTCCATCGTGCCCGCTGCCATCCCCTACGGCTCCACAGTGAGCTCCCGCGCGTAACCCCTCACCGCCCCGTCCGTTTCCAAGCGCGTAACCACTATCGCCATAGCCCCCGTAGGCCACAGCTGCCCTGCTCCATCGCCGCCATGGCCACCGCTCGTTCCGAGCTAGCCGAGCACGAGCACGTGCTGAGGTCCTCGCGGTGAAGCCGCCCGTGCCCTCCGCTTGTCCTCCCATGTCCCCTTGCACAGGATCCATCTGCGCCCGACTCCGGCCGGCGCATCGCTCATCACCGCCGTCCCCACGGGCCTCCCCGCAGCCTCCCGCTACCTCCATCGTACGCGCGCGAGCGCCAGCTGCTCGTAGGCCCTCTCCGCGCGCTGACCCGTGCCCTGCATCGCCGAATCCGCCATCACGCGCCGTCGCCGCCTCTGCTCGACGCCACCGTCGTTGCAGCCCGCCTCAGCCCGAGCTGAGGCCACCGCTAGACGCGCCGCTCCTCCAGCTTCCGAACGAGCTCAGCCGCGCTCGAAACGGCCCCCTGTGGCGCGTTTCCGGCGAAGTCCCGAGCCCCGCCGCCGCGATCTACGTCGCCAGAGCTTCACCGCCAGCCGCACCGATGTGGCCGCCTCAGGGCCACCCGCTGGGTCGCTGACCGGTGGCCCCCACGTGCCCCCCTGATCTGTTGACCCAGTCAATGGCTGACTGGGCATCGCCTAGTACCGCCAACAGGCCCCGCATGGGCCCTGTTGATTGGTCAGCTGGTCAGTTGACCGCTGATGCATTGATGACGTCATATTCCTTTTTCTGAAATAATTTAAATGGTAATAATATTAGAAAATCATTTAAAACTTTGAAAATTAATATAAAATAATCTATAACTCGGATGAAAACGTTTTGAACATCAAAGTTGCTCAGAACGACGAGGCGAGTCCGATTACGCGGTCCGTTTGTCCGCCACACGCCCCTAGCATAGCAAACATGCAACTTTCCCCCTCCGTTTCATATGTCCGAAAAATGCAAAGTTCGGGAAAACTTTCCCGTATATTTCCCCCCTTCGCCGGTATCATGTAGCACCGCGTTAGAACACATCTAGCTCTACCCGTTGTCCTTTCATGCTTATGTTTGCTTGTATTTATTGTTTCTTTCCCCTCTTCTGTCCGGTAGACTCCGAGACTGCTGCTGATGCCCCTGTGATCAACTACGTCGACGACGACCCCTTCTTCCCTTTCAGCGGAGCTTCCAGGCAAGCCTCCTTTGATCATCCCGATATCGCCCATTCCGTTCTCTCATGCTTGCATTAGATTTTTCTACTGTATTTGATTGCTCCTATTCTGATGCATAGCCTGCTTTTTTAACTGCTATTGTTACCTACCTGCGTATCCTAAACTGCTTAGTATAGGTTGGATAGTGATCCATTAGTGACCCCCACCTAGTCCTTGTTGTGAAGGAAATATGCCCTAGAGGCATAAATAAAGTTATTATTTATTGCCTTATATCATGATAAATGTTTATTATTCATGCTAGAATTGTATTAACCGGAAACACAATACATGTGTGAATACATAGACAAACAGAGTGTCACTAGTATGCCTCTACTTGACTAGCTCGTTAATCGAAGATGGTTATGTTTCCTAACCATAGACATGAGTTGTCATTTGATTAACGGGATCACATCATTAGGAGAATGATGTGATTGACATGACCCATTCCGTTAGCTTAGCACACGATCGTTAATATGTTGCTATTGCTTTCTTCATGACTTATACATGTTCCTATGACTATGAGATTATGCAACTCCCGTTTACCGGAGGAACACTTTGTGTGCTACCAAACATCACAACGTAACTGGGTGATTATAAAGGTGCTCTACAGGTGTCTCCAAAGGTACTTCTTGGGTTGGCGTATTTCGAGATTAGGATTTGTCACTCCGATTGTCGGAGAGGTATCTCTGGGCCCTCTCGGTAATGCACATCACTTAAGCCTTGCAAGCATTGCAACTAATGAGTTAGTTGCGGGATGATGTATTACGGAACGAGTAAAGAGACTTGCCGGTAACGAGATTGAACTTGAGATACCGACGATCGAATCTCGGGCAAGTAACATACCGATGACAAAGGGAACAACGTATGTTGTTATGCGGTCTGACCGATAAAGATCTTCGTAGAATATGTGGGAGCCAATATGAGCATCCAGGTTCTGCTATTGGTTATTGACCGGAGACGTGTCTCGGTCATGTCTACATAGTTCTCGAACCCGTAGGGTCCGCACGCTAAACGTTTTGATGACAGTTATATTATGAGTTTATATGTTTTTATGTACCGAAGGTTGTTCGGAGCCCCGGATGTGATCACGGACATGACGAGGAGTCTCGAAATGGTCGAGACATGAAGATTGATATATAGGAAACCTGTGTTTGGATATCGGAAGTGTTCCGGGTGAAATCGGGATTTTACCGAAGTACCGGGAGGTTACCGGAACTCCCCATGAGGTTAATAGGCCTTAGTGGGCCTTAGTGGAAGAGAGGAGAGGCGGCCAGGGTTGGGCCGTGCGCCCCTCCCCCTAGTCCAAATAGGACAAGGAGAGGGGGGCGGCGCCCCCCTTCCTTCTTCTCCTCCACCTCTTCCCCCCTCCCAAGTCCTAATCCAACTAGGAAAGAGGGAGGAGTCCTACTCCCTCCTGGCTAAGGATGGCAATTTTATCCATGGACATGGATACCCGCGGATATCCGACCCGAATGGATAGGGTTTGGGTACATTTGTATGCCCATGGGCAGCACCCGACCCCGACCCGATTACTCTTGGATAGGGCGTGGACATAATTATGTATCCGTGGATATACCCGAACCCGACCCGATGGTATGACATGTGAGGCAAAATTCATGATGATCCCCACTATCCCATCTAATGATTTTTTTATTTATAAAAAATGAGAAGTAAATTGCACAGTCCCTCCCGATTCCCACCGTAACTTTACTCCACCACCTCTTCTCATTCTTCAATCTCCTCGTTAAACGACCTGTCATTAAGACTTATCCTCCCGCTGCTCTAGATGCAGTCGCCAGCGCCACTAGCCTTTACCTCTACATATGGTGTAGGCGTGCAGCACTTCAGCATCCAACGCCACTGTCCAGTGGAGCCCAACTCCATATCCCCTCGACCCCCCGTCTTGGATTCTTGCACGGGTACGGCGGCGAGCCGGCGCAAGTCTCTGAACTGGGATGCAGAGCACAGCGATGCGCAGCAGCGCGACGCACGAGTACCGCTCCGCGCCGGACTAGGAGCATGGCAGCACGTGAGTGTAGGGAGACGGGCGCATACCAAGAAGTGAATCATGACCTTGCTAAGAAGGTGATGAACACACCGAATAGTCGACATTCAGGGTAAGTTTTGCTGTTTCCTGAATCCTCTCATGTATGTGTGGTGTTCCTGTACGTGGGTGTCCAACATGAGCATGTAGCAACTGGAGCAGTAGTAATTTTTCTATGTGTGGTGGTCCTACACTCCTACTCGTTCCCAAAATCACCGAATCCTCTGAGAGTCTCAGGGTAAGTTTTTCTGTGTGGTGTTCCTGCTTGTTCCCTGAATCCGCATGTATGTCTGCAAATTATTTGTTTCAATTTACAGTAGTAAATGGAGCAGTAGTCAAAAAATTCCCCTGAATACCTCTCATGTATGTCTGCAAATTGATTTTTTTCAGGTTATACAGTAATAATTGGAGCAGTAGTAATATTTTTGTTCTATGAATCCCGCTCGTGTATGTCTGCAAATTAAGTATTTCTTGAAGTTTACAGTAGTAACTGGAGCGGTAGTAATTTTCGATGAATCATTCTCATGCATGTCTACAAATTAAGTATTTCTTGTAGTTACTGTACCAATTAGAAGAGATTTATAGAGTTAGGTAGTTTTCGTTGGTTACCGAATAGCATTTTTCAGATTTGGAACATGGCGTGATCTGTAGCTATGCATGTTAATTAGCAATTAGGTTTTACCACGTCAGTGTATTTCAATCTAGAGAGCTACGAATCATTAAGATTCATTAGAATCTGACTTGTAATCTAGGCAGATCTACATTATTTCCTAAAAGAAGAGATGGCAAAAAATAGTTTCGGTTTGTAGTTACCATTCACTACAATTTAGAGATCACAATCTTTCCAAATCTGTATAGTTCAGACATTATGCACCATGGCTCTCTTAACTGAAATGGAGATTTTTTTTTGCATGTATAGGTCAATAGCTTCTCATGATGGAACCAGTGGCACTTTAGATTTGAATAGTCACATGAGATCTTGTGGTGCTAGGCATGCACCAATAGGCCCAAAGCAACAAAAGTTAAGTTTGCGAAAGGTTGATGATGGAAACGCCAATTTGGAGAATATTATTTTTGATCAAGATGTTGCCAGGAAAGAGCTTCCACTAATGATTTGTGTTCATGAGTACCCTCTATCTATGGTTGATCACTTGGGTTTCAGAATTTTTGTTCAGCATGACAACCAATGTTTAGAATGGTAGTTATGCTTATTTGATGTTATGTTATTTTGTGAGAATTTGAGAGATTATGTGGCGATCTACACTTGTACTATGTCATTTTGTGAGAATCTAAGAGCTTATTTGATGTCATGCACTTGTGCTATGTCATTTTGTGAGAATTTGAGAGCTTATCTGAATGTTGTGCTATGTTTTATGTATACGTGATGAGAAAACCCGATGGATATCCAAACCCGATGAATATTCATCGGGTTTGGACATGGGCATAATTTTACGCCCATGGATTTTTTCGTGGATGGGCACATACTGTCTTCATGGATTTGGATATGGATTTAATATTGTTCAACCCGAGCCGAACCCGATCCATTGCCATCCTTACTCCTGGCGCACCCCCTCTCCAGGCCGGCCGCACCCCCCTTGCTCTTTTATATACGGGGGCAGGGGGACACCCCATAAACACAACAATTGATCGTTTGATCTTTTAGCCGTGTGCGGTGCCCCCCTCCACCATAGTCCACCTCGATAATACTGTAGCGGTGCTTAGGCGAAGCCCTGCGTCGGTAGAACATCAACATCGTCACCACACCATTGTGCTGATGAAACTCTCCCTCAACACTCGGCTGGATCGGAGTTCGAGGAACATCATCGGGCTGAACGTGCGCTGAACTTGGATGTGTCGTACGTTTGGTACTTGAAAGAACATGCGGTGCCCCCATGTTTGGTTTTGGTAATTGATGACAATCTCTATGGACTAATGGTTGCCTTGAGTTATATTTGAAGGTTTTGTCCATAGGCTTTTCTTGGAGTACATGTGTTGGTTTGAAGGAGAGTTTGTGTCGACCAAGGTGTTATTCAAGGAATTATCCAAAGATTGGTCATGTGAGAGTTGAGCTTATTGCAAGCATGTCTTGAAGAAGAAGATTGTGTGATCATTCATGTCTACCTTCAAGACATCATTCAAATGAAGAGAATTGGAAAGGTTCAAGGATGATCAAGACTAAGTCAAGAGTGAATCAAGTTGATCAACTCACAAAGCGCAGAAGATGTACCGAGAGGGATCAAGTGATCCCATGGTATGGTAAGAATTGTCAATTACGCTTTGTGTACTAACCCATGGTCTTCGTGAGAGTTCTTTGTGGGGTTAGGTTGCGGTGTGCAAGTTCAAGTGGAGCATCACGAAGAGATGAAATTCTTGAAGCTTGCCGTCCTTTGTGGTGATAATGGACTTGTGAAGATGTGCGGAAGAGTGGCTCACCCATAGTGGAGTATGGGGGAGCAATCAACTAGTCCTCATCGAGTCAACACAATCAAGAAAGGTGGTCCAACTTGAGGGAGTCAAGATTGTCATGTTCTAGCTCAAGTGGACCATGTGCAAGGCAAAGGTTTGCCCTTGATAGGTTTTCTATTTTACTGGTCTCATGATGGTAGTTGGGAGACCGGGTTATAGGATCGATTGTCGTACTATCAAGGGGGGCTCTCGATGAGTAGCTTTATCATATCGTTCGTAGAGAGCTCAAACCATTGCATCCTTGCATCATCTTTCTTGGTTCTTGTTTGGTTCTCTTTGTGAGTCTTAGAGCTTATGGTCATCTTGATGACAAGCTCGAGTTCATCGAAAACGGAGTTCACATGCATCTTCTATGATGTTTTCGATGTTGGAGGTTTTGCCGGTTCTTCTCGGTTGGAGGTTTCACTCCTCTATTTGTTGGCATACCTCCCCTGCCTCTTCTCGGTTGGAAAACGCGGCACGCACACTGACACTTGCGTACAATTAGCAAGCTGCAACTTAAAATTATGTACTGGTTCCCACTTACTCCACTCCAATCTATACACCATACAGAGTGACACATACCAATTAGAATGTCAATGGAAAGGAACCTTACAATTTCTTCGGCACATTATTAAATTTGCAGGAGAAAACTTCAAGACAACACGGAATTATATGATGTACAGAGTATGTACTTGTGAAGCAAAACGGAGCATGTGGATTAAAATCTGACGTTCTGTTTCACATGTATCCCAAAGACCAAATACTCCGCGGTTAACTACTGATCATCTATTCTGCAGTGAACTACTAACCTGTGCTCAATATTCTGCAGTTAACTACTAACCCGTGACCTGTAATCCAATATTACTACTCCAGATTAGTAGTAAACTCATGTTCAGTATCAACCTCCAGATCCATAGCAACCATCTGTAGGCCCCATCCTCCTCATCCCCATCTTGTTCATCGTCCCTGTTACAAAGAAACCACATCTCGATGTAAAATCATAGTGCTTGAAACAAATTCAAATCTCTAGCAGTACATTACATGAGATGTACTAACTGATTTTTTTTCAATCTCTAGCAATACATTACACAAATGTTAGCAAAAATGTCCGTGCGTTGCAATGGGTGGATGGGAACTATATAATGTAAAGGACCCCATCCACACGTACATGTACCTTCTCCACCCATGGTTTGTGCACACGTCGCTACCCACACTGTGCCCACCTACCTGCACTTTGTGCACGTCCCCAAGGCAACCGCGGCTTTCCGCCACACTCACACTTGAGACACAGAGATCACTGACGCTGATGGCGATGTGCTCTCCTCATGTGTGTTGAACATACTCCTCGGGTCATCCTTGTCCACCTAGGGGACCGGTGTCGCTAGCCTCATCCAGGGCGGCGTAAACCACAGTAGCTAGACGTGAACGGTCATAAGTGCATGTCTTCTCACTGGCAGATGGGTGGATACGACTAAGTTCCCTTGTCCTCCTGTCGGCGCCATATCCACCTAGGTGCCCTCGCCCTCTTCCCTGTGATATTGTGCATTGGGGGTAAACTCAGGAATTACTCGAGTCGGCCAGGTTTAAAAAGCTCAATCTTGAACTTTCAAGCCCGAGTCAGGCCTGACGCCAAAAAATTTGTTCAATAGTAGGATAGTAGGCCTGAGACTCACCCTCTTCATTACTCAGGTGAAGGGTTACAGCTTTTTTATCCTTAACTTCATTGTTGATCTTACTTGAAAATAAATCTTTCATGTTTTTAGAGAGAGAGAGAGAGAGAGGGTGGGAGGGAGAACACCCCCCTCCTAATTAAAAAAGACACCCCCTCCCCAGGTTCATGTCCTTTATTTCAACACGATGGTGTAATAATTCCTCAAAAAAAACACGATGGTGTAATAAACAAATAAACAATTCAAAATTTAATACCTATTGTCCACAATATTCTCACAATATGTAGAACTTGGAAATCTTATTAAAGCAAATAAATAATTGGTTGACTGTAATTATAGTTTTCTAAAATAAAAGAACCAACTAAGTATGAACTGATTCTTTATGCATTATGATGGGTACACCAATTGAATTAATGGCTTACATCCTAGAAATATCTAGGTGAGAAGGTTAAGACCTATACTTTCTTAAGCAGTTTTGTTTCTGCAGGAGACTTTCTAAGCTAAATAATGGTTCAAAAACAGATGCTCTTCTCAAATACTACATGAGTGAAAGTCGAAAAAAGCGAACCTTGGAATTGCCACATCGATCAAAAAGGTAAAAGTGTCAACTTATGTAGATCAGGCATACAACCACATTCCATCATCAGACTAACATGACCAAACACCTCTTCCATATGGCCCATCTTGAAAGAGCTTCTAGTATCTTATCCATGTTTTGTGTGACTCCCTTCTCGATCATACACTTCATGAAGCTACTTGCAGTCTAAACCTGACCATCATTGAAAAGTGCCACCAAGACACTGGAATGGAGCTGGCCTTGGTGAGTGACTCTATTCCATCATGTTGTTCAATGTTATCTTCGCATCACCTTGCTCATTCTTCAGGAAACAATCAGCAACCAGATAATGTGATTGAGGGATACCGCGGGGTGTCATGCTGGCAGGAATCTCTTGTGCACCTTACTTTGCATGCCCACAGATAATAGGGTTAAATACAGATCTGTAATCCACACTTTTCTTCATAACTGCCCGAAGGACATATAATCGAACACCTTCCGTGCACGCTCCAGATCAACTGCCCACAGCCCCAGATCAGGGTGTCTAGGACAACGCTCTCGTTGACCCTGGCTTTGTGGATCTGCCTGGCGATGGCCCCATGGCCGCGCAGCAGTCTGGACCTGAGCCGCCGCATGCCGGTGGTCAATTGATCCCCGTCGACGACCGCGACGACCCGATCAGCAAGAAGCTCGCAAGGATGAGCCACCTCACCTCCTCCACCGCCAACACAACACATGGACATGAACTCGTGATCGCGTTCGTCCCTCTCATGGGTGACCGGATTGACGGGAGGCAAGGTGGTCGTGTGCCCATGCGCGCTCCGTCTCGCCTGAGCGCCGCGTCGCCGCCGTCTGGTACCACCGCGGCGAGCGCCGCCCCATCTTCCCTCCGAAGTGCCCTTCCGCCTCGCCGGCCTCCGCTGCATCTTCTCCGACCGCACGCTCGAGCCGGACGCCCCCGCGGCGCCTTCCCCGCCACCGGCTTCTTCCTCGGCTCCGACACACTCCGTCGACGAATCCGGCCACCTCGAGTCTCCATCGTGCCCGCTGCCATCCCCTACGGCTCCACGGTGAGCTCCCGCGCGTAACCCCTCACCGCCCCGTCCGTTTCCAAGCGCGTAACCACTATTGCCATAGCCCCCGTAGGCCACAGCTGCCCTGCTCCATCGCCGCCATGGCCACCGCTCGTTCCGAGCTAGCCGAGCACGAGCACGTGCTGAGGTCCTCGCGGTGAAGCCGCCCGTGACCTCGGCTTGTCCTCCCATGTCCCCTTGCACAGGATCCATCTGCGCCCGACTCCGGCCGGCGCATCGCTCATCACCGCCGTCCCCACGGGCCTCCCCGCAGCCTGCCGCTACCTCCATCGTACGCGCGTGAGCGCCAGCTGCTCGTAGGCCCTCTCCGCGCGCTGACCCGTGCCCTGCATCGCCGAATCCGCCATCACGCGCCGTCGCCACCTCTGCTCGACGCCACCGTCGTTGCAGCCCGCCTCAGCCCGAGCTGAGGCCACCGCTAGACGCGCCGCTCCTCCAGCTTCCGAACGAGCTCAGCCGCGCTCGAAACGGCCCCCTGTGGCGCGTTTCCGGTGAAGTCCCGAGCCCCGCCGCCGCGATCTGCGTCGCCAGAGCTTCACCGCCAGCCGCACCGATGTGGCCGCCTCAGGGCCACCCGCTGGGTCGCTGACCGGTGGCCCCCACGCGCCCCCTGATCTGTTGACCCAGTCAATGGCTGACTGGGCATCGCCTAGTACCGCCAACAGGCCCCGCATGGGCCCTGTTGATTGGTCAGCTGGTCAGTTGACCGCTGATGCATTGATGACGTCATATTCCTTTTTCTGAAATAATTTAAATGGTAATAATATTAAAACTTTGAAAATTAATATAAAATAATCTATAACTCGGATGAAAAAGTTTTGAACATGAAAGTTGCTCAGAACGACGAGGCGAGTCCGAATACGCGGTCCGTTTGTCCGCCACACGCCCCTAGCATAGCAAACATGAAACTTTCCCCCTCCGTTTCATCTGTCCGAAAAATGCAAAGTTCGGGAAAACTTTCCCGTATGTTTCCCCCCTTCGCCGGTATCATGTAGCACCGCGTTAGAACACATCTAGCTCTACCCGTTGTCCTTTCATGCTTATGTTTGCTTGTATTTATTGTTTCTTTCCCCTCTTCTGTCCGGTAGACTCCGAGACTGCTGCTGATGCCCCTGTGATCAACTACTTCGACGACGACCCCTTCTTCCCTTTCAGCGGAGCTTCCAGGCAAGCCTCCTTTGATCATCCCGATATCGCCCATTCCGTTCTCTCATGCTTGCATTAGATTTTGCTACTGTATTTGATTGCTCCTATTCTGATGCATAGCCTGCTTTTTTAACTGCTATTGTTACCTACCTGCGTATCCTAAACTGCTTAGTATAGGTTGGATAGTGATCCATTAGTGACCCCCACCTTGTCCTTGTTGTGAAGGAAATATGCCCTAGAGGCATAAATAAAGTTATTATTTATTGCCTTATATCATGATAAATGTTTATTATTCATGCTAGAATTGTATTAACCGGAAACACAATACATGTGTGAATACATAGACAAACAGAGTGTCACTAGTATGCCTCTACTTGACTAGCTTGTTAATCGAAGATGGTTATGTTTCCTAACCATAGACATGAGTTGTCATTTGATTAACGGGATCACATCATTAGGAGAATGATGTGATTGACATGACCCATTCCGTTAGCTTAGCACACGATCGTTAATATGTTGCTATTGCTTTCTTCATGACTTATACATGTTCCTATGACTATGAGATTATGCAACTCCCGTTTACCGGAGGAACACTTTGTGTGCTACCAAACATCACAACGTAACTGGGTGATTATAAAGGTGCTCTACAGGTGTCTCCAAAGGTACTTGTTGGGTTGGCGTATTTCGAGATTAGGATTTATCACTCCGATTGTCGGAGAGGTATCTCTGGGCCCTCTCGGTAATGCACATCACTTAAGCCTTGCAAGCATTGCAACTAATGAGTTAGTTGCGGGATGATGTATTACGGAACGAGTAAAGAGACTTGCCGGTAACGAGATTGAACTTGAGATACCGACGATCGAATCTCGGGCAAGTAACATACCGATGACAAAGGGAACAACGTATGTTGTTATGCGGTCTGACCGATAAAGATCTTCGTAGAATATGTGGGAGCCAATATGAGCATCCAGGTTCTGCTATTGGTTATTGACCGGAGACGTGTCTCGGTCATGTCTACATAGTTCTCGAACCCGTAGGGTCCGCACGCTAAACGTTTTGATGACAGTTATATTATGAGTTTATATGTTTTTATGTACCGAAGGTTGTTCGGAGCCCCGGATGTGATCACGGACATGACGAGGAGTCTCGAAATGGTCGAGACATGAAGATTGATATATTGGAAGCCTGTGTTTGGATATCGGAAGTGTTCCGGGTGAAATCGGGATTTTACCGAAGTACCGGGAGGTTACCGGAACTCCCCATGAGGTTAATAGGCCTTAGTGGGCCTTAGTGGAAGAGAGGAGAGGCGGCCAGGGTTGGGCCGTGCGCCCCTCCCCCTAGTCCAAATAGGACAAGGAGAGGGGGGCGGCGCCCCCCTTCCTTCTTCTCCTCCACCTCTTCCCCCCTCCCAAGTCCTAATCCAACTAGGAAAGGGGGAGGAGTCCTACTCCCTCCTGGCTAAGGATGGCAATTTTATCCATGGACATGGATACCCGCGGATATCCGACCCGAATGGATAGGGTTTGGGTACATTTGTATGCCCATGGGCAGCACCCGAACCCGACCCGATTACTCTTGGATAGGGCGTGGACATAATTATGTATCCGTGGATATACCCGAACCCGACCCGATGGTATGACATGTGAGGCAAAATTCATGATGATCCCCACTATCCCATCTAATGATTTTTTTATTTATAAAAAATGAGAAGTAAATTGCACAGTCCCTCCCGATTCCCACCGTAACTTTACTCCACCACCTCTTCTCATTCTTCAATCTCCTCGTTAAACGACCTGTCATTAAGCTTCATCTTCCTCGCCTTGACTTATCCTCCCGCTGCTCTAGATGCAGTCGCCAGCGCCACTAGCCTTTACCTCTACATATGGTGTAGGCGTGCAGCACTTCAGCATCCAACGCCACTGTCTAGTGGAGCCCAACTCCATATCCCCTCGACCCCCCGTCTTGGATTCTTGCACGGGTACGGCGGCGAGCCGGCGCAAGTCTCTGAACTGGGATGCAGAGCACAGCGATGCGCAGCAGCGCAACGCACGAGTACCGCTCCGCGCCGGACTAGGAGCATGGCAGCACGTGAGTGTAGGGAGACGGGCGCATACCAAGAAGTGAATCATGACCTTGCTAAGAAGGTGATGAACACACCGAATAGTCGACACTCAGGGTAAGTTTTGCTGTTTCCTGAATCCTCTCATGTATGTGTGGTGTTCCTGTACGTGGGTGTCCAACATGAGCATGTAGCAACTGGAGCAGTAGTAATTTTTCTATGTGTGGTGGTCCTACACTCCTACTCGTTCCCAAAATCACCGAATCCTCTGAGAGTCTCAGGGTAAGTTTTTCTGTGTGGTGTTCCTGCTTGTTCCCTGAATCCGCATGTATGTCTGCAAATTATTTGTTTCAATTTACAGTAGTAAATGGAGCAGTAGTCAAAAAATTCCCCCGAATACCTCTCATGTATGTCTGCAAATTGATTTTTTTCAGGTTATACAGTAATAATTGGAGCAGTAGTAATATTTTTGTTCTATGAATCCCGCTCGTGTATGTCTGCAAATTAAGTATTTCTTGAAGTTTACAGTGGTAACTGGAGCGGTAGTAATTTTCGATGAATCATTCTCATGCATGTCTACAAATTAAGTATTTCTTGTAGTTACTGTACCAATTAGAAGAGATTTATAGAGTTAGGTAGTTTTCGTTGGTTACCGAATAGCATTTTTCAGATTTGGAACATGGCGTGATCTGTAGCTATGCATGTTAATTAGCAATTAGGTTTTACCACGTCAGTGTATTTCAATCTAGAGAGCTACGAATCATTAAGATTCATTAGAATCTGACTTGTAATCTAGGCAGATCTACATTATTTCCTAAAAGAAGAGATGGCAAAAATAAGTTTCGGTTTGTAGTTACCATTCACTACAATTTAGAGATCACAATCTTTCCAAATCTGTATAGTTCAGACATTATGCACCATGGCTCTCTTAACTGAAATGGAGATTTTTTTTGCATGTATAGGTCAATAGCTTCTCATGATGGAACCAGTGGCACTTTAGATTTGAAGAGTCACATGAGATCTTGTGGTGCTAGGCATGCACCAATAGGCCCAAAGCAACAAAAGTTAAGTTTGCGAAAGGTTGATGATGGAAATGCCAATTTGGAGAATATTATTTTTGATCAAGATGTTGCCAGGAAAGAGCTTCCACTAATGATTTGTGTTCATGAGTACCCTCTATCTATGGTTGATCACTTGGGTTTCAGAATTTTTGTTCAGCATGACAACCAATGTTTAGAATGGTAGTTATGCTTATTTGATGTTGTGTTATTTTGTGAGAATTTGAGAGGTTATGTGGCGATCTACACTTGTACTATGTCATTTTGTGAGAATCTAAGAGCTTATTTGATGTCATGCACTTGTGCTATGTCATTTTGTGAGAATTTGAGAGCTTATCTGAATGTTGTGCTATGTTTTATGTATACGTGATGAGAAAACCCGATGGATATCCAAACCCGATGAATATTCATCGGGTTTGGACATGGGCATAATTTTACGCCCATGGATTTTTTCGTGGATGGGCACATACTGTCTTCATGGATTTGGATATGGATTTAATATTGTTCAACCCGAGCCGAACCCGATCCATTGCCATCCTTACTCCTGGCGCACCCCCTCTCCAGGCCGGCCGCACCCCCCTTGCTCTTTTATATACGGGGGCAGGGGGACACCCCATAAACACAACAATTGATCGTTTGATCTTTTAGCCGTGTGCGGTGCCCCCCTCCACCATAGTCCACCTCGATAATACTGTAGCGGTGCTTAGGCGAAGCCCTGCGTCGGTAGAACATCAACATCGTCACCACACCATTGTGCTGATGAAACTCTCCCTCAACACTCGGCTGGATCGGAGTTCGAGGAACGTCATCGGGCTGAACGTGCGCTGAACTTGGATGTGTCGTACGTTTGGTACTTGAAAGAACATGCGGTGCCCCCATGTTTGGTTTTGGTAATTGATGACAATCTCTATGGACTAATGGTTGCCTTGAGTTATATTTGAAGGTTTTGTCCATAGGCTTTTCTTGGAGTACATGTGTTGGTTTCAAGGAGAGTTTGTGTCGACCAAGGTGTTATTCAAGGAATTATCCAAAGATTGGTCATGTGAGAGTTGAGCTTATTGCAAGCATGTCTTGAAGAAGAAGATTGTGTGATCATTCATGTCTACCTTCAAGACATCATTCAAATGAAGAGAATTGGAAAGGTTCAAGGATGATCAAGACTAAGTCAAGAGTGAATCAAGTTGATCAACTCACAAAGCGCAGAAGATGTACCGAGAGGGATCAAGTGATCCCATGGTATGGTAAGAATTGTCAATTACGCTTTGTGTACTAACCCATGGTCTTCGTGAGAGTTCTTTGTGGGGTTAGGTTGCGGTGTGCAAGTTCAAGTGGAGCATCACGAAGAGATGAAATGCTTGAAGCTTGCCGTCCTTTGTGGTGATAATGGACTTGTGAAGATGTGCGGAAGAGTGGCTCACCCATAGTGGAGTATGGGGGAGCAATCAACTAGTCCTCATCGAGTCAACACAATCAAGAAAGGTGGTCCAACTTGAGGGAGTCAAGATTGTCATGTTCTAGCTCAAGTGGACCATGTGCAAGGCAAAGGTTTGCCCTTGATAGGTTTTCTATTTTACTGGTCTCATGATGGTAGTTGGGAGACCGGGTTATAGGATCGATTGTCGTACTATCAAGGGGGGCTCTCGATGAGTAGCTTGATCATATCGTTCGTAGAGAGATCAAACCATTGCATCCTTGCATCATCTTTCTTGGTTCTTGTTTGGTTCTCTTTGTGAGTCTTAGAGCTTATGGTCATCTTGATGACAAGCTCGAGTTCATCGAAAACGGAGTTCACATGCATCTTCTATGATGTTTTCGATGTTGGAGGTTTTGCCGGTTCTTCTCGGTTGGAGGTTTCACTCCTCTATTTGTTGGCATACCTCCCCTGCCTTTTGATGCTACTCGTCGTCTTGTTTCCAACAAGGTTGAGTTTGCTCAATTCGGAGCTCATATGCAGAAGTTATGGCAGTTCTGGTTTTCTTGAGAGTGGTTTTTGTCTGGTCCCAGCGGTAGTACCGCGTGCCCCAGCGGTAGTACCGCTTGGAGCTCTCAGCCGTTGTACCGCTGCTTCCGGGCGGTGGTACCGCCAACTTGCTCAGCAAAGACTTGGGCGGTTGTTCCGGCCAGGCACCGCCCAAGTACCGGTCAGGCCTCTATTTTGATGCGGTACTCGGGCGGTGGTGGCCCGATTGGTCCGGTCGTACCGGTACCACCAGTGTCCGAAGCGGTTCGACCGCTCAGGACTTAGCCACCCGAGCGCTCAAGGCCATGCGGTTGCACCGGCCCGGTACCGCTCGACTACCGCACTCAGGGGTGACTCGCTTCTGTTCCTATGCGGTGGTTGAGCGGTGGCTGGGCGGTTGGTCCGGTTGTTCGTCTCAACCGGTGCTACCGCCTGGTCGCCCGGTTGTACCACCTGGTAGGGTTCTGCACGTATACTGTGAGTCCCGGTTGTACCGGGACCAGGAGCGGTAGTACCGCTCGTGTGCGGGCTGAGCACATAACGGTTGGATTTTCCCCCTCCTATAAAAGGGGGTCTTCTTCCCATTGAACCTAACCCTTTGAGCTGGTGTTCTTCCCCCTTTTTTGACCTTCTTTGAGCTTGCTAACTCTCATTCCCTCCATGGATTCTTGCTAGTTTTTGAGGGAAAAGAGAGAGGAGATCTAGATCCACATTTCCACCAATCACTTTCTCCTCTATGTGAGGGGAACCCCTTGGATCTAGATCTTGGAGTTCTTGGTGTTCTCCTTCTTGTTCTTCCTCTCATTTTCCTCCCTAGCATTAGTTGCTCCGGTGGGATTTGAGAGAGAAGGACTTGGGCACTCCGTGTGCCCTTGACATTGCATTTGGTGCATCGGTTTGAGTTCTCCACGGTGATACATGGAAGTGAAGTTTAAGAAGCTTATTACTCTTGGGTGTTTGGGCACCCTAGAGCTTGTTCGTCTTGGGTGCCTTGGCACCCTAGATGGTTGGTGTTGTTCGGAGCTCAATCATTGTGGTGTAAAGCTCCGGGCAAGCTTCGGGGTCTCCAATTAGGTTGTGGAGATCGCCCCGAGCAATTTGACGGGTACCGGTGACCGCCCCCAAGGGTTGCCAAAGTGTATGGGTTCAGTGACCGCCCCCAAGGGTTGCCATTTGTACGGGTTCAGTGACCGCCCTCAAGGGTCCCTTAGTGGAATCACGGCATCTTGCATTGTGCGAGGGCGTGAGGAGATTACGGTGGCCCTAGTGGCTTCTTGGGGAGCATTTTGCCTCCACACTGCTCCAAACGGAGATTAGCATCCGCAAGGGTGTGAACTTCGGGATACATCATCGTCTCCGCGTGCCTCGGTTATCTCTTACCCGAGCTCTTTACTTATGCACTTTACTTTGTGATAGCCATATTGTTTCTTGTCATATATCTTGCTATCACATAGTTGCTTATCTTGCTTAGCATAAGTTGTTGGTGCACATAGGTGAGCCTAGTTGTTTTAGGTTTTGTGCTTGACAAATTAACCGCTAGGTTTATTCCGCATTTGTTCAAGCCTAAATCATAATAATTTTAAAACGCCTATTCACCCCCCCTTCTAGGCGACATCCACGATCTTTCAATTGGTATCAGAGCCTCGTCTCTCTTTGTTAGGCTTAACCGCCTAGAGAGTAAATATGTCGACTAGGGGATTAGGATTCTCTCACAATCTTAGTTTCGATGGCACAAATTTTGATGTTTGGGTAATTCGCATGCTTAATCTCTTTAGGGTCATGGACCCAAATTTAGAGCGAATTGTAGATATGGGTTTTTCTCCTCCAAAGGATCCTCAAAGATTATCTTTAGAGGATGAGAAAAACTCTTATCTCAATGCTCAAGCTTCTAATGTGCTTTTCGATGCTTTGAGCAATGTAGTTATATTTCAACTCATGCCGTTCCGGGATGCTCATGAGTTGTGGACAAAGCTTCAAGATAAATATGGCGTGTCCAAGTTTTGTGGGGATGATTGTTCTCCCTCCACATCCGGCCGTATAGTCTTCTCAACTTATTCTACTTCACCTACATGTGGCTTGCCACAAGGTAATGATATGGTGAGTAGTGTTGGTCATTGCAATGATGATAGTATGTTTATTGTGGATGATCCTTCATCACTATCTTATTGCAATGCTCCTTCTTTGGGCTTTAACACTTCGAGCACTCCAAATGTTTCACATGCTTGTGTTGATAGTCCTTGCATATCATGTAGAAATTGCTTGACTAAATCCCATGATGATATGTTTACTATGTCTTGTTGCCATGATAAAAATGCATATATGTCCTCGAATTGTTGTGCTAACAATGTAGAGGAAACCCAACACCCCATGGAACAAGATGTGGTCTTGAATGGTGCCTCAATGGATCCTTCATCATCATCTATTGCATTTTGCCTTATGGCCAAGTCTTCAAAGGTATCTCCCACTTTGAATCCCAATATATCTTGTGATGATGGCAAGAGTGATGATGATTTTGATTATGATGAAGAGAATGATAATGTTGCCTCCTTAAAAACTAAGGGGGAAATGATTTTTAAAGCTCTTCACAAAAATAAACTTGCTCGTTCCAACTTCATGGAAATCATGTCTCTTGCCATTGAAGGCAAGAAATACATTGAGGAGTTGGAATCTCATCTAGAGGAGCATGAGGTCACCATTGAGAAAATGGAAGCTCATGAGCGTGATTACGCAAATGAGATCGCGGAGCTATCTCAAGCTCTTGAACATGAACAAACCACATCCGAATCTCTTGAGGAGACCTTTGCTCTAGAATTATCTAGAATAAAGGAATCTCATGATAGAGCACTCGAGGTGGCCAATGATTTCAAAACTAAAAATGCTAAGCTTGAAGTTGCGCATGCTAAACTCCTTGAGGACTTTGAGAACCTCGAAAATGGCTCAAGGGTCATTAAGGGTGAGCTCATCAAACTCACCGAGTCTCATGCTCAACTTAAAGCTTCTTATTCAAAAGAGCTTGCCAAGGTGTCTTCTCCTCTTGTTGCTAATGATGATGCTTGTGCTACTAACTCTATCTCTTGTGAAGCATCCATATTGAAGGAGAATGTTGAGCTTCGGGCTCAACTTGAGTTGCTATCTAGCAATTATGGGAAATTGGAAGAAAACCATGAAAAGCTCTCAAGCTCTCATGATGATCTTCTAGTATCCCATAATGAGCTAAAGATAACTCATGAGGCCATGATTTCTAAGGTAACATCTAGTGAGCCTCATGTGGATACTAGCACTAATTCTAGTCAAAATGCTATATTGCCATGTGCTAGTCCTTGTAATTCATCTACTCACAATGTTAGTACATCTTGTGATGAATTGCTTTCCTTGCCTTGTTGCTCTAACGATGAAGCTTATACTTCCTCTAGTACTTGTGTTGAGACTAACCATGTAGAGGAAATCAAAGAGCTCAAGGCTCAAGTCACTTCTTTGAAGAAAGACTTGGAAAAGAGTCATGAAGGGAAATCCACACTCAACAATATCTTGAATGTGCAAAAATCCCCCAATGACAAAGGTGGACTTGGATTCAACTCCAACAAGAAGAATAAGTCCAAGGTGAACAAAAGGAAGGGCCAAGAACAAGTCAAGAATTCGGCCAAGATTGCTTGCTTCAAGTGCCAAGTAGAAGGGCATCATGTTAGATCTTGCCCATTGAGGAAGAAGCCCATTAGTGACAAGCAACAAGGGAAGCGGCCACAAGTACACTCTCATTCTCAACCTCAAGTTGAAGGAAAGCCTCTTTCCAAGAAGACTCAAGCTTATGCTTCTCAAGTTGAGAAATCAAGTGAGAAGAAAGTGAAGAGTAGACGTTGCTACCTATGTCACGAGAAAGGTCACCTCGCCTCTTCATGCACTAGTGATAACTTATCCAACCCAATTATTATTGATGATGTCTATTCTCTTGGGAAGGATAAGGTTGGCAATGTGGTTGCCAAGTTTGTTGGTACTCAAAGTGGTTTGAAGCAAAGAACCATTTGGGTAGCCAAGCCTATTGTGACTAACCTCTTAGGACCCAACTTGGTTGGGGACCAACAAGCTCAAACTTGATCAATAGGTGATGTTGGAGGTCATTGGAGACTTGGCTACATTATGAAGAATTAAGGGTACTTCATCATTCTTATTGTCTCAAGCCAAGTCAATTGAATCATCAAGATTATATCTTATATCCAATGTGCCTCCTTGCGGTAACTTGTACCTCAATTGCTTACATTGAAAGTTACTTGCCCCCTTGCATGTTTTGGTTTTGTTCCTTGCATGTATTTGTATATGTTGTGCTTCCAACTTGATTATCTTGAGCAATCAAGTATGTGTGTGTTGGTTTGCACATCATGTACGTGTGTGTCATGCGTTGAGCCTTTTGCATCTTGTTTATTTCTTAGTAGGCTATTGTGAGAGATTAATGGAATATCCCATTATGGGGGAGTGATGTGCTTTGTGCACCTCACAATCCTATAAATGTGTGTACATGAGTAATACCATCTAGTATTGATATTTCAAGATTATCTAGTCACTATGTGGTATGTCTTCTCATGAGAAATTCAATTTCTAAATAGTCCATTAATGATCTCTTGTTGGATCCTTTAATTGCCTCTTGTCTATCTTTAATTGGTATCACATTATGGGGGAGCAATATGCTATGTGTATATTACTAGCCTAGAAAATGTGTACATTTGAGATATTGTCACCTAGAGTTGATATTGCTAATTATCTTGTTCCTAGGTGGCATGTTAGCTCTACAAGTTGCAATTTGCTTTTTGTTTGGTGTGAAGATGATGTCGGATATCCTTGTTATCTACCACCGGGAATTACTCCCAAATACTTCTTGTATTGACAATTGGTACTCACTTGTGTGGTAGAAATTTTTGATCATCTTTACATTAGCCTTTGCTTTCATTTGCCCTTTCTCTTGCCAAGGTTTGTATCAACTCCCTTTGTCTTCCATACCACTTGTGGATCTTGTGTATTTATTGATCTTGTCTAGTGTTTTCTAGATATAGTGAAAGTGGTGATCCCACCTTGTGCATTTTGTATTCAAATGCAAATTCTCTATAATGCACTAGTCTTGGGGGAGCTATCCTATTTTCTATAAAACACTCATCTTGCGATCCTTATCAAGTGTGTGTTGGTGGAAGGCAAGCCGTTTACGTTTTGGTACTTTATGCCATCATGAAACTTTGTAGAGATCTTGGTTTGTTTGGAACCATCCTCTCTTTTGGGAGTTTGATGTCTCTTATTTGAGTATATCAATGGATATCTCATTCCTTGTTGTATCCATTATGGATATCCTCCAAGTGATGATTTATTCATTTGGTATCTTTTCTTCGCTTGTTATTTCTTTGTCTTTTGGTCTCGGTTCTTGAAAGTCTTGAGCATGCATATTTACTTCTTGTAGTTTCTTTGGCATGCTTTCCCTCTTTGACCCAATATGTAGGGGAAACTCCACCAAGTCTCAAATTGGATGAGATGTGCATGAAATTCAGTTTCATATCTATATGCACATATTTATGTGGAGTTTGTCCTATGTGTTGTTGGTTCTCTAACTCTTTGGTCCCAATGAGTTTGGGTACCATTTTGTTTGTGTTGTTGTTCTAGGAACAAGTGGAGATGCATTGGATGCTTGGCTCACTCACAAGGAAGGTGTTTTCAGCATGTGCTTATTGGAGTCAAGCTAGGATGATCAACTACTTTGTACCTTCAATTGGTATCTACTACATCCTTCCAATATTATCTCGGTAACAAGTATCTTCATATACTTCATGCACACATTTCTTGTATCAACCTTATGTAGGTTGTATCATGGCATGTTATTCATTCATTCTTGTGATACTTGTTTTCTTTCTCAAAGCATCCCAACAATGATCTCTTGTTGCTAGTTGTGATGTCTTTGTTGTTCGTGTGTGGACTTCATTTATATACAATAAGACCAATATCTAGCCATGAGCTATGCTTCCAAGCAAATATCTTATTGGTATATGTATGACCTCCCTTTGGATATCTTGTTCCTCGTGTTGTAACTATTTCGGGTGTACGTCCTTCTTTGTAGATATATATCATCATGATTTCGTCTACCTAGAATCTTATACACTTGAGAGAAGTTGCATATCTAGTTGATATGCTTTCTTTCACGGCCACCTTGTCTTTCTTATGTTATTTCTTTGGTGGCTCCGTGAAAGCTTTTGCCTTGAGTGCGTGTCTTCTATCATTGCATCTTGATGCACTCTTATGTGTGGTGAAGATTATTTTCCTCATGCTTATCTTCACGAGGCTTTTAATTGGTATCCCTCGTCTTGATGAGGCCTTCATCTTCTATCTTCACCATGGGTTGTCACAAGCATAGGTTCTTAATATGCTTAGTAGTAAGCTCGTGAACCCATTTGCTAGTTGTGTGTGGGAATGATAGGCCTTGCACCGTGTGCCTCATTGTTTCAAGACTTTATTGATGCTTAATGCTCATCCGTACATTAGTCTTCTCAAGTGCAGTGCCTTGACTCTCACACATCATTTTGGTTGAGCCCATTCTTAAGTTGCCTCTTTCACTTGTTGCTCAACCATGTGTTAGTTGCATGTACTAGGCTTAGTTTCCTATATGCTCACTTGCACTTGTTGTAAGTTTCTATTGATTTTGGGGGAGCTATGATCCTATTTTGTGCGCTTTGTATCCAAATACAAAAATTCTTGATGTGCACAAATCATGGGGAGCTTCTCTAGTTTCTTTAGAACACTCCTCTGCTCATATCATAATATCCTTTATTCATGTGGCTCGTAGGATCTTTGGTCTAGTTGGTTCGATTGATATCCGTTGATTGCTTGCTTCAATTGGTACCTTTTGATTGCTTGATTGCTTGTGTCTCTCTTTGTTATGTCCTTGTGGCATATCATTCCTTTAGCAATCTTGGTGCCTCAATATAGTTGGTCTCCCTCCAAGTATTACCTTTGGATATGTGTATGGCATTCCACTCTCTTGTTAAGAAATACACAACTTTTGGAGGAACACCTTTTATATTGGTCTTCTTAGGTTTTCACCCATTTTGGCAATCGATGCCAATGGGGGAGAAGTTTCAGAGAGTTTTGTGGAGGTTTCAGAGAGTTTTGTGGAGAAGTCTTTAGAGTTTTCTCCTTGCTTTCGTTTTGTTCCTAAGCATTTGCATCTCATACGCATGTTTTATTGGTTGTTGCATTGCATGGTGATGCATAATTCCTTGTATTAAACTCTCTTGAAAGTGATTGTCATCAATTACCAAAATGGGGGAGATTGAAAGAACATGCGGTGCCCCCATGTTTGGTTTTGGTAATTGATGACAATCTCTATGGACTAATGGTTGCCTTGAGTTATATTTGAAGGTTTTGTCCATAGGCTTTTCTTGGAGTACATGTGTTGTTTTCAAGGAGAGTTTGTGTCGACCAAGGTGTTATTCAAGGAATTATCCAAAGATTGATCATGTGAGAGTTGAGCTTATTGCAAGCATGTCTTGAAGAAGAAGATTGTGTGATCATTCATGTCTACCTTCAAGACATCATTCAAATGAAGAGAACTGGAAAGGTTCAAGGATGATCAAGACTAAGTCAAGAGTGAATCAAGTTGATCAACTCACAAAGCGCAGAAGATGTACCGAGAGGGATCAAGTGATCCCATGGTATGGTAAGAATTGTCAATTACGCTTTGTGTACTAACCCATGGTCTTCGTGAGAGTTCTTTGTGGGGTTAGGTTGCGGTGTGCAAGTTCAAGTGGAGCATCACGAAGAGATGAAATGCTTGAAGCTTGCCGTCCTTTGTGGTGATAATGGACTTGTGAAGATGTGCGGAAGAGTGGCTCACCCATAGTGGAGTATGGGGGAGCAATCAACTAGTCCTCATCGAGTCAACACAATCAAGAAAGGTGGTCCAACTTGAGGGAGTCAAGATTGTCATGTTCTAGCTCAAGTGGACCATGTGCAAGGCAAAGGTTTGCCCTTGATAGGTTTTCTATTTTACTGGTCTCATGATGGTAGTTGGGAGACCGGGTTATAGGATCGATTGTCGTACTATCAAGGGGGGCTCTCGATGAGTAGCTTGATCATATCGTTCGTAGAGAGATCAAACCATTGCATCCTTGCATCATCTTTCTTGGTTCTTGTTTGGTTCTCTTTGTGAGTCTTAGAGCTTATGGTCATCTTGATGACAAGCTCGAGTTCATCGAAAATGGAGTTCACATGCATCTTCTATGATGTTTTCGATGTTGGAGGTTTTGCCGGTTCTTCTCGGTTGGAGGTTTCACTCCTCTATTTGTTGGCATACCTCCCCTGCCTTTTGATGCTACTCGTCGTCTTGTTTCCAACAAGGTTGAGTTTGCTCAATTCGGAGCTCATATGCAGAAGTTATGGCAGTTCTGGTTTTCTTGAGAGTGGTTTTTGTCTGGTCCCAGCGGTAGTACCGCGTGCCCCAGCGGTAGTACCGCTTGGAGCTCTCAGCCGTTGTACCGCTGCTTCCGGGCGGTGGTACCGCCAACTTGCTCAGCAAAGACTTGGGCGGTTGTTCCGGCCAGGCACCGCCCAAGTACCGGTCAGGCCTCTATTTTGATGCGGTACTCGGGCGGTGGTGGCCCGATTGGTCCGGTCGTACCGGTACCACCAGTGTCCGAAGCGGTTCGACCGCTCAGGACTTAGCCACCCGAGCGCTCAAGGCCATGCGGTTGCACCGGCCCGGTACCGCTCGACTACCGCACTCAGGGGTGACTCGCTTCTGTTCCTATGCGGTGGTTGAGCGGTGGCTGGGCGGTTGGTCCGGTTGTTCGTCTCAACCGGTGCTACCGCCTGGTCGCCCGGTTGTACCACCTGGTAGGGTTCTGCACGTATACTGTGAGTCCCGGTTGTACCGGGACCAGGAGCGGTAGTACCGCTCGTGTGCGGGCTGAGCACATAACGGTTGGATTTTCCCCCTCCTATAAAAGGGGGTCTTCTTCCCATTGAACCTAACCCTTTGAGCTGGTGTTCTTCCCCCTTTTTTGACCTTCTTTGAGCTTGCTAACTCTCATTCCCTCCATGGATTCTTGCTAGTTTTTGAGGGAAAAGAGAGAGGAGATCTAGATCCACATTTCCACCAATCACTTTCTCCTCTATGTGAGGGGAACCCCTTGGATCTAGATCTTGGAGTTCTTGGTGTTCTCCTTCTTGTTCTTCCTCTCATTTTCCTCCCTAGCATTAGTTGCTCCGGTGGGATTTGAGAGAGAAGGACTTGGGCACTCCGTGTGCCCTTGACATTGCATTTGGTGCATCGGTTTGAGTTCTCCACGGTGATACATGGAAGTGAAGTTTAAGAAGCTTATTACTCTTGGGTGTTTGGGCACCCTAGAGCTTGTTCGTCTTGGGTGCCTTGGCACCCTAGATGGTTGGTGTTGTTCGGAGCTCAATCATTGTGGTGTAAAGCTCCGGGCAAGCTTCGGGGTCTCCAATTAGGTTGTGGAGATCGCCCCGAGCAATTTGACGGGTACCGGTGACCGCCCCCAAGGGTTGCCAAAGTGTATGGGTTCAATGACCGCCCCCAAGGGTTGCCATTTGTACGGGTTCAGTGACCGCCCTCAAGGGTCCCTTAGTGGAATCACGGCATCTTGCATTGTGCGAGGGCGTGAGGAGATTACGGTGGCCCTAGTGGCTTCTTGGGGAGCATTTTGCCTCCACACTGCTCCAAACGGAGATTAGCATCCGCAAGGGTGTGAACTTCGGGATACATCATCGTCTCCGCGTGCCTCGGTTATCTCTTACCCGAGCTCTTTACTTATGCACTTTACTTTGTGATAGCCATATTGTTTCTTGTCATATATCTTGCTATCACATAGTTGCTTATCTTGCTTAGCATAAGTTGTTGGTGCACATAGGTGAGCCTAGTTGTTTTAGGTTTTGTGCTTGACAAATTAACCGCTAGGTTTATTCCGCATTTGTTCAAGCCTAAATCATAATAATTTTAAAACGCCTATTCACCCCCCCTTCTAGGCGACATCCATGATCTTTCAGTACTTGATCGGCCGGATCGTGAAGACGTACGACTACATCAACCGCGTTATGCTAACGCTTCCGCTTTCGTTCTACGGGGGTACGTGGACACACTCTCCCCTCTCGTTGCTATGCATCACCATGATTTTGCGTGTGCGTAGGAATTTTTTTGAAATTACTATGTTACCCAACAGTGGTATTAGAGCCTGGTTTTATGCGTAGATGTCATATGCACGAGTAGAACACAAGTGAGTTGTGGGCGATATAAGTCATATTGCTTACCAGCATGTCATACTTTGGTTCAGCGGTATTGTTGGATGAAGCGGCCCGGACCAACATTACGCGTATGCTTACGCGAGACTGGTTCTACCGACGTGCTTTGCACATAGGTGGCTGGCGGGTGTCAGTTTCTCCAACTTTAGTTGAACCGAGTGTGGCTACGCTCGGTCCTTGCGAAGGTTAAAACAGCACCAACTTGACAAACTATCGTTGTGGTTTTGATGCGTAGGTAAGAACGGTTCTTGCTAAGCCCGTAGCAGCCACGTAAAATTTGCAACAACAAAGTAGAGGACGTCTAACTTGTTTTTGCAGGGCATGTTGTGATGTGATATGGTCAAGACATGATGCTAAATTTTATTGTATGAGATGATCATGTTTTGTAACCGAGTTATCGGCAACTGGCAGGAGCCATATGGTTGTCGCTTTATTGTATGCAATGCAATCGTCTTGTAATGCTTTACTTTATCACTAAGCGGTAGCGATAGTCATAGAAGCATAAGATTGGCGAGACAACAACGATGCTACGATGGAGATCAAGGTGTCGCGCCGGTGACGATGGTGATCATGATGGTGCTTCGAAGATGGAGATCACAAGCACAAGATGATGATGGCCATATCATATCACTTATATTGATTGCATGTGATGTTTATCTTTTATGCATCTTATTTTGCTTTGATTGACGGTAGCATTATAAGATGATCTCTCACTAAATTATCAAGGTATAAGTGTTCTCCCTGAGTATGCACCGTTGCGAAAGTTCTTCGTGCTGAGACACCACGTGATGATCGGGTGTGATAGGTTCTATGTTCAAATACAACGGGTGCAAAACAGTTGCACACGCGGAATACTCAGGTTAAACTTGACGAGCCTAGCATATAACAGATATGGCCTCAGAACACGGAGACCGAAAGGTCGAGCGTGAATCATATAGTAGATATGATCAACATAATGATGTTCACCATTGAAACTACTCCATCTCACGTGATGATCGGACATGGTTTAGTTGATTTGGATCACGTGATCACTTAGAGGATTAGAGGGATGTCTATCTAAGTGGGAGTTCTGAAGTAATATGATTAATTGAACTATAATTTATCATGAACTTAGTCCTGGTAGTATTAGCATATCTATGTTGTAGATCAATAGCTCGCGTTGTTGCTTCCCTATGTTTTATATATGTTCCTAGAGAAAACTAAGTTGAAATATGTTAGTAGCAATGATGCAGACTTGGTCCGTGATTCAAGGATTTTCCTCATTGCTACACAAAAGAATTGTGTGCTTGATGCACCGCTAGGTGACAGACCTATTGCAGGAGCAGATGCAAACGTTATGAACGTTTGGCTAGCTTAATATGATGACTACTTGATAGTTTAGTGCACCATGCTTAACGGCTTAGAATCTGGACTTCAAAGACGTTTTGAACGTCATGGACCATATGAGATGTTCCAGGAGTTTAGTTAATATTTCAAGCAAATACCCGAGTTGAGAGATATGAAGTCTCCAACAAGTTCTATAGCTAAAAGATGGAGGAGAATAGCTGAAGCAGTGAGCATGTGCTCAGATTGTCTGGGTACTACAATCGCTTGAATCAAGTGGGAGTTAATCTTCCAGATAAAATAGTGATTAAAAAAATTCTCTAGTCACCATCACCAAGTTAGTAGAACTTCGTGATGAACTATAACATGCAAGGGATGGCTGAGACAATTCTCGAGCTCTTCGCAATGCTAAAGGCTGCGGAAGTAGAAATCAAAAAGGAGCATCAAGTGTTGATGGTCAATAGGACCACCAGTTTCAAGAAAAAAGGCAAAGGGAAGAAGAAGGGTAACTTCAAGAAGAACAGCAAGCAAGTTGCTGCTCAGGAGAAGAAACCCAAGTCTGGACCAAAGCCTGAGACTGAGTGCTTCTACTGCAAGCAGATTGGTCACTGGAAGCGGAACTGCCCCAAGTATTTGGCGGATAAGAAGGATGGCAAGGTGAACAACGGTATATGTGACATACATGTTATTGATGTGTACCTTACTAATGCTCGCAGTAGCACCTGGGTATTTGATACTGGTTCTGTTGCTAAAGTTGTCGTTTCTTAAAGTTTGGGGCTGCGATGCTTATGTGAAAAAGCTTCAACCTGATAAGCTCGAACCCAAATCGGAGAAATGTGTCTTCATAGGATACCCAAAGGAGACTGTTGGGTACACCTTCTATCACAGATCCGAAGGCAAGACTTTTGTTGCTAAATTCCGAATCTTTCTAGAGAAGGAGTTTCTCTCGAAAGAAGTGAGTGGGAGGAAAGTAGAACTTGATGAGGTAACTGTACCTGCTCCCTTATTGGAAAGTAGTTCATCACAGAAACCGGTTTCTATGACACCTACACCAATTAGTGAGGAAGTTAATGATGATGATCATGAAACTTTAGATCAAGTTGTTACTGAACCTCGTAGGTCAACCAGAGTAAGATCCGCACCAGAGTGGTACGGTAATCCTGTTCTGGAAGTCATGTTACTAGACCATGATGAACCTACGAACTATTGGTGAGCCCAGATTCCGCAAAATGGCTTGAGGCCATGAAATCTGAGATGGGATCCATGTATGAGAACAAAGTGTGGACTTTAGTTGACTTGCCCGATGATCGGCAAGCAATTAAGAATAAATGGATCTTCAAGAAGAAGACTAACGCTGACGGTAATGTTACTGTCTACAAAGCTCGACTTGTCGCAAAAGGTTTTCGACAAGTTCAAGGGATTGACTATGATGAGACCTTCTCACCCGTAGCGATGCTTAAGTTTGCCCGAATCATGTCAGCAATTGCCGCATTTTATGATTACGAAATATGGCAGATGGATGTCAAAACTGCATTCCTGAATGGATTTCTGGAAGAAGAGTTGTATATGATGCAACCGGAAGGTTTTGTCGATCCAAAGGGAGCTAACAAAGTGTGCAAGCTCCAGCGATCCATTTATGGACTGGTGCAAGCCTCTCGGAGTTGGAATAAACGCTTTGATAGTGTGATCAAAGAATTTGGTTTTGTACAGACTTTTGGAGAAGCCTGTATTTACAAGAAAGTGAGTGGGAGCTCTGTAGCATTTCTGATATTATATGTGGATGGCATATTGCTGATTGGAAACGATATAGAATTTCTAGATAGCATAAAGGGATACTTGAATAAGAGTTTTTCAATGAAAGACCTCGGTGAAGCCTCTTATATATTGGGCATTAAGATCTATAGAGATAGATCAAGACGCTTAATTGGACTTTCACAAAGCACATACCTTGACAAAGTTTTGAAGAAGTTCAAAATGGATCAAGCAAAGAAAGGGTTCTTTCCTGTGTTACAAGGTGTGAAGTTGAGTAAGACTCAATGCCCGACCACTGCCGAAGATAGAGAGAAGATGAAAGATGTTCCCTATGCTTCAGCCATAGGCTCTATCATGTATGCAATGCTGTGTACCAGACCTGATGTGTGCCTTGCTATAAGTTTAGCAGGGAGGTACCAAAGTAATCCAGGAGTGGATCACTGGACAGCGGTCAAGAACATCCTGAAATACCTGAAAAGGACTAAGGATATGTTTCTCATTTATGGAGGTGACAAAGAGCTCATCGTAAATGGTTACGTTGATGCAAGCTTTGACACTGATCCAGACGATTCTAAATCGCAAACCAGATACGTGTTTACATTGAACGGTGGAGCTGTCAGTTGGTGCAGTTCTAAACAAAGCGTCGTGGCGGGATCTACATGTGAAGCGGAGTACATAGCTGCTTCAGAAGCAACAAATGAAGGAGTCTGGATGAAGGAGTTCATATCCGATCTAGGTGTCATACCTAGTGCATCGGGTCCAATGAAAATCTTTTGTGACAATACTGGTGCAATTGCCTTGGCGAAGGAATCCAGATTTCACAAGAGGACCAATCACATCAAGAGACGCTTCAATTCCATCCAGGATTTAGTCTAGGTGGGAGACATAGAAATTTGCAAGATACATACAGATCTGAATGTTGCAGACCCGTTGACTAAGCCTCTTCCACGAGCAAAACATGATCAGCACCAAGACTCCATGGGTGTAAGGATCATTACTATGTAATCTAGATTATTGACTCTAGTGCAAGTGGGAGACTGAAGGAAATATGCCCTAGAGTCAATAATAAAGTTATTATTTATTTCCTTATATCATGATAAATGTTTATTATTCATGCTAGAATTGTATTAACCGGAAACATAATACATGTGTGAATACATAGACAAACAGAGTGTCACTAGTATGCCTCTACTTGACTAGCTCGTTAATCGAAGATGGTTATGTTTCCTAACCATAGACATGAGTTGTCATTTGATTAATGGGATCACATCATTAGGAGAATGATGTGATTGACATGACCCATTCCGTTAGCTTAGTGCACGATCATTTAGTATGTTGCTATTGCTTTCTTCATGACTTATACATGTTCCTATGACTATGAGATTATGCAACTCCCGTTTACCGGAGGAACACTTTGTGTGCTACCAAACATCACAAACGTAACTGGGTGATTATAAAGGTGCTCTACAGGTGTCTCCAAAGGTACTTGCTGGGTTGGCGTATTTCGAGATTAGGATTTGTCACTCTGATTGTCGGAGAGGTATCTCTGGGCCCTCTCGGTAATGCACATCACTTAAGCCTTGCAAGCATTGCAACTAATGAGTTAGTTTCGGGATGATGTATCACGGAACGAGTAAAGAGACTTGCCGGTAACAAGATTGAACTAGGTATTGAGATACCGACGATCGAATCTCGGGCAAGTAACATACCGATGACAAAGGGAACAACATATATTGTTATGCGGTCTGACCGATAAAGATCTTCATAGAATATGTGGGAGCCAATATGAGCATCCACGTTCCGCTATTGGTTATTGACCGGAGACCTGTCTCGGTCATGTCTACATAGTTCTCGAACCCATAGGGTCCGCACGCTTAACGTTTTGATGACAGTTATAATATGAGTTTATATGTTTTGATGTACCGAAGGTTGTTCGGAGACCCGGATGTTATCACGGACATGACGAGGAGTCTCGAAATGGTCGGGACATGAAGATTGATATATTGGAAGCCTATGTTTGGATATCGGAAGTGTTCCGGGTGAAATCGGGATTTTACCGGAGTACCGGGAGGTTACCGGAACCCCCCGGGAGGTTAATGGGCCTTAGTGGGCCTTAGTGGAAGAGAGGAGAGGCGGCCAGGGCTGGGCGGAGCCCCCCTTCCTTCTTCTCCACCACATCTTTCCCCCTCCCAAGTCCTAATCCAACTAGGAAAGGGGGGGAGTCCTTCTCCCAGTGGGTGTAGGAGTCCTCCTAGCGCGCCCCCTCTCCAGGCCGGCCGCATCCCCCTTGCTCCTTTATATAAAGGGGCAGGGTGGCACCCCATAGACACAACAATTGATTGTTTGATCTTTTAGCCGTGTGCGGTGCCCCCCTCCACCATAGTCCACCTCGATAATACTGTAGTGGTGCTTAGGCGAAGCCCTGCGTCGGTAGAACATCAACATTGTCATTACGCCGTCATGCTGACGAAACTCTCCATCAACACTCGAGTGGATCGGAGTTCGAGGGATGTCATCGGGCTGAACGTGTGCTGAACTCGGAGGTGCCGTACGTTCGGTACTTGATCGGTCGGATCGTGAAGACGTACGACTACATCAACTGCGTTGTGCTAACGCTTCCGCTTTCGATCTACGAGGGTACGTGGACACACTCTCCCCTCTCGTTGCTATGCATCACCATGATCTTGCGTGTGCCTAGGAATTTTTGTGAAATTACTACGTTACCCAACATTACCCCTGCTTCATCATTGATGACTCGATCAACGTGATCGACGACCAGAGCCCGACACCTCACATCACATCACGCCCCTTTAGTTGCTCGACTCTGCAGAGTTACCATCGACTACCGAGGGTGAAACCTCATACATCACTCCTGTTGAGATCTCTGTAGCGTAGCTATTCGGTCGTGGTCAATGAGGGTGATTTCCTCTTTCACCATTCCCAATACGGATCTGTCGTGTAACACCTCAAGTGTGAACCTCGAGGGTGGATCCTCTTACGTTCACCTTGATGACTACATCAAGTGGAATCCTCCGTGGGTGATTCCTCGGGTTTTCCCCTTGATGTTTGGACACACGGTTACCTTGACTTTACTTGAGACCATTGTTGAAGTCGGGTCGGCCCTGAGGGGTACCCGCGAGTTGATGTGAAAGTCGGGCGGGCCCGTCAAGCACCCGCAAGTTTTCCACGTGGCACGGCCGGGCAGTCTGGGCCCTTGCCGTAAGTCCATGATCGTGAGTCTCTGCTCGTCTTCGCGAGCCCCCAATGCACTAACAGGTTTGGGTATTTGTTCTGAGTTGGCCTTTGGCCTTTACGCACTAACCACCACGCAAGAATAGATATGGGCGTCGACGTCGTGGTATCAGCCGAAGCTTTGTCAGACGTCTAGTTCACCATTGCGGCAAGGTCAGATCGTGCTGGCCATCCGAGGCGGTGCTGGTATTCACCCTGCTCGCAACGACCCAGAGTTCAACGGGCGATGGGCCCAAGACCCCGGGGCACTTAGGATGTAGACCTGCGGGGACCTCTCTGCTGAGCCTAGGTAGGGCTGCGACGTGTTGATCTTCCGAGGCCGGGCATTGACCCCAGAACGGTGTGTCCGGCCAGAGTGATCGAGCATGTTGGGTAACGTGGTGCACCCCTGCAGGGAGGATATATATTCGAATACCGTGTCCACGGTAATGGACGTTCATACTTGTATCCGGATCTTATATAACTAGAAATGGATACTTGAGATATGTGATGGATATGTGGCTCCGGGATTGCTTTCTCGGAGGGACGTTAATACTACAACATGCTTGTTAATTATAAACTGCTATTCTTTACTCTTCTACATGCTGCAAGATGCTTGGAGCTGCTTGAAGATGCTAGTCTTCGATAGGCTAGGCCTTCCCCTCTATTCTGGCTTTCTGCAGTTCAGTCCACAGATACAGCCCTTCCATTTGATACCAATGCATACTTAGCATAGATATGATGCTTGCGAGTACTTTGGATGAGTACTCACGGTTTCTTTGCTACCCCTTTTCCCCCTTCCTTCTTCTTTCCGATTGATGCAACCAGATGGTGGATCCTTGGAGCCAGATGCCACCGCCGACGGATGCTACTACGTGGAGACCGCCGACGACCAGGAGTAGTTAGGAGGTCCCAGGCAGGAGGCCTTGCCTCTTCGATCGTTGATGTTTGTGCTAGCCTTCTTAAGGCAGTCTTGTTTAACTTATGTCTGTACTCAGATATTGTTGCTTCCGCTGACTCTTGTGTTCGAGCTTCTGTATTCGAGCCCTCAAGGCCCCTGGCTCGTAATATGAAGCTTGTATTATGTTAATTTGTGTCTAGAGTTGTGTTGTGATATCTTCCCATGAGTCCCTGATCTTGATCGTACATATTTGCGTGTATGATTAGTGTACGGTTGAATAGGGGGGCGTCACAAGTTGGTATCAGAGCCGACTGCCTGTAGGAACCCCCCTTCCAACTCCTTGGCCGAAGTTGAGTCTAGACTTTGAAAAATTGTTTTACTAACATGGTTGTGGGGCTTACGGGCCCACGTCGCCATTGGGTGGTATTAGGATCTTTTACTCCTCGTCTATACTCTGGGATTCTGACCTCTCTTCTATTCGGGTTAAATGATTTTGTTAACTTTAACTCTAGGTTCTCGTAAATACTTTCTCCTAGAGAGCCCCTTACTCCAGATGATTGCTTGGTGCACCAGAAGATTCTGAAATACTCTTCGATGTTTTCCCGAGACCCTTGTACCCTTCGCCGTTGCGATCCTTACCACCGATAAATCCTTATGGCTAACTACCTACATTGTCGTTCTTACATTCATCCCCAGTTGCTCTTGTTATTACAAGATGTCCTAAACTACTCTCTGATGTTCTGAGAATCCTTTATGCTTACTGCCCTGCAGTTCCTTGCCGCATGGATACCCCTATGAATAATTACTCACACTTTTCGAGAATTTGTTCATTCCTAGTTGATCAAGTGATTCACAAGATACTTTGAAGTACTATCCGATCTTCAGATAATCCTCTTCAACTATTGCTCTGCAATTAGTTATCTGCTTGCATTATGGTTACTTCCATATGTCTAGCAATACTCATTAGCATCCTTTGCCATCATAATTTCGAGCATTTGATTCGATTTGTTTGTGAATGCTCGCGGTCATTAGTCCTATTTAAAATTCTTCCCTTGGTTCAAACTTCACTCCGGGCATGAGCTGATGTTCGACAAATCAAACCTTGATTGATTGTCGATTTATGTCTATTCAACTTATCTTTCTTGATCAGAGTGTTTGCTTCTGATCCCTTGATTTGGGGATCATAATTCCTTTGCATTTGAACTTTCAATTAGTCAATTGCTTCTATAATCTGATCTCCTTATATTCTTTCTTCTTCTTCTTGTTGAGTACCGATACTCACATCAGATCCCTCGTGGACCACCGGATCCTTTGATGGGTTATATCTGACACCGTCCTTCATATTCTATCACCTTGTGAGCCTTTCCTCGGATACATAATGCCTTTGGTAAATTGTATCCTCTTCTTCCTCAACCATGCTCTACTTTCGAGCTTCAGTTACTTATTCCTAAAGTTTGTGGTATATGTTCGTAAGATGTCCAGATGGGTTGAATCTATGTCTTCCCTAAATCCGCGTGAACTCGAAAGTTATGCGGGTTATACTCTACTGGCTTTCCGTCAGGTGAAATTTCAACACTACAACTTCTTCGAATGCGAGAAATGAATGGAAAGTTGTGCATTAGAGAAGTGGGAGTCCATCTTGAGCCTTTGTGTTCATGCCCATGGACCCGATGTGGAACTTATCATGAAAGCTTCTAGTTAATAATAATCCCCTTATGATAAGTACATCTTGTATCTATCTTTGGTCCTTCGCAACCGTGGTTTCGACCATATTGTTCTCCTTTGATTCCATATCTCGGACTAGTTAAATTACTTGTCTTCTTCAGATCATTTCACCTGTCCAACCTCTACGTTGATCTACCTTCGAGTGTTACCCTCTTGTATCTCGAGAATACCACGGAACTAGGTAACTTCTTATGAGTTCTTCATCAACTATCATTTCTCGCTGATTACAAATTATCCACGGGTTCTAGGTTGTCAGTCACTCAAGAACACTGATAACTGATTCGAGTCTACACTTTCCCTTCCATTCTTTTGTTTAACCTTTCTTGTAACCTATGATAACTGAGCAGTGATAATTCCTTGCTTATGTAAACACCTCGGTGTACATTCTCTGTCAGTAAGACCTTGTTACTATTGTTGATGACATTCCGCTAGCCACCGATGGACGAGAACTTTTCCTATTGGTCCGCCTCGTCTTAACGAGACGTTTCTTATATTTGATTTTTGGGAAGAAGAATCAACGCGAGACGATGCCCGAGGGGGCCACGAGGCAGGGGGCGCACCCCAGGGGGGCAGGCGCGCCCCTGACCCTCGTGGCCAGCCCTTAAGGTGGTTGGTGCCCTTCTTTCGCCGCAAGAAAGCTAATATCCGGATAGAGATCGTGTCCAAAATGCAGCCCAATCGGAGTTACGGATCTCCCGGAATATAAGAAATGGTGAAAGGCCAGAATCTGGAACGCAGACGAACGCAGAAACAGAGAGACAGAGAGACATATCCAATCTCGGAGGGGCTCTTGCCCCTCCCATGACATGGAAGCCAAGGACCAGAGGGGAAACCCTTCTCCCATCTAGGGAGAAGGTCAAGGAAGAAGAACAAGAAGAAGGGGGCTCTCTCCCCTCTCTCCCGGTGGCGCCGGAACGCCGCCGGGGCCATCATCATCACCGCAATCTGCACCAACACCTCTGTCATCTTCACCAACATCTTCATCACCTTCCCCCATCTATCTACAGTGGTCCACTCTCCCGCAACCCGCTGTAACCTCTACTTGAACATGGTGCTTTATGCTTCATATTATTATCCAATGATGTGTTGCCATCCTGTGATGTCTGAGTAGATTTTCATTGTCCTATCGGTAATTGGTGAATTGTTATGATTGGTTTAATTTGCTTGTGGTTATGTTGCTGTCCTTTGGTGCCCATCATATGAGCGCGCGCATGGGTCACACCATAGGGTTAGTTGTATGTTGATAGGACTATGTATTGGAGGGCAAGAGTGACAGAAGCTTCAACCTAGCCTAGAAATTGATGCATACGGGATTGAAGGATGACCAATATATTTTAATGCTATGGTTGGGTTTTACCTTAATGAACGTTAGTAGTTGTGGATGCTTGCTAATAGTTCCAATCATAAGTGCATAGAATTCCAAGTCAGGGATGACATGCTAGGAATGGCCTCTCCCACATAAAACTTGCTATCGGTCTAGTAAAGTAGTCAATTGCTTAGGGACAATTTCGCAACTCCTACCACCACTTTTCCACACTTGTTATACTAACTTTATTGCTTCTTTACATAAAATAGCCCCTACTTTTTATTTACACGCTCTTTATTATCTTGCAAACCTATCCAAAAACAACTACAAAGTATTTCTAGTTTAATACTTGTTCTAGGTAAAGCGAACGTCAAGCATGCGTAGAGTTGTATCGGTGGTCGATAGAACTTGAGGGAATATTTGTTCTACCTTTAGCTCCTCATTGGGTTCGACACTCTTACTTATCGAAAGAGGCTACAATTGATCCCCTATACTTGTGGGTTATCACGTGGCCATTGGTGAATTGGGGTGAAGATTTTCCCAATAATCATCATTCAGTACTGGCATAGTTGAGCCAATGTCCATGTGTTCTTCCATTTCCTCAATGCATGCCTCTTCGGCTATGAACTGAGGCATGGGCGATGATACCAGTGGGGTTGAAGGCATATCTTCCACTTCATTTTCTTCATCCAACTGCTCTGAAGAAGCAATAGAAGAATTCTCTTCAAAATCGTCATCTAGAATGACATATTCCTTACCAAAAGGAATGACCTCTATTGATGGTACAATCGAGATTGGAACAACATCAATTGGGTTAGCGAAGGAACTTGTCAAAGTCGTCACTTTCTTGGGAGCAGAAGATTCTGCAGATGTTGATGCTTTCCTCTGCTTTACAGCTGCCTTCTCTGCAGCCTTGGTTTTCTTCACTTCTGATGCAGAAGGAAGGTTGCTATTCTTCATCTTTGATGATTTTGCAGGAGGAGCAGATGAAGTTGGTTCAGTTTCTTCAGGCATGACGAATGCAGTCGCCCTGGTATGCTCAGTTCCTTCAGGCGCAACATTGGTGGTTGCCTTGGCAATTTCTTGAGGAGCTGGAATTTCTTCAACAGCCATGGTACTTTCAGTTTCTCCGACATCCTAATTTTCATCAGCTGCGCTTGCATTTTCTTCACTGGACTGAGCAGATGCTTCAGCCTGAGGAATTTCTTGTTGCGTGGCCATAACATCAGGTTTTAGGTTCTTTGCAAGCTTGACAAATCTGACTTTGGCACCTAGCCTATCTGGATGATAAGTGTCAAATTCATCACTGATATCTTTCATCTCCTTTTGCATATTCACAAGTTCTTTAGGAGACATATTCACAAGTTTTGCTCCTTCTTGTACTGAACCTTCTTGACGTCTCTGGCCTTCTGAAATTTCCATTTCTCCTCACCGATGAAGGCATTCAACATGTGACTTTGACCAGGAGTGAGGTTCAAGTCAGGAAGTGGAGTGTTGGGATCTTTGTGCCATAGATCAACAAAGTCTATGATCTTCCTTGGATCCAGCATGAGAGGCACATAACTGCCTTTGGCTCTAGCGGCCCTTTCTTGTCTGTCCCTGATGATTTCAGCAAGTTCTTCATCATCAGCTTCATCGTCATCAGACGACACTTGGAAAGCAACTTCCTTCTTATGAGGACTTGGCCTCGAGCCACGTCCAGCAGTGGTTTTGACCTTCAACAAGGTTGGACCTGTTGAGGACTGTGGTGGAGCTGAGGAACTTGTAGATGCTCCAGCAGCAATTGACAAACCAGCAGTCCGTTGACACGTTGCAAGAAGGACAGATGTTGAGGACTTTGCAGCAGCAGTTGAAGATTTTGTGGCAACATAGGGAATTGGCATTGCCCATGAAGAAGTTGCTTGTGGAATTTGCCTTGAGTGCTTTGATGTTGAAGAACTGGGCCGTGAGGGCATTGCTGTTGAGGAACTCGGCTTCACATCAGATTTCTTTGGCATAGCCTTCTTAGGCTTACTTTCAGAGGCCTCTGCAGCAGCAGCTTGAGAATCCTCATTGAATTTCTTCACTTCTTTTTTTGCCACTTTAGCCAATTTGGCTTGGCGCTTGGCCCATTCTTTACGAAATTTCTCACCACACCTCGATAACCCACAAATATAGGGGATAAATTGTAGCCTCTTTTGATAAGTAAGAGTGTCGAACCCAACGAGGAGCTAAATGTAGAACAAATATTCCCTCAAGTTCTATCGACAACTGATACAACTCTACGCACGCTTGATGTTCGCTTTACCTAGAACAAGTATGAAACTAGTTTGTAGGAGTGATGCTAGAACTACTTTGCAAGAATAAATGTAACATCCCAAATTTTCAATTTGGAATGTTATACATAGGTCATCAAATGCATATCATATTTTATTTGCTTTTCGTTTGCGATCCTAGAAAATTCTCAGCAACTCAAGGACCCACAGAGAGAGCTGGGGATTTCATTCATTTCATATTTCAATTCTCTCAAATATTGAAAAGAGGATCTCTTTGGTTTTAATTATTTTTCTCTCTGAAAATATTTCCAATAATAAAAATAAAAGAGAGGAGATAATATGACTTCTCCAAAATAAAAGAAATATTGGAGGAAAATAGTAAAATCAAACAAATTATTTTATTTGGATTTTTATTGCTATTATATTTGAATCAGAAAAATATGCATTTTTCAAAATTGCATTTTTAGGCCAAGAAAATGTTCACTTTGTTCTAAATATTTTATTTAGACGGTGATAATTGTTTCGGCATTTTTCGAATTTTTTATATTTATTTAGGATTTTCTTTCAGCGAAATTATTAAAAAATGTTTCGGACCGAGTCGGGCCGAAGCCCAGCTGGCCCATCTCCCGCCGCCGCCTCCCGTCGTCGTGCTCGCGACGGACTCGGGGAGTCCGACCCCGAGCCGCCGGCGTCGTCCCCTCCCGCACGCCATGCCCCCCGGGCCTTTAAAGCCCGAGGCACCGCCGCCCTCGACCCCCACATCGCCACCTCGCCCCGCCCGCAGCAAGCAGTAGCAGCGCCGCCGCCGCCGCCGCAGCGCCGCCCGCGCCGCACCCCGCCGCCTCGCCGCGCCGCCGCCTCGCCGCGCCGCCGTCGCCCATGACGCCGTGGGCCGCCGTCTCACCGGATCGAGCCGCCGGATCTCACTGTTCCGGTTTTTTGTTTTTAGGTAAAAGCCGCCGGTTTTCTTAAAAACCCTAGGTTTGGTTATTTATTTATTTATTTATATCGGTTCGTTTTATTCGGTTTCGTTATTTAGCGAGCGTTTGCTCGTTAGTTCGTTCATAACGAACGCGTTCGTCCGTTCGTCTCTGTTAGCGGATGTTCGTCTGATAGATTTTTTTTCTTTTTATTTTCTTTTTCTGCCAGGGACCTATCCGAAATTATTTTTATCGCAGATTAGCCCCTGATCTTCAAACCCTCGCCGTTTCTTAACCGTTTGTCCAAATCCAGTGAAACAAACGCCAAAATCTTCGTCTCGAGCCCCTCTTTTTGTCTAAATAACTTAAACATGGTTTTGAAAATTTAAAATTTGGTTTCAAGCAGATTTGAATTCGAAGTTCTTTTGACCGTAGTTTTAGTTCCGTAGCTCCGATTCGATTGATTCTTTTTGTAGATCAAATCTCTTCAGTTGAACCTTTAGTTTGGATCTTCTTATTTGAGTTTTACGCTTGTATCTATGCTTGAGTGCTTATGTATGCTATTGTTTGTTTGTGATAGAATTCCCGGAGTGTGAAGCGTGCTACTCGAGTCTCTAGGGTTTGCGGATCGTCAGCAAGGCAAGTAACACATTGATCATACTCTTTTCATACCCAGTTTTTATGCATTAGTTTCAACCCTCAAACGCTGCATGATTAGGATGTGATTAACTTGTGGGTTTTGGGAAGTAGATGATGAGGTATAACCTATTGCCCTTTTATTATCAAACCCTTGGGAGTTACTTCTATGTTATGCAATATTGCCATGCTATTCTCGTAGACATGGATTGGGTTTGAGTGTATCCATGACAGATGTGAGATTGTTAACTAATGGTTAAATTAAGGTGGCTACTTAAATACACATCTGGGTGGATTGGTTGCGGGCACCTGGGGTATACCAGTGCTGTCCTTTTGGTTCGCCACCCAAGCTCAAAGGGATCATGAGATTATTCATGCTAGAAACTTCCGTGTGCAGCCACAAGCTATTATGGGCTCTAGCATAGTTGAGTATGTTGCATGACCTCTTTTAGTGGTGGGCTAGTAGATGTAGGGGAAAGTAGGTGTAACTATCCACCCAGAGTAAAGAGTTAATGTTTCTGAAAGACTGTGTCTCGGTCATCCGTTTCTCAAACACCATATAGTGCGAAAAACCCAATGGAGGAGATCGAGTCTTGTGGCGAGAAGTGCGCAAACCTCTGCAGAGTGTACAAACTAATCATGGTTAGCCGTGTCCCTGATTATGGACATCTTGAGTATCTGGTTCTTGGATTATCATGTTGATACCATCACTCTAAATTAATTTGTTGGGTTGTTAATTACTTTTTAATTTTGGGATTGAGATGGGGATTTACCTTCTCAATGTTTCAACCACCATTTTAGTTAAATAAAATCTATTCCTTTGTTGTAGGAAAAAAATGGCTTTTTCGCAAAACATTATAACCATAGAGCCTTCACCAGCCATATATGCCTGTAGTGATAACATTTGTCTGTTCATTGCTCTATTGTGTTATATTGCCAGCATATTCCATGTGCTGACCCGTTTCGGGTTGCAACATATCATGTTGCAGACTTTTCAGACGGAGAGTAAGGTGCGCTAGGTCATTGTCGTGCACTCAGCTATGCCGTTGGGGTTGATGGACTAACTTTATCTTCCAAGCCTTCCGTTGTTATCTTATTTAGATGGCCTTAAGCCATATTGATTGTAATAAGTTCTCTCTTGAGACATTCGATGTAATAAGTGTGTGATTGCAACTCTGTTATAAATCCTTCAAGTACTGTGTGTGTTAGCGTTACCAATCCAGGGATGGCACTTAAGCACAGAGATTTGACCGCCTGAGGTCAGATTGCTACAAGATGGTATTAGAGCACACACAGTTGTAGGGCACGACCACTAAAATAAGCCATATATCACTCTTCACTACTTATTTTTGACTCCTCTCCATTTTCCACTCTCTAGGATGGCGGACTCAAGGAACAAGTTTGCACAACCGGATGAAGACACACCTTTTGGACGACACTTGAAGGAAGTCACTAGGTACCTGAACTTCGAAATACCAAGCTTCACCGGGACCTACACCATCACTTTACCAAAAGAGGAGCACTGGATGATACGAGTTCAAGTTCCAGGAAGGACATTCACGCCAGTCACTGAGCCCATAGAGTTTACCTTTGATGCACCAACCTGGAGTCTAGGTAAGAGCATCGCAGCCCACATCGCCATGGGACGCATCAGCGAAATTTACCACAAGGATCTTAAGGACACTATCTACCAAATATATGGGAGCCGAGATGAGCAATGGGAGATGATCAGCACCAGAAGGGACAGATCCATTCCAGCCTTCATCCACGAGTTAAACCAGCACATTCGTCGCCAGGAGAATCAAATGTGTGCAAGCATGATAGATTTGAAGAAAGTGATGACCAGGAACATGGATCTTGAAGAGGAACTCATGTCTACACGCGACGGATACGATGAGGAAATCGCAATACTAGTGGAGAAGAATGATGACCTGACAAGGAAACTAGGACTATTCATGGGAGACCCCGCGCCAGGAGGAGATGACGGCCATCCCGAGGACTACATCATCATCGACGACACCGACTCCAACCTCGACATTAGTAATGATGACTATGAAGACGAAGCTGGAGCGGATATCATGGAGTCTTCCACCGATCAAAATTTTTAGTAGACCACCATATTACTAGTGGTAATTCCCCATGTATATAGTAGTAGACCGAGCACTTCTGTAACGATAGTTAGATCGATTGTATGCCCTTTCTTGAATTGATTTTGGTGTGATATGAATGTGTTTGTCTCATGTGCATATGGGTAGTGCTTTCTCATTAGACCTCATTCTATTCTAATCTCTCCCCTTTAAACCCATCAGATGCCTCCGAGATGTGACACCGGATTTGTCTTCCCACCGCAGATCACCCAGTTGATCCAACAGCAGAATGCCTTGATACAGCAACTAGTCCAGAACCAAGGCAACAACAACAACAACAACCCACCACCTCCACCTCCAGTTGACAACTTAGCCCGTTTTCTGAGGTTGCAGCCGCCGGTGTTCTCCAGTAGCACTGAGCCAATAGTTGCTGATGACTGGTTACGCAGGATTGGAAGGGAGTTGACCACCGCAGGTTGCACAGATGCTGAGAAGGTGCGTTTTGCCGCACATCAATTGGATGGACCTGCAGCCTCATGGTGGGATAATTACACAACCACTTTTCCCATAGCCAACATCACTTGGGATCAGTTTCAGCAAGCATTCCGCACTGCACATGTCTCAACTGGAGCAATGAGCATGAAGAAGCGTGAGTTTTGGAACTTACGCAAGGGAAATCGTACTGTGGGGCAGTACATGGATGGTTTCAGTAAGTTAGCTCGCTATGATCCGGATGATGTGGCCACAGATGTCGCGAAGCATGAGAAGTTTATGGAGGGTTGAATGATGAGATGAGTATGCAGTTGATGGTAGCGACATTTGCTAACTACCAGGAGTTCGTAGACAGGGCTCTTATGATTGAAGGGAAGCAACAGCAGATTGAGAGCTGCAAAAGGAAATATGGACAAGGGAAGTACAATTCAGGAGCTCAGCAGAAACCTCGCTTTACCCTGAACTCGGGAGGATATACCCATAACCATGTAGGCCATACCCACAATGGAGGAAGTTCGCATAACCACAGTGGCCCCAAGAATGGAAATGGGAATGGAGTAGGAAGCAATCAGAACCACTCTAACCCAGCCACACCCGCCAAGAAGGACCAAAGTCACATTACTTGTTTCAAGTGCGGGAAGACTGGACACTAGGCCAATGAGTGTCCTGAAGCAAAGAATGGAAATGGAAATGGAAGCTCTGGGAAGAAGCCCAACCCTTTCAACAAGGGACAAGTGAACCACGTCAACATGGAGGAGGTTGAAGAGCAGCCAGATGCAGTTATCGGTAAGTTTTTGGTTAAGTCATTTACTGCAATCGTTCTTTTTGATACTGGTGCATCGCATTCATACATTTCAAGGGGATTTTGAAGGAAATATGCCCTAGAGGCAATAATAGAGTTATTATTTATTTCCTTATATCATGATAAATGTTTAATATTCATGCTCGAATTGTATTAACCGGAAACATAATACTTGTGTGAATACATAGACAAACAGAGTGTCACTATTATGCCTCTACTTGACTAGCTCATTGATCAAAGATGGTTATGTTTCCTAGCCATTGACATGAGTTGTCATTTGATTAACGGCATCACATCATTAGGAGAATGATGTGATTGACTTGACACATTCCATTAGCTTAGCACCCGATCGTGTAGTATGTTGCTATTGCTTTCTTCATGACTTATACATGTTCCTATGACTATGAGATTATGCAACTCCCGTTTGCCGGAGGAACACTTTGTGTGCTAGCAAACGTCACAACGTAACTGGGTGATTATAAAGGAGCTCTACAGGTGTCTCCAAAGGTACATGTTGGGTTGGCGTATTTCGAGATTAGGATTTGTCACTCCGATTGTCGGAGAGGTATCTCTGGGCCCTCTCGGTAATGCACATCACATAAGCCTTGCAAGCATTGGAACTAATGAGTTAGTTGTGAGATGATGTATTATGGAACGAGTAAAGAGACTTGCCGGTAACGAGATTGAACTAGGTATTGAGATATCGACGATCAAATCTCAGGCAAGTAACATACCGATGACAAAGGGAACAATGTATGTTGTTATGCGGTCTGACCGATAAAGATCTTTGTAGAATATGTATGAGCCAATACGAACATCTAGGTTCCGCTATTGGTTATTAATCGGAGACGTGTCTCGGTCATGTCTACATTGTTCTCGAACCCGTAGGGTCCGCATGCTTAATGTTACGATGATAGTTTCATTATGAGTTTATATATTTTGATGTACCAAAGGTTGTTCGGAGTCCTGGATGTGATCACGGACATGACGAGGAGTCTCGAAATGGTCGAGACATAAAGATTGATATATTGGACGGCTATATTCGGACACCGGAAGTGTTCCGGAGAAGTTTCGAATAAAACCAAAGTACCGGAGGGTTATCGGAACCCCCCTGGGGTTAATGGGCCTCATGGGCCCAAAGTGGAGCAAAGGAGGGGTGGCCAGGGCAGGCCGCGCGCCCCCTCCCCTTCTAGTCCGAATTGGACAAGGAGGGGGGGGGGCGCCCCCCTTTCCTTCCTCTTCTCTCTCCCTTCCTTCCCCCTCTCCTAGTTGGACAAGGAAAGGAGGGAGTCCTACTCCTGGTAGGAGTAGGACTCCTCCTTGGCGCGCCTCCTCCTGGCCGACCGCCCCCTCCCCCTTACTGCTTTATGTACGGGGGCAAGAGGGCACCTCTAGACACAACAATTGATCCTTGAGATCTCTTAGCCGTGTGCGGTGCCCCCCTCCACCATAATCCTCGATAATATTGTAGCGGTGCTTAGGCGAAGCCCTGCGACGGTAGAACATCAAGATCGTCACCACGCCGTCACTACTAGGAAAAGGGCTAAAGATGAAATTGACACTAATGGCGCACCAGGGAGGTGGTGCGCCACTACTATATACTAATGGCGCACGATGTGGTGATACGCCATTAGTGTGGAAGACACTAATGGCGCACCAGGCACAAGGTACGCCACTAGTAACAAAATGTTTTTTTTTCATTTTTTCAGACATACTAATGGTGCATCCAGGCAAAGTGCGCCATTAGTAGTTAGAACTACTAATGGCACACCGGCCACTTAGTGCGCCACTACTCTGTTTTATTTTACTTTTTTGCAAAAGTACTAATGGCGCACCGTTGCACAGTGCGCCATTACTAGTTTAAACTAGTAATGGCGCACTGTGTCACGGTGTGCCATTAGTATATATTTTTTTACTTTTTTGCAAAACTACTAATGGCACATGTCTGTGTGGTGCACCATTAGTATGTTGGGTTACTAATGGCGCATGGCTTAGTGGTGCGCCATTAGTAACCTGGGATTAGCTAGATATTTTTGGACAGACACACCTACACACTCACTTTCCCCACTTCATTCCCCCCACCTCCTTCTCTAAGCTTGTCGGCTGCCTCCTCCTCCTCACCTTATTTGCACCATAGATTCATCAAATTTAAGTGGTGAAATTACCTTTTTTTGATAGGTAAGTAAGGGGAAAGCTATCTTCATGTTGTAGATCTACTTTTTTTCTCCCTAGCTCGCTCCAACAACGTGCACATGCACTTTTTGTGGCCTATCTAGATCTATGTATGTTTGTGGTGTTGCATATATGTTTATGTTTGCCGGTACCGGTATTTTAAATGCGATAGTTGCCAATATTTTGCCAGAATGTTGATTCATTTCCGTTTCGGCGAAAATTTTGGCACTATGCATTCTTTTTGGTCCTATTTTTAGGGAAAGTCATGCCAAATTTTTTCTTGGTTCTAAAATATCGTTTTTCTCTACCCTGCAGGCGACCATGGTCCACACGATGACCGAAGGCATCGTGAATAGGTTTTTGAGCTCCGCGAAGGCCGAGATGCTTCAAAAGAACGAGACAGAGATAAGATGTCCGTGTCAAAGATGCAAGCTGAAGAGCCTTATTGCGGACCCGGATTCCGGGCAGGTGCGGGACCACCTGCTCTTGCGTGGTTTCATGGATGGCTATCGGTGGCAAGGTGATGAAGATGACTATGAAGTCGTCCATGGGGGCCGGGCAAGAAATGAGGAAGGGCAGCAAGACAACCACCGCGGCTCGGGCGGGCGAGAAGACGAAGAATCACCAGGACATGATCAAGATGGTGATGCTGTACACAGTCATCATGTAGAAGATGCCAGACATGATGATGAGGAAGATGCCGGAGCAGACGAAGGGCATGATCATGAAGATCAAGATGCCGGAGGAGCAGACGACGATGGACCATCGATGGGCTGGGTGCAGGACCCTCATATTCAAGAGCTGCTTCTCAAGCAGACGGATAACGCAAGAGCTGCCGCCCGAGAGAAAGCCAAGCTGGATCAACTGGAGATAGACGCGGTTACTGCATTGTATGAAGGATGCAGACCCGAGGATACCCGCCTGAAAGTAACGCTCATGGCTTTGGAGATGAAGGTAAAACACAAAATGACCGACGCATGATTCGACGAGAACATGTCATTCTGGCACGAACGTCTTCCCAAGGGGAACAAGTGCCCGACCAATTTCGAGGAGGCGAAGAAAGTCGTGTGTCCTTTGGATTTACTGCACGTGAAATACCATGTGTGCATGAACAATTGCATCATTTATCGGGGCAAGCACGCGGAGTCTACCATATGTCCGGTGTGCGGCGTCACTCGATACAAGAAGAGGAAGAAAGCTCCTCGAAAAGTGGTGTGGTACTTTCCAATCACTCCTCGTCTGCAGCGGTATTTCGCGGACCCTAAGGTAGCAAAGCTCCTGCGTTGGCACGCGGATAGGGAGGAGAAGAAGCGAGAAGATGACGCAAATGATCCGGAGATAAATAAAAAAGACAAGATGCTGAGTCACCCTAAGGATGGGAGCCAGTGGCAAGCGTTGAACTTCGAACACCCAGAATTTGGGAAGGATCCAAGGAACATCATGCTGGGCGCGAGCACCAATGGAGTCAATCCGTTTGGCAGCCAGAGAAGCACACATAGCACCTGGCCTGTGTTTGTGTGGATGTACAACCTTCCCCCCTGGTTGTGCATGAAGAGGAAGTACATTCACATGAGTATGCTAATTGAAGGGCCGAAACAACTAGGGAACGACATCAATCTGTATCTAGGGCTGCTGAAAGAGGAGCTAGACACGCTGTGGAAAACGCCAGCCAATACGTGGGACGCCGCAGAGAAAGAATATTTCCCTATGAGAGCCGCACTGCTCACGACGGTGCACGACTATCTCGGTTACGGATATCTTGCGGGGCAGGTGGTCCACGGATTTTCTGGATGCGCTAGGTGCATGGATGACCCAACGTATCGCCAGCTAGATAGAGATCCCGGGTCTTCGAAAACCTTGTTCATGGGACATCGAAGGTGGCTTCGTGACGATGACCCGTGGAGGAAACGCAAGGATCTATTCGATGGTGAAACCGAACTCCGAAGACGCCCGCGTACGAGGAGCGGCGAGGAAATAGACGGGCTGTTGAAAAATTGGAAAGATTGCCCACTGTCGGGAAAGAAGCAAAAGGCGCCAGAGCCGGGAAAGAAGCGAAAGGCGCCAGAGCCGCTGCTGAAGGTATGGAAAACGAGGTCTGTTTTCTGGGACTTGCCGTACTGGAAGATCCACCGTGTGCCTCACAGCCTTGATGCCATGCATATCACGAAGAACGTGTGCGAGAGTCTGCTTGGTACCCTGCTCAACATGCCAGAGAGGACCAAAGATGGGCCGAAAGCAAGGGCAGACTTGAAATCAATGGGCATCAGGCAGGAGCTTCACACTAATGATGATGATGATGATGATGATGATGATGATGATGATGATGATGATGATGATGATGATGATGATGATGAGGCGAAGCAGGACACAGAAATTCGTCGCAAAGGAAAAAAGGCCAAGAAGACCCGAAATGACTACCCTCCCGCGTGCTTCACTCTAAGTCAGGAGGAGATCGAGAAGTTTTTCACCTGCCTCGTAGGAGTAAAACTTCCTTACGGTTACGCGGGGAAGATAAGCAGATACCTAGACCCAGCGAAGCAGAAGTTCAGCGGGATGAAGTCTCACGACTGTCACATGCTGATGACGTAGATACTTCCATTTGCAATCCGTGGGATCATGGACGCGCATGTCCATGAAATGCTATTTGGCCTATGCAACTTTTTCGACGTCATCTCTCGGAAGTCGGTTGGCGTGAGGCAACTCAGAAGGCTACAGGAAGAGATCGTGGTGATACTATGCGAGCTTGAGATGTACTTCCCGCCCGCATTCTTCGACGTTATGGTGCATCTGCTGGTCCATATCGTGGAGGATATGATCCAACTCGGGCCGACGTTCCTGCACAGCATGATGCCGTTCGAAAGGATGAATGGTGTCATCCAAGGATACGTTCGCAACATGTCACGTCTAGAGGGAAGTATAGCCAGGGGCTTTCTGACCGAAGAGTGCATCTCCTACTGCACGAATTATCTAGGCATCGAGAACCCCATTGGTCTGCCCGTCAACAGGCACCTCGGCAGGCTCGCTGGATGGGGTCACCGTGAGGGTCGCCGCGAAATGCATGTCGACTTCGAGGGTCGACTCGCCGACTTTGAAAGAGCAAACCTAGTCGCGCTACAACACATAGACGTGGTCGACCCTTGGGTGGTAGAGCACAAAACCTTTATTGAGAAGACGTACAATGACCGAGGCCAACAGAGGACGTTCGGAGATATAATCAAAGAGCACAACTCATGTTTCACGCGTTGGTTCAAGCAGAAGCTTCTGTCGTACCCTTTACATGAGGATTCTTCCGTGGAAGAACAACTCATATTCGCCTTGTCACAGGGTGCCGAGCACAACCTGATGACCTATGAGGCGTACGATATCAACGGCTACACATTCTACACCGAGGACAAGGACATGAAGAGCGATGGTTATCAGAACTCCGGGGTAACGATGGAATCCTACACCGGTAATGACAAGGACAGATACTACGGAAGGATCGAGGAGATCTGGGAGCTCAGCTACGCTGAAGAGAAGGTCCCGATGTTCCGTGTCAGATGGGCCAAGAGCGTCCTAAAAGAAGACCTGTATTTCACCACCATGGTTATACCCGAAGCCAAATCCAAGACCGCGGGCGCAAACGTCACTGCGAAAAATGAGCCATGGGTACTGGCTTCCCAAGTGGACCAATGCTTCTTCATTACCGACCCGTCAAAGCCCAGTTGTGTTGTCGTGAGGAGAGGCAAAAGGAAGATCATCGAAATGGATGGAGTAGCCAATGAGCAAGACTTCGACAAGTACGGCGACCCGAAGATCAAACATGACGATGACGATGAAGTAGCAGCATACACCACAAGAAGAAGCAGGACCACCCTACCTAAAGGACGTCCGTTCCACAGAAGAACTCCATTTGCGAAAAAGAAGGGCAAGAAGATTGTGAACAGATAGCTAAGATCGATTGTATTTAAATCGTAGTCTTCATTTCTCGATTGTATTTCATGGGAACCTTTTGATATCATGAATAATTTTAAATTTCATGGGCACTTTTTGAATTCATGAGGACACTCAATCTTGATCCCCCTCCATCTAGATCTCGATTCCCCCTCCAGCTCGATCTTGATCCCCCTCCATCTCGATCGCTATCCCCCTCCATCTCGATCTCGATCCCTCCCGCACCCTCCCCCGCTAGCTCCACTGCCGCCGACGACCCACCGCACCCTCCTCCGCTCCACCGCCGCTGAC